>NC_081826.1:156310111-156667111 GCF_030867095.1 Alligator mississippiensis | reverse complement strand
GGGGGTGATCAGTATCTGCGAACAGAAAAGTTAGAAACAGATAAAGAAGTGAGGAAGGGAATTACTTTGTGAAGTTTCAAAGCAGAGGTGCCGAGTACGTGGGGGCCCCAGGGCACTGGCCCCCACCAGGAAGAGGGCTGTCACCTGAAGTGCATAAAACTTTCTACATGTCCATCAGTTTAGCCCTCTGTGGCAAAAATAAATGTTGGTGCCTATGTTTCAAAGAATTATGGATGATGAAGAGAATATTATATAAAAACTAAGAATTTGTAAATATAATTGAGGTTGTTGCACAGACTGCAGGAAAATACATTCTAAGACAAAAACTCTGTCATTAATTCATCCCATTGTGCTGCTTCGTTGCAGCACTGAGAGCATGTGTAACATTAAACAGTACATCCTGACTGTTGCAGTGGGAAAATGCAGTGGCAATGTAGCCAACTCCAGGGGTAGGGCCAGGCAATCAGAAAGCCTGAACTGGAATTGATTCAATCTTTGCAGGTTACTCTAACCTGGCTAGGCTGAATCAGTTGTAATTGTACAGACATCCCAGAAATGCAGGCACATGTCTGCAGTGGCTCAGGCTAGAAGTGGGGGGGGGAGAGCAGGGCGCTAGGGTGCGAGAGCAGCCCTCCCTTCCCTTGCATAGTACTGAGCGGGGGGGTGACCAGACCCTGGCAGGATGCTCTGATTAGGGAGGGGTCTCCCCTTCCCCTTCTAATCAGCCTGGCAAGGAATTGATAACTCAGTGTTCATCACCCCTTTAAGAAAAAAACAGGGACATTACTAGCTACCTGTTGTTTCTGCCTTTTTCCTGTCTGCCACAGCATGGACTGTAACCAGCACATGGTCTGCTAGCTAATCCTGAGATGTCTGTGTAAGGCAGAAGGAACGAGGCAATCTCTTCTTAGCAGGGAGTGGGGAGAGGAGGGGGCGGGGGACAGGGGAAACCTCTTCTTTTATTAGAATACAAAGAAAAGTTTCTACCCTCATGGTTGTAGAGAAAAACTTGAAAACATCATCTGAGTGCAGAAGGCAAACTAAAAGAACTGTTTTAAAAATTGAGAATATTAAGACAATTTCATGTTGGTGGTGGGAAGGGGCAGTGACTCTAAAGATTATTGGGGTTGCCACACTTCCAAAGAACAAACTAGAGAACCATGGTGAGATTTTTCAAAGGGAGCAGCTCCCACTGAGCACCAGACTGAGAAAGCTACACTTTCAAAGCTCCTTGTCACCCAGCTGCTCTCAGTCTCCATGAAGGGACAAATTGGGGGATTCTCTGCTGTCTTCAAGTGCCAGGTGGCAGATTTGCAGATCTGAGTGTTTCCTTTAGGTGTGTGGGTGGGAGATGAGCTGTTTGGAAAATCTGAGCTCCAGAATCAGTGGTAATGTTTATTAGCTCTGCTCCCTGTTTTTATTACCAAGGATAAAAATCGCACAAGAAACAAAACTTCTGTCTATGAAACGTAGCATCCTTTTTGGAGAGATCTGTATGGGATGCTGGTCAGTCACCTCCAGCAGTTCACTCACTGTTTGTTGTATATTTTTCCTTCACTGTGGAAGCTGTACAGAGTTCCACAGTGCATGTTGTAAGTCAGTGTTTTTCTCTGCATCTCCAACAACTTGTTCACCTCTAATCTGTTTCTGTTTCATTTTTCTGGTAACCCGCTACAGAGCTGGAATCAGAAAACAAAGGCATCTTATACAGATTGGAATTCAGTGCATCCCCCCCCCCCCGCCCCTTTTATTTTTATTTTGTTGCTGTTCTAGCATTAAAAACAATTCAAAGTAACATGCACAACAACATACTTCAACAGAGTTCCCAATTTCTCCTACTTGTCCTCCATCTCCCCCTCCCGCCCCCCCCAAATCCTCCTGCCCACATGTAGTCTGGAGTACCCTGACCCAAACTTCTAAGAAATATTCCATCATCTATGATAAAGATGTAGAAGCATTAAACAGAACCCATTTTAACATCTTTCTTAGAAGCTGTGCCAGGCTGCCAAAGACCTGTGTTGAGAGATGGGTAGGAGTAGTGAGCATGGAGATATGTCCTGGAATATATTGTTGAGTGGCTAGTGTACTTCATGGGCATTTGTTTTTAGACATTGCTCATGGCTGGTTCTCTTTACAGCACTTTGCTGAGAGCTTGGAGAAGAACTGCAGTACACTGTAGAGCTCAGTAGTTCCAGGAACACCAATGCCATTATTTTAATAGATAGAAATAGTCAAACATAAAGGGAGAGACTGTTTTTGAAGCAACCTCCAGCCTAGATTCCTCAGCAGATAGACAAGTTTAAAGCTAGTTATATTTAATCAACACAACTGAATGGAACAATTCCTCAGCAAAGGATGTTTTACAACCCATATGCACCATGAGCAATCTAAGTGATGCTGCTCAGATAAAAGACCAAGCCAATACCTATGATATCTGCCTCTCATGACTATCCCTGGCGGCTGTGTGTGGGGACACAGCCAGCTGAGGTGTGTGCTTCATTTCTGTTGCTTTTGATTCCTGGTGTGTACTTGGAGGCCATTCCCCAGATCATCTGAAAGGGAATGTGTGATCTAAGGCCCAGATCCTTCGAGGATCCTACTTGAGTACTAAGCTAAAGTGCAGTGCAGACTGTATGTACTTTCAGTGCCCACAGGTCAGTAACGTTTTGCCATGGTTGAATCCCCAATTTGGTTGTTTAAACCTCATTTTGGAACCCATGCCACCATTTAGGAGTCGCAGCTGAGAAGTGATGGATGGGAAAAAGAGTGGGGAACAGGAAGGAGGAAGCAAACCCATTGTATTAGGTAACATTTGGGAACACAGGAAGTGAAAGATGTTTTCTGTTTTTTCCTACACTCAGATTTCAGAAGTGATTTCCTACACTCAGACTCCTCCATTTCACAAGTAGTGGAGTGGTTAAGACAGTGTTCTGCTGCTCCTGCTGTCTTCTTCTGTCCTTCCTGGCCCAGGTAACCACTTGGCCAGCCTCCTTCTATGCTTCCAGCAGTGCACTCTGCTATGACCAGGTGAGAGGGTGGATGCTCAGATGGAACCACATTTTGCAACTTGGCTCATCCCCTCAAATTCTCCCATGCTCTTGGGGCTAGCGAGAGAGGCCAGTGGGGGTGGTCACCAGTGTGTGAGACCCTGCAGGGCTGCCCTTGCCCTCTGAGGTACAGAGCAGAGGAAGAGAGTGAAAAGAGCAGGGCAATGCATGGGGAGGTTCTGCCCCCACCACTCTTAAGTGGCACCAGGTAGATCAATGGTTCTCAATATTTTTAGCCTGAAGGTCCCCTCCACAGCTCTTCTGAAGTTAGATGTAACTCAGTGATTTTCACCTGGGATGCCACAAAATTCAGAAAAGTTTTGAAGGGGGACCCTGGAGCTAAAAAGGTAAGAACCACTGGTATAGAGAATAATCCTTTGCTTTAAAAAAAGATATATTTGGTGTCATTTTTAACAGTACATCTCAGCACTGGTATGATTTCCTCTGGCAGGGGAATGGACTATATATTGAAACACACACATGCACATGCAGTCACAATAGGGATACTGGCATCTTGAAACAGGAAGAAAAATGCCTGGTATCCATCAGCACCAGCTGTGGGGGAAGCAGGGTGGTTGATGTGAAGGTCAGCATGACCTGATGCCAATTATTGGGCAAGCTGTGCAGTAGATAGTTCCTTTCCAGAGTCAAATCCCTCGCAGGACCTGCATCCTAATTCCTCTGTGCTTATACCTTCTTCTGTCCCAGTTTGTTTACTCCAGATCAGCTCTCATAATATTAGCATCTACCAACTTGTTATTGGGCAATGCTGGCCAAAAAGGTCTGGATTGGGATCTTCCTGGTGGCTTGTAGCACTCACCTGGGAAAGGGGAAATGGGAAAGGCTTCTAGTAAAGACTGATAATTCGGATTTTTTTTGTTTTAAGAGTTAGCATTGGTGACAGGCACCCAAAATTAGCCTGAATTTTGTCTTGTTTGTTCTTGGCAGACTAGAGAGCTATATTGCTTTTTGGGCCAAGAGGTGTGTTTTTGTGTATTAACATAAGGGGACCCTGTTCTTGACAAGTCTCAGAATAATCAGGGTTGGGGTAGGGTAGTGCTACTGTAAATGAAGCTGTGACTACCTGTGCATCGTGAGAAGCCAGCCCTCTTGATTTTCATCATGATGAGCATAAAGACTGTGATTAAGGCATAGGACTAAGAGGTAGGTCACCTGGGTTCAGTGTCTGATCCTGCCCCAGCCTTCCTATGTGACCATAACCAAGGCAGTTAATTTCTCTGTACCTCAGTTCTGTCTGTAAATAATGGTATATCCTCTCAGCCAATTATGGTCTCTCTTCTCTTGCTAAAGTGCAAGCTTTTCAGGTTGGGGACCGTGGCTCTGTGTGTGTTTGTAAAGCACCCATCACAATGTGACTCTGGTCTTGACTCTAGTCCCTGGGTTTTATTGTAATGCAAATAAATGAGCCACCAGATATAACTACAAATTCCTCTATTGCAAGCAGTGTAAAAAAGCATTTCCTTAGTGCAGAACCTTTTAACATGCATTAAATATTTGCATATAAAAACCAATATGCAACTACTAGCATGTTCATTTGCCTGGTATTTGTAGACAAATCCCTTGTTCTGCTGGTTTATTTTTACTGTGAACTTTATTTGTGTTGTGACTTTTCTTTGTAAAAATTAACAGTAAGGCTATGGGAAGGGGTGTCTTCAGACTTGATTCGTGCTTTCTTCTGGCCTCACAAAGCCATGTGTCTTTCTTCTCAACTCCATATCGTGTTTTCACCATGTGCTTTGAAAAGATAGTGACTGTCTTGCTCTTAAGTACAGCATGGTAATCTGCCCTGCAGCTTAAATTGTAGAAGCAATGTGGAAGATTGTACTGTCTGTGGAAGACTCTACTGTCTGATAAGGATCATCTGCTGTTTCCTGTTCTAAGGACAAGGAGTAGAGCAAATATAAAGGTCATCTGTGTTTATATTAACAATACAACAGTTACACTATGTTTTGTAACAAAGTTGGGTCATTATTTATCCACTTGTCCTTTATATCATTGCTTTGAACTGCCTGGGTTTGCTTATCATGATATTTCTAAATCTGTAAACAACCGAAGAAAAGCATTTCTATTTCTCTAAATAGAGTGTTAGGTCATTTTTTTTTTTTTATCGGAGCAGTAGAGAACTGCCCATCTGCTGGTCTTTCACATCTGGAATAGCATATGCAGCCTCCTAACTGTCAATTAGTTCAAGGAAAGGTAAGAGTAACTCTGCCCCATATGCACCATATCACTTATTCTCTTTCTCTACTGTTATTAGTGAGTTACAAATGACTTTCCAGAAAGAAACTAGAACCAATGTTTGACACACTTTATTATAATATTTTTCCTTTTACATTATCAAAGCAGAGATAGTAGTTTTTATTTTCACTTTGTCCTCTATTTCTAGCTACTTATACACCTTGAGCCCTGTGCACATGACTGGGCTCCCTGTGTGTACGTATCAGGCATTATTACCTTGTTAAATCATTGTCCTGTGGTGCCAAACAGATATGAGATTGTGAGATTTATATAGCAGGGCCATTTATCTTTTCAGATATGTGTAATTATATAGGTCTGAAGAGCATGCATCTTCATCTCCCATTGATGGTATAGTTGGTCATGATACAAAGCATTGGAAAATACTAAAGTAAAACAGCTTGTTCCCCAAGAAAAGGGACTTTGGTCTGATTGTAAGCGCATTGGAGCAAGGACTGTTTTTGTTATATGACTGTGCGGTATCTAGCAAATTTCTAGCCACAGACTCAGACTCTGAGCATTGCAACCACACAAAGAATCACAAAGAAATAATCCATAGGGCATATAGATTCTAGGGATTTTTGAAGAGTGAATGATCCCCTCTCCGGCATACAGAGTACAATGATTTGCTATTGGACACACGTCTCCTTTCAGCACACTGTTCTCACAAGCTCATTTCTTCATGGTTTTAGATCTTTAATTCAGACACAGTTGTATACTTGTCATCTGTTCTTAAATGGCACGTGGATAAATACATGGAGTCTGGACATGCATGTGATCTTCCAGGACCTTGTGGGAACTGCTTCCTGTTAACAGCCATAGGGAGATATGCTGAGGATTTGCGCAATGCCGTACAAAGTGAGGCATCATAGGAAAACAGACCCCAAGAGTATGCCTCAAATGAGGGCTTCTCCTTCAGCAACTCACAGGATATGGGACAAAAGTGTTGTGCAATCACCTAGCAGTTACAACATACAACACCCAGGTGTCTGATGATGGCCCAATCTTACTGATGAGCAACACACTCCTGAGGAAAATATGACCCTGAAGATATGGCTTTGCAGCAGCAATAGGGTTTCCACATGCCCCTGTCCTAACCCCAGGAAAGCCCTGAGGATGTTATACTGGGCAATTGTTATGATCCTGGGAAGGCTGTAAGGGGCGCTGGGAAAGCTCTGCAGTCTCTGTCTCTCTCTCTTCTGGTAAGTTTGTTTTTTTTTAATTTCTTTTCTTCCCCTTTTCTTGTTTTTAGTTTCTGGGGCTGGTGTCATGAGCCTGTAAACATTCAGTGTCCTTTGTAAGGCAGTAGCACAGTGTTCTCTAGCGCAGACCAATTATTCTGTATGTTGCCATAGGTGATGGGCTTTCAAATGTTTTCATGTCATGGACCACCTCCTAGCAGAGAGCTTGTCTCACTGACACGTCCCTTGCCCACTCACAAGCATTCAGAGCAACCTGTCCACAATCACAAAAACCAACTTCCCTTCTCTCTGCGATCACATAATGACTCCATGATAAATACAACAACAGCTTCCCGGAAAGTGTCAAGTCTAGGAAGAATCAAGTGTTTTTAGCTGTCTCTTAAGGCAACTCGGCATCTGGAAATAAGAAGCATGATCATCTAGATCTCCGTTGACCAGCTGTCCACAGGCCAAAATCTGGGAACCTTTGTAGTAGGCCATGGATGGATGTAAGATGGATGCTTGAGAAGACAACAGAAGTATATTAGCCAGTGGAGTTAGCGCACGTAGAGCAACAAGGATTAATGACCAGAGAGGTGGGAGCATAAGAAAATTAATAGGTGGGAGCTTAAGAAAATGAATATCATTAGCTCAGCTAGAAGGGCTTTACTATAGCTAAGCTTTCTAATATATGTCAGGACATTGTCTTGTGTATGTTCATTCCGCTCTTGCTTGTTTCACAGACCAGTGGGACCCAAATAGGGACATGAATCCAGAGAAGCAGCAGGGGACACCCCAGCCTACTGTGCTAGTACCTGACACCTCTCAGAAGACAAGGTGAAGAAGCCTGAAATAGGAAGGTAGGTGCCTCTGGATTCACTGTGCAACGTAAGGAGTCTTCCTGGAAATGGATGTGCCTGCAGTCCCCTTACTCATCATGTACGTTTGTGACCTGAGGGAAGGGAAAGTGAAGTCAAAGGATATGAATGAGGAGCAGCAGAGTATGAGCTGGATCCTCAGCTGGTATAAACTGGCTTGGCTCCATTGAAATGAATCCTTCCTTGAAATCAGTGGAGCTATGCCAGTTACTGCTAGTTGAGAAGCTGGCATTTATGGGCTTACCTTTGAAAAAAAACCTATTCTTAGATACTGTAGGGCTCTTTATTATTGTTATTATTTAATATTCTTATTGTCTTAGCACCTGTAGAGATACATGCTTTTAAATCCTGGGCTCTGCCTGACAGAGCTTACAGTATAAGAACTTGGTTAAACAAGATATTCTCAAGAAAAAAACAGATCTCCATAGCTTTTGACTTGGCTCTGTTCATATCTTTATGTCATGAGTTATCTTGTCAGATAATTTTCAGTGGGTAGCATGGATTTTATGTACATTTCCTGTAGAACAGATATATCCAATCCATACAATTGTTTAACCAGTACTAGTCTAGAATCCAATCTCCTACAAAACGATTCATGGCACGTGGGTTACCTGTAGCAACAAAAAAAGTACTGTTATTATACTTAAATATATATTTTATTATATGTTTGCACATTTGTCTAGTGGGTTTTTTGTTTGGATGATTGCAGTCTGCATGTGGCTGTATGTTTGTGAATGAATTTGTATGTATGTCCCAGGATGTGTGTATGAGGGTATATGTGGAATGAGTTTCCAAGTGCTATTCTGCATTAGAATGCTTAGTCCTTTAGCATAGTCCAACATAAGTAACAGATTACTGGCCTGACATAATGGTGGTGATGGCCTCAGATGGTCTAGTCTAAATCAGTGTGATTCCATAAGTTGAACAGTACTGCCAGGTCTGTCAGTCTCATTCTGTCCTTCCTTCCTTCCTTCCTTCCTTCCTTCCTTCCTTCCTTCCTTCCTTCCTTCCTTCCTTATTTGTGTGTAGACCATCCAAATGTTGTGTTCCATATTGGGAAGCCTTGTTTCATATTAGCTGTTATAACAAGTGGGCATCCCTGGGCCAGTCTCAAACATAGGCGTGTCCACTTGTCTTCAGGTTAATCTGCCTACCTCTCCTGCCATGCCTTGATGTAATGATTACTAGATGTTAATCAAATGGGTAGCCTCCCATCTATCTGCCCTTGTGACAAGGGCCCAAGTACAAGACTCCAACCTCCTCTTATCATGCCCCATGCCTTGCAGATGTTCCCTGGTCAAACACTCAGCCTTATCACAATTCAATACATACTCAGGGCCCCCTTGCCCCGCACTGGGCCCCAAACCCCATCTCTGGGCCTACTAGCCCCATCTCCAGGTTCCAAGCCCCATCCTCCGGCTCCAAGACCCATCCCTGGACTCCAAGCTTTTCACTGGCTCCAAGCCTCATCCTCAGGCTCCAAGCCTCTCTCTTTGGGCTCCAGGGCCCTTCCATCAGGCTCCAATCCCCTCGCTATGAGACCAGGACTCCAAGCCCTGTCCCACTGCACTCTCTAAATTAAACCTTTATCCCCTCCCCTGGGAGGTCCCCTGCTAGCTCCTCAAGGCTTGGGGCCCCACCCCACTGGAGCATTACTCCCGGCTCCATTGCAACCTCAAGCTCATCTGCAAGCCTGGGCACTGCCACAGGTCCCTCCATTTGGGCTAGGCTCACAGTGATCCTGGGCTCCCCCTGCCTTGCTCTCATACCCACCAGGGATGTGGGGGTTGAGGTTCTCAGGTGCCCCTACCCACCTTTCACTGGGGAGGTAACTAGCCTGGCATTTCTGGGGGACTGTCCCACCACGAACAGCCCACCCAGGCTACCCTACCCTGGCATGGGGCAGTTTCTGGTCATGCTCAGGACCAGGAGCCTCCAGCCTCCCCATAGCTCCTCCCTTACCTTCAAGTTGTCCTGAGCAGCAGCTCAGCTGGTAGTGTCTCTCTAGCTCCTGGCAGCAGTCTGCTACCATGTTGTTCAGGGCCCAGCCCTTATATATAATAGCTGGGCCCTGTTCCCCAATCAGGTAGCATTACCTGACTGGGATAACAGCTAGCTTCAAGATGCCTGATTGGTGCCCACGCCCCTGGGAGTAACAGAGCACCCTATACTCTGTTACAGTTGTATGAAAAGAATAATTTTTGTGATTGTTCCATGTAAAGAATCCAAGCAGTAATTGAATCATTATATTCAGTCTTAACAACTGTGCAGTCAGGCTCAGAAACCAAGGTCTCTGGTATTTGTGGGGATTTTAAAGATTTTTGTACCATCAGTAGATGAGGCTGTCTCCATTTCCCTAACATCAACAAGTTTTTACTGTAAGCTTCCCCCACAGGTGACCTGAACTACAACAAAAGTTTCTACTCTTAAAACAGTAATCCTATATTCTGCCAACACATGGAATCTTAAATCCTTCCCTCCTCTGGATCCAGTAATATAGATTTCCATGTTGGAATGGGTATTACTTGCAAAAAGAGCAAGTAATACTCATTCAGGACAATCGGAGTTTTTGCAGGGATTTGCCACTTATGCCCATGGATCTTCCCAAGAATGGACAATAAGTATCAAAGAAATAACAATTACAAGAATAAGTTTAATCTGGATTTGGAAAAATAAGGCTGCAATAGGAAAGCAAAGAAATTGTAAAAATGAAGGAAGAAAATCCAGGTCACCTGCTTTCTATCACAATTCTAATTTAGGACTAACAAACCATTACCTCAAGGGACAGGAAGATGTGCATGATACACAGGAAATGAACACTTCACTACATGCCATGGGAGTGCCCTAAGACACAGGCATTTTGGAAAGAGATGATAATGGCCATAAAGGGCAACAATGAGATTGTGGAACTCCTTTATGTTGGGCTGGAAAAAGATACATTTGAAAACAAAAGTCAACGGAAAATACTAGCAGCTGGGCTAATTGCAGATACTTTGGTAACACTTGGGAAATGGAAAAGCACTTCCCTTTTAATCAGGCTTCTGTTTGGAGCATAAAGAAAAATTTGTCTCAACTCTCTGCTTGTCTGTCATGTGTACTCTTCACTTTCATGGTCTGCAAATTTAAGCAAGAAGAAGAATGAGCAATTAACACAGAAACAAACCAGTGTACCTAATAGCCTGTTAACTACTTTCATAAACCTACTTTTCAGTTTTCACCCCAATTGGGTTCACCAATGCATTTATTTTGGGCTCCATATATAGATACCCTGGGCACCAGCACCATCTCTGCTTCCATTCTGCTCTTACTGTAGATATTCACAGTTCAGTTATAAGAATTTACTAGAGACTTTAAAGACACAAACAGGTAAAAGAGACAAGTATAACCAGTTCCCAATGGGAGCTAACTACTACTTGTGCATACTGTCACATCATAACAAGTCCCTCCTGAAGCCCGACCTTTCTCCAGTTCCATGTACCATGTTACAATGATGATTTCTTGAAATATAATTGTGAATATTAGAGTTTTAGTTTAGGGTTTGTGAATGCATCAAATGTCAGAATCTGCTGTTTGGTTCTGGTTTCCTTTAAAGGGATCTTGAGAGCTGAAATAGTTTGCTTCCTTGAAAGCTGTGGCCTTTCTGGCAAGGCCAAGTCATTGCTCTTTTCTCCCTTTTGAATGATGTTCAAGACTAATAAAATACCCTTATGGGACCCTTATGAGACCCTTATGGGACATGGAGCTGGCCTCCTGGCTTGCACAGGGATGTAGAAAATATTTAGGACTACTTGTTAGGCATTATTGGAGGAAAGAACCTTTTTTTGATTTTGGAAATAAAAGTAAGGTTTCTGAAACAATCCTTTCCACAAGAGGCTCTTCAGCCACTTCCCATTAGAAAATAATCTCACCCAGGCAGGTCTGAAAAATATTAAATCTGTTGACCATTAAGGCTTTGTTTGCTGCAGAAACAGATGTGGTTGGAGGATGATGGTGTTCAAATAAAAATAAAAGGTTTGATTTCTTTTTGAACTGCCTTATTATTATCCTGTGTTGCAGGGGCTGTTTTCTGCTTTGGGATTTCCTGCAATCTTAAGTATATGTTAGATTTGCCTACAGTGTTATAAACAGCATCCCTGTGTCATTATTGTTTCATAAATCTTAAAAATCAATAAATAATTGTCCCATCCCCATTGAGATGTATTTTAACCAGATTCTTCCCAGGTATCCCAATGGGTATCCATTGCTAATGGCTAGGGAGGTATTGGTTATGGAAAGCTTGAGATAGAAAGTAAAGCTGAACTTCTGCATATCCTAGCATCAATTGGTACAGTAATAGAGGCAGGAAGTGTTTTCGGGCAGATGTCTTTTCCAAGGATTATGTAGCCAACAGCCATCAGCTCCAGGTTTGCTCTTACCACTGATGATAGTCTTCCTTGGGCTGCCTCCAGGTATAAAATGTCTTTAACATGGGCAGATCCTTGAGGGGGGAGGGAGCAATGATGTTGGCATATCCCCCTTCCAGCACTGTCCCCAGCCGATCTAGGTGCAGAAGAAGCCTCAGAGTTGCTCCTTCCTTGATCCAGAGTTGCTCCTTCCTTCCTCAGAGTTGCTCCTTCCTTGATTGTGGGCTACAGCTGTGCAGGCTGCTGGGTTTCACAGAGGAAGGTGGCAGCAGTGAACAGGGTCCTCTGTCCAACACCCATTCCCTTACACCTAGGGAACACCAGGGTTTGGGGGACAGTCGGGTAGCAGGGGCTGGAAGGAAGAATTTACGTGCTACCATTGACCCCGGCCATGCTCAGCACCCCACACAGCTGGCTGGGTGGAGTGAGGAAAAAGTGGTTCTGGCCACCACTCTGCCCTCAGTGCAGTTGCAGACAGTGGCAGATGTGTTAGTAGGGTGTCTCTCCGATTTGTGTGCCTGTTCCCTTCCCAGCTTCTTGTTGTCTCCCACTGACCCAGGGACTCCAGTCATACTTCACCCCCATGGTCTGAAGAGTGGTGTCCTGCACCCCTCTTTAGTAAATCCTGGATCCAATCATATCTTTATACCTAATAGAATTTAACTCGTGGATCCCAGGATTATTCTGCATGGCTGCTAAGGGGAATGGTAACACCTACTGTGTTCATTACCTGTTAGGAGCTGCCTCCATCCATCCTTCTACAAAAATACCTCCATTGGATTTACCCAAGTGAATCTAGTACTTATATACTGGGTTTTTTTTGTTTTTTTTTCCACTTCCCCTACCTAACACAAACCTTTGTAGAGCTAGCCATGCCTCAAGGAGAATTATTGACCAGTGACAGGAAAGCAACACAATTACAAAACCCTCCAGAATAGATCTGGATTGTTAGAGCCTCTGGTTTTAATCCCATTTGCAAACTACTAGAGTTCAGTACAAAAGAATTCTCACAATGCTGATGTAGAAAACTGTATCTATTCTTTTTTTTTTTTTTTTTTGGTATAAGCTGACAATTAATCATGGCACAAGAGGTAATTGAGTTGGGGTTTCCTATGTAAACTACTCTGCTGGACTGGTAAACATTTCTGGTATCGTCACAAATAATCAACAGAAGTGTAACAAATGCAAGTTTAGCTTTAGTCTTGCATGTTTATCATTGTGACTTTAAACTGTTTATAAGGGGAGTGCTTTTACTGTCCCTGAGGAGGTGGGCAGAACCATATGGCTAGTCAGGGTTTTACTGAAATAAAGTGTTTGGCTTAAAATTCAGTGAAACACAGTCACTTCATAGGAGCTATTTGTCATTTAAAATGTTGTTGATATTCAACTGTGACGCCAACCTAAAACGTTTATAATAACTCCAGCAATGAGCTGTATTGCAAGCTGGTGGAATCCAGCTGGACTTTTTCTTATCAGTGTTTCCAAACGGAGCTAATCCCAATTTGATTTGCCCACACTTGCCCATCTGAAATGTTAAATTAGTAGCCAATATTAAGAAGGCATATCTCAGTGTTTCAAGGTTTCTGGTTGACATAATAATTTGCAGCTTTAGGTTGCTTTCCTTAAAACTTCATCTTCTTGTGACATACCTATTGGTGAGGTCTAAGCTCTCCTGAATAAAAAAAAAGGAAGCTTCAAGTTTTGCTGGTTGTAGAGGAAAAACCTGAATACATAAAGGTGAGAAAGGCTGGTTAGGGTACTTGCTTAGAAACTGGAGACCTGGGTTGTGGTCTTAACTCCACCATAGACATCCTGAGTGATATTTAGCCACTCATGCATAGATAAGAGCCTTTCTGGCTTCACCAGAATGTAAAAGTCTAACTCTTGACCTTAAAGTCCACAGAAATGTGAGTGTTCAGCACTAAAATTCCTTAGGCACTTACAGTTCTGCTGCTGCGCATCACAGAACTGTCTGGGCTGAAGAGTTCAGCAGCTAACTCACATCTATGTTGTATAGATGTATAATTCCCATAAGGAAGATGCCTGTGCCTGACTTCTTTTAGTGTGAGGATGTTGTTGCATGCCAACAAACACATGGTCCTTGACAGATAGGGATCTAAGTCCAATGGCATGGAATCCAAGACAATTGGAGACCCTTGATCTGCTGCAGCCTTCATCTGCCTTCACAGCCCCTGAAAAGGGGGTTATAGTTTTCTTCTGCCTGGTTCACCATTGAGGTCTTCTTGGATCACTCTTAGTCAGGAACCTCCCCCTTGACCTTGCTGCCATGGGTGACCCTACCAGAAGCATGAAGCTCCCAATGGCATTGCTCTCAGGATCACTGGAACATGAAAGCATCTCCATCACTACAGAAGACATCTCAAGAGCTTGGAAAAGTACCAACAACAGTGCCTTCTCAAGATCCTTCAGATTAGCTAGAGGGGTGTACGCACCCGAAGCAAATTCCAACAGCACTGAGATCCCAAACCAACTTCGCTGGATAGGTCGTGTTGTTTGCATGCCTGATTCCTGCCTTCCGAAGAGAATCCTTTTCTCACAGCTGAAAAAGGGTAAGCGAAGTAGCGGAGAGCAAAGAAAGCGTGTCAAAGACACCCTGAACACAAACACGAAGAGGTGTAATATCGACATCAACACTTAGGAGACCCTTGCTCAGGACTGACCAAAATAGAGTAAGACTGTTTGGGAGGAACCTCAACACTTTAAAACAGCTCGTCAACAGGTAGAAGAGGAAAAGAGGAACAGGTGAAAAGAACATCAGAACATCCAACGCAGCAACACAGTGCCCATCCCTACTGGAAACACCTGTCCTCCCTGCAACAAGACATGTGGATCTAGAATTGGGCTATGGAGCCACCTGAAGACTCACTAGTAAGATCCTTGGAAGACAATCTTACTCATTCACAAGTGATCACCCATCATTATAATACTGGCTTGGGATTCTCAAACTAAGAATTCCTGATGGACTGGATCTGGCAGTAGACTCAAAGCACGCTTAATGCATACCCATAGAATTTGACTGTGCACAAAACAACGTGGGAGCTTCTGCTTTAACTCCAAAACCTGGTAGAACACCTTCCCTATTCTCCCCGCTAGAATTGCATGGTGATCTTTTCTCTGCCTGAGGGGGATCAGACTCACTTCTCCCCTCTACCGGAGAGTGCTTTCTAGCCACAAGATTATAGGCTTTTCTGGTTTGCAGGCCTTCCCTACCACCTGATAAATTGTTCAACCTTCCAAAACCAAGCTAAAGATTAATTGCTCAGAAAGAGCTCAAGAACAAGAGCCTGACACACTTATTGGGATTGGGAAGTCCTGAGTTCTACTTCTTGCTGCATGTTATTCTTTTCAAAGTATCATGATGCTTAGTGGCTTGACTCATGATTTTTTAATGCCCAGAGTTGGTAGTAAAACTGTTATAATGCAGTGAGAAGTAGATTCAGAGATTCATAGATGCTAGGGTCAGAAGGGACCTCAATAGATCATCAAGTCCGACCCCCTGCATAGGCAGGAAAGAGTGCTGGGTTCAGATGACCCCAGCTAGATGCTTATCTAACCTCCTCTTGAAGACCCCCAGGGTAGGGGAGAGCACCACCTCCCTTGGGAGCCCGTTCCAGACCTTGGCCACTCGAACTGTGAAGAAGTTCTTCCTAATGTTCATCCCTGCCCATATAGGTACGGGAGCAAGTAAAAAGTAGAGTGTAAGTGGGATTTTCAAAGTGGCTGAATTTGGCCTAATTTTATTCACTCTGAAACCAGTGGTAGAACTGCCATTGACTTCCATGGGGACCAGAGTTAGGCTAAAGCAGGGTGTCAAAGATACGACTCATGGACCTGAATCAGCCCATAAAGCCCCATCATCTGGCCTCTGGTGCTGCCCCTTGGTCTTGAGTTGACCCACACGCTGCACAAAGCATGTGCCAGACTAGCCCTGCATATAGTACACAAGACATGAGCCACATTGCAGAGTCCATTCTGGCCAGTTTGAGGCATGCACCACATGCGGCCCCTACACAGGCCCAGTCCAGGACCCTGCCCCAGCATGCCTGATGATCTACTACCTGGACTAGATGAATGGTGCGAGGTCAACCCTGAGGGACAAATCAGGCCCATGTCACCTGCCTCCCCATATGCTGCATCTAGTGTCTATGGCGGCACTCCAGCCAGTCCAGGATGGGCATCACATACAGTGTGTATCACAGACCAGTTGGGGTGGCCACTGTGGACAGCACAGTTGTGGACTGCCCAAAGAAGGTGCTGCAGGTGCTGGATCCAGTATGTGGGGGTGAGAGGGATCCATGGACCCAATCCAGGCTGCAGGGATAGATAAGTTTGACATCCCTGGGCCAAAGGTAAGTGCTTTAGAAAATCCTAGTCTTCCCCTTTTAATGAAAATACTAAATTAAAGATAGGCTCACTCCAAATTTTTGGCTTATGACTTCATGCATCATCTGGATACAAGTCAGAGAGAGCTCTTCCCCAAACTGTTCAAATTTGTTACTTGCTGAAGGCAGTCAATTAATTAATCCTCTTAATATCTTTGCAGCAATACTGAGTGTGATCCTGTGGTCCCTATAAGTACCGAGTATGGTGCTACACTGTAGTCATGGTGTTAGTGTAGATAGTAGGCTGTTTACAGTGCATTTGTGAGCAAAGCCTTATTTTTTGCATGGTATCTTACGATCTCTCTAAGGAGACATTGAACCAAATACTCACTTGATGTAAATCTATGACTTCTGTGGAGTTGGACACCTATTCCCTATCCAGTGGATTTCCAAAGGGTAGGAATGATGGAGTCCTCAGAAAGATTCTAAGAAAATGTCTCAAAGGGCAGGATGTACATCAATATGTTGAGATTGGAGGGTAGATAGGGAGTGAGGTAGGAAAATGAAAAAGAAGGGCCTGAGATAAAGCCCACTGAGGTCAATGGGAATCATTTCCTTCCTGACCCCAAGGTGTAGAAAGAGCAGGGAAGATCCTGCTCCTTGGTTTCTGGCCCCTACTACCAGGACTGTTAATCATTTTACTTTAGATAGCCATTGGTTAAAAACCAGAAATAACACTGGCAATAGGGACCAGAACCCAGAACTCACCTACTCTGGAGAAGTGCCCTCCTCACTGAGCTTACAGAATCATGCACCCTTCTGCTTATTGTCATGGCTCCACAGTTCTTGTGCTCGTGGCTGCCCTCTGGTCCAGCTTCAGAGTAGTGGAGAGTACAATCACTTACTCTGTTCTATCGCCTGGTGGTTAGGGCACTCTCTTAGAAGCAGGAGATATGGGTTTGGCTTCCCTCATAGAGAGGAGAAGGGACAAGAACACAAGTCTTGCCCTTCCTGGGTGAAGACTTTAACCAACAGGATATTAGGTATCACCTACTCCTCCAGCTGTATTTTGTAATGAGCTGCAGAGCTACTACCACTGTAGCCATCTCTTCCTCCTCATCTTCTGGCTGTATTTGTAATGAGCTTCATGCTTGTTCTCTGCATTAAACACATTAAGATATGCTTTGTCCTTATGTATGGTATCAGGGACATAAGCTATCTTTGGGCACTTTCCACAGTGATTGGAATTGAAGAGTTTAGGCTAGATTCAAGTGTGTTAGGTGGCAAATCTGGATTGCCTCTGAGCATGTGCAGTAGCTCAAGTCTTGGTGCTCAGGAATCTTTTCAGATTAGAATGGAGGCACCTAATGAATCTAAATGGCTAGGTAGCTGAATAGGGTCTGACCCTAAGTCACTTGCCCAAGATGACAAACATAAACTGTGTCACAATAAGGAACTAAACCCAATGTGTATATTCCTTGATTACAGCTCACATCTGGCAAATGCAGGTCATCAGCATTCAAGGCTCATGACTCATGAGTCAGAACCCAAAATGTCATGAAAATGGCTCAAAATTCATGACATTTAAAAAATAATGAGGTCTGTATTCACCTTCTAAATTTTGAACTTCTAGGGTTCACAATTTCAAGCTTTTTTATCTGCAACCAGTAGGTCTGAAAATGTGCTTATTATTGTTAAGTGGGAGCTGAGATCATAATGTAGTCACATGGCTCCATGGGCTGGGGCTGTAAGAAACATCACAAAGTATTGTAAAACCTACAATAAAATCCGGAGAGTCCAAGAGTTGTCAACCTCACCCTTCCTCATTTGAGTTATTTTACACATATGAGTAGCTCTGGTAGGTCGAGAGAAAATATTCACATAATTACCCATGTGCTGTAAAAAAAAGCCAGCAGCATGCTGGCTTCTATTAGTGGGAGTGTCACCTGCAAAACAAAGTGATTCTTCCACTCTAGTAAGGCCTCACCTGGAGTACAATGTCTGGTTTTAGGTGCCACACTTCAAGAATGATGTGGACTGATTGGAAAGAGTCTAGCAGAGAGCAACAAAAATTATTAGAGGCCTGGGGATGCTGCCTTATGAGGAAAGACTGAAAGAACTAAGGTTATTTAGTAAGGAGAAGAGAAGATTGATGGGGATTTGATAAAAGTCTTCAAATACTTGAAGGGTGATTATAGAGAGAATGGAGATGGGCCTTTCTCTGACGCTTTGGGGACAGGACTTGGAGCAATAGCCTCAAGGTGCAGCCTGGAAAACTTAGGTTGGCAATTAGGAGGAATATTCTGACTATGAAGGAGGTCAAGCACTGGAACAGGTTACCTAGAGAAGTTGTGGAATCTCCATCCTTGGAAGTTTTCAAGATCAGGTTAGACAAGCACTTGACTGGGATGGTTTAGTCAAGGATGATCTGACTTTGAGCAGGGGATGGACTAGTTGACTTCATGAGGTCCTTTTCAGCCCTATTTTCTTATGATTCTATGTGCAGACATGTTGGCAGGATCAGAGATTGCAATGTGTTGGGTGCCAGACAATAAGTTTTAATAAAGAAACAGTGACATCTACACAAAGGTTGGGAAGTCCACTTGAAAGCAGTAGCAGATGTAACAAGATTTTGACAATCTAAACGTTTTTTTTCTGTTGAGAGAGTGGCATGTCTCCTCTTTTGAATCCAAATGGCATAGAGCCCTTTTAGCATATTCTAAATGTTCAGATGAATTGGGCTTTTGTGTTTATTTCAGTAAAATGATGAGAGAGAATTTTAAGTAGCATATTTTCAGGCTGCTAAGCCAGTATCAGCCACTTGCACTGACATCTCAATGCAGCTTGCCTTTTGCCTTTCAAATAACAACAAAAACTATGCTTGGGCTGGTTGGCAATTGGGTCATCAGGCAAAGGCAATTAATCACAAACTGACACACTCAATCAGCAGGATTAGAGTGTGCCAGTTTAAACATTGCAAAAGGCCAAGTTAATTATCTATGGTGGATAGGATACCTGCTCATGTCTAATGGCCTTTGCTCCTTCCTAGTTGGGAAGCTGGTTTATTATTTGCTAATTCTGGATCTGAAAAATGCTAAGAAATTTGTCTTTTCTTCATGGAAATGGCCTGGTATATTCAACTTTCCCTCAAAGGTCAGTTAGAACGGGAACTTCACTTCGATCAGAACAATAATAGACTCACTTCTCTGTTGATTGGGGAAGCAACCATGTTTGACTGGAAAGACGGGGTTCACAATAGGTCTCACACAAACACACATGCACACATACTCCAAGAAATCCTTCCAAGTATATCAAATGGAATTAGCTGTCTGTTGGTACAGCAGTTCTCATCAACTGATATTTCATTTTGCAACCCTGGCACCTTTGGCACAGTGCTGCGGAAGTTTAAATGAAAGGCAGCTAATCAGGTCAGCTGCTTTGTTGATGGCCAGCTGCTTTAGTGTTTCTGATTTACTGAAGAGAATGCTCCTGTATACTCTTCCCCTTCAAACTATTACACGCCTAAGTTTGAGCAGCAACCATGTACAAGTAATGGCCGTACCAAGCTGATACTAAACAAGCAGGCATCAAGAACGTGCAAAGAAGGGGGAGGAGGAAAGGTGACCCTTATCCTTTTTCATGTGGTTGTACCCTGTAGGGAAGTGGAAAATCTACAGTATTTTATTTAAATCTCTTTTAAAATCTGTTGGACCACAGCAGGATAATAAAAAATAACTCTGTGGAGAGTGCATTAAGCTGTTTACTTTAGACTTCCAGTGAGTACTTGCAATGTGCGATGTAGCCTTAGTAATGAGGAATGATTCAGCATATATTACCTCCAACTGTGTTGCGCATGAGAGAAACTATATAACGAGTGGTAGTGTCCTTTTGTAACATTCACCAGACCTCATGGACAACATTTACACACTTAGGTACCCTCAAATAGACAGCTAAATACAGGCTTAGGTACCCTGCTCCTGATTCAGCAGAGCTTGAAGCATGTCCTTAACTCTGACTGATTTTAATGGCATTTAAGTGCATGATCAGAGTGAAATGTGTTTAAAAGTGGACTTCTGGACCAAAATCTTAAACAAGTGAGCTGGTTTTCAAAGATGCCTACCCCCCTCAGTTCCCACTGAAGTTGATCATGCCTACATGACTCAGCTCAAATGTTAACTATGCATAGGGTTCACCATTAATTAATGAATAATCAGATACATTTGGATATTGAGTATGTTAGAGGAAATCATATTCTATTTGCAGATTTTCTGTTAAACGTGACTAAATACATGGAATAAATTACTCTTTGTAAACTATTCATTCTACTCTAATAAAGGATAATATTTACCAGCAATATTGCTTTATTTGACAGAATTATAGACAGCGGATGGATGGAATGCAGTAGAGGGGATGTGGTTGGGTTTTCTTAAAAGGTTTGATGTATTATCTCACAAAATTTTTAATGCAAAATTCATTCAAGTTGTACTGGATGCTCACAACAATCAACAAAACACTGCATCACGTCAGGGGAAATGTAGGCCTAAGTGAGTTCTAGAGATGTGCTATTAGGGCAAGTTTTACATAAACTCCTTTATAATTTGGATGAACACAAGAAAGAGATTTACAAATGATAATAGGATAATTATATGCATGCTTTTAGAGGCATATGAATAACTTCTTTGGAATTTTTACAAACTGAACCTTATTTTGTTATTTCACAATTTCTCTTATGTGTTAATCTAGTGCTTGCACATGTTGAAAAGGACAGGCTAGCTTGGAAAGGATGAATGGAGACCTCAGGGTGGAAGTGGATAGTACATTAGACAAAAGTTTGTAACATGATGGAACTACAAAACAGCTCCAGTAAGGGTCTGTAACAAGGTTTGCAAACACAAGAGTTTCAACTTGTGAAACTGAGATATAGTAGTCCATAGGTTGAGTATGTCCACACTAGTAATGGTGTGGACCACATGATTAGAAGGACGATGATAATATGGAGGAAGATCAGGGAAAACTTAACAAAAAAAACCAGCCACTACCTGGGATTTCCCCAACTGCTCGATATTGGGGAGATCAGAAATATTCATATTATATAAAATGACATTTTGCATATCTCCACAGTATTAGGAATTAAGTGATGATTGGTTATCCCTGGAAAAAGACAAAAATTTCATTTGATATTTTACACGTTGGTTACCCACACACACACCATGGATGCAGATAATATGACTCTGATCCAAAAAAGAACTTATGTATATGTGTAAGTCCATCCTTATTCTGCAAAATACTTGACCTGGCTTCCAAGGGACACTCAAGTTTAAACATGTGCTTAACTTAAAACGTGTGAGTAACCCCCTGCAAGTCAATTACATTTAAGTGCACTGTTGCATCCAGGCACTAGGCCCCAAATCCCCCTCAAAAAGCCCCACTTAAGCACATGTTTAAGCCCTGTTAATTTCAGCAAGACCCAAAAAGTAGATACATTTGTTACACAAAGATGCAGAAAACATAAAGAAGGTTAAAAAAATTAGTGAAGCTCTTCAGTGAAGAAAGAAAAAATTCTGCTCACATTTCTTAAACATCTGGAGCTGGAAGCTAAGATTTTTTTCAATCTTGCCTAGGGGATTTATGCCTAATACCCAGTAAGATTAATTCCAATCCTCTAAGTGTCTGAAACTCTCAGCCTAAATGCATCTGTTCCAACAAAGCTTGAAAGCATTTGGAGATGAAATAATAGCAAAAAAAAGGACGGGTAAAGCACTACAACTCTAACTCGCCATTGTCATTACTATTTACAGGACAATCTCATTATAATGAACCTCATTGACCAGGAGAAGAGTTTGTAAAGAATGGCATTCACTGTAATAGTGTTTGTTGAATGATAATAATTGAAAAAAAATCAGTTCCTGCTGGTGGGAATGTGAAAAATGGGGAATTGTTATCAGTAGGGCTCCTTATAAGAAGGTGCTACTGCATGTGTATTGCAGTAGCGCGTGAGAACCTCAGTCATGGTTCAGGACCCTTGTGCTGGGTGCTGTACAAAGAATAACAAAGAGGCAGTCTATAACTTGGAGCCTGACACAATATTTATACTTCACTACCCTATTTTTATAATTTGAAGTGTCTATTTAGACATAATATTTAATATTCAAAGTGTTCTAAGAAACAGATAATAGATCTAGTAAATCCAATAGGTAGGGATCTCCATAAATCATGATGGAAGTGACCCCCACAGTGGCTCCTTTAATGTTTTTCATTACACTGCTTGCCCCACTGCTCCTGATTGGCAGAGGGGCCCCACCAGCTGGGCCATTTGGCGCTGATTGCTAGGGAAGCAAAAACTACAGCATATTTAAAACCTCTGCCAATTGGGCTGGGTGGGGTGGAGCTAAGCAGCTAAATGAAAAACATTAAAGAAGTCACTGCAGGGGGCACTTCTGGTGCAATTTATGGAGATTCCTACTAATAGGGCCAGTCCCAAAGTAAAGTACTTAATGTGAATCAGAATGATGGACTTTGTCCCTTATCCCTGTAAAAGAACAAGCACAAAGGCATCTTGCTCTTCCTAATTCCAACCACAAAATAAGCATGGCTCACTTGAGATACAGGAATGTCACTGCTTTGATAGCCTTAAAATTTAATTTGATGCCTCTGCATCTTGGATTTATTTCCAGGGTTTTTAGAGAATTTTCCCTCCTGAGTAGCTAGACAAAGCGCTGATTGGGGTTGTTAGGTATGACATTCCCAAACATTGCCATTTTGGAGACCTGTTGCTTGCCTAGTGGAGTTTTCAGAGCATGGTATTGAAACCACCTAGGGGATGTGGATGTGCAACTGGTTGAAACTAGAAACCTTAATCCCTTATGTGAATTTGAAAATATCAGACCAGAAATGTATTAGTGGGCACATCTATACATGCACTTTACTGCACAGTAGACTAATTTGCTGCACAGTAAAGCATCACTGTTTACACATGCACGGCAATTAGGCCATGGTAGACTAATTTATTGTGCTAGTAAATAGTCCCTTCAGGCCCAAGTACTATCCAAAAGCAGAGTAAAGTACTGCGCTTAAATGCATGTGTAGATAGTGACATCAGGATTAGTTTCTCCAGGTCAAATTGTGTCAGAGTTTATTCCTTCTCATTAATTATATGTGTAGATGTGCCCATTCAGTAGCTTCCTTGCTTGCAGTGTGTAAAAAAAAATAAAGACAGGAACACAGGCTACTACAAAGAGCATCTGCCACCTGAATTATTCTGTATAGTAATTTCAAACAAATGTCTGTTTTGGAGTGATTTATACATAGTCAAAAAAGCAACTATCCCAGGAGCATGAATAAATGTATTTGTGCACCTCTATAAATATAATGTATAGTATGGCCCTGATCCTGAACAGGGGGATTCCTTAGGCCTTCAGATAAATTGAGGAGGCTGGAGTTTGGCTGGAATCAAGCAAGACAAATAAAGTTTAGGGGGAGGATCAAGCATTTAACAGATACCAGTGCTTCTATACAGCTGGCCTCCCACTGGCCAGAGAACTAGCCCAGATCTAGATAGTTCAATATATTCTTATTCATGGGCTTCTTACACATGTAACAACCCCCACCCCTCCCCACCACCACCAAAACCGGCACTTTAAATTCCATGCACCCCTGCACCAAGCCCAGCACGTGCCCAGAAAAGGCATTGCATTAGTTGGACCTGACTCACCCAACATCTGTATATATTAGGAGCTTCAGTGGGGCTTTTAGGGTGCCTTTATCTAACAGCTGATTGAATCAGCTTAGGATAAAAGCTACAAAAAGCCCCGCTGAAGTGCCTGATCCATACAGACGCTGCGGAGCCGGCTCAAGCTAACGCACTGCTTCTTCTTGTAAAGTGCTGCTTTTTTCCCCCCACATCTTTCAGCGCCCATGGTTCTAAGACAAACAGTGTCTAGTGTATCAATGTTGAGTCAGGGCTCACATAGTTTCAACTCAGGATCTGAGTTAGACAGCCTTATAAATTAGATTGCTGGACTGGCTTCTGTAAGGTCATTGCCTATGTGAACTCTGGCTCATGTGCCTTTTATTTAACAGGAAAACTCCAAACCTGAAGAATCAATTTGATTTCTAGAAAGTATTTTATTGATTTTTCTCTCTGCTAGTATTCACTGTTATGACTGTGCTGTAATATAAAAAGATGGTTTTGTGCAAGTACTTGGTTATAATAGAATAAAATGTAGAATACTAAGCTGTTATACGGGACCTTTCAGCATTTCAGTTTTTAAGAGCATCCCTGTGAGGTAGTCTTGTGATTTTTTTTCAAGTTGTTGCTTAATCAGTTCTTAGATGCTGAAATAACAAGGTGATGAGGGAAACATAGAAGCTTAGACTTACGGACACATTAGACCTGACTCTCAGCTCCATTAAGATCCTTTTATACCATGCTGGGAGTGTAAAAGGGTATCAGTGCAAATGGGAATCAAGGCCCATTTAGAATAATGCTCCATTTTATATAGCCAAGCGGCAAACCATGGTTGCAGCAAGTCAAACCATGCATGAGGTTTTTATTGATCTTGGATGAGGCTATTAAAATGATTGATAAAGGAGCTGAGAAATATTTTGAGCATATGGGAGTTATGAGGTAGATTTGTGGTTGGGTTTTTTTATGGGTTTGAATCTGGACGATTTCCCATGTTTGAGGTTATGTTTTGAAAGAAAACAATTAGCAAAAGACTTGTTTTGCTTTCGAGATGCATTTTAAATAGTTGCATTGGTTTCCCTCGAGTCACTTAACTCTGCTGTAAATATCTGCAGGCTTGATGTCAGAAGAAAGGTATATGGTCCTCTTTCTAAAAAATCATTGGCTATTTGAAGTGGATAATTGATTGGACAGCTGACTAAGCACTTTGTTGACCTCTCCAGTATCCAGCAAGATTGATGGGTTTTCCCTTCTTTCCTGGTGAACTGAAGCATGCAAGCCAATCTTTTGTTGTTGTGGAAACATTGAGTTCTTATGTAGCCTTTTATTTAGGTGGAATCAGAGAGAGAACCTGTGAGGCAGGGAAAATGTACCATTAGAGGACAATGGGCATGGATCAAAGCAAACGGGAGGTGGAGAGTTCATAAAGTGGGAAAGTGAATAAAGTCGCAGATAGATGGGTGCGGAGACAGAAAGCTAATCATGTGGAACATTCATGCTGATAGAGCCGGAGTCACCCGCCGTCCTTTCTCTCCCGGAAGTTTCCTGTTCATGTGAGACACAAGGAGAAACCAAATGCTGGAAAGTCACCTCTTCTCTGGAAAACATGGAAGTCAAATGTCAGGCGATATTTTAAATTGTTTGTGAAGCAAGAGTAAAATTTTCCAATGCACTTATATCCCACTTTCAAAAGTCACTTCAGCAAGTCCTAACTCTAATTGACTGTCAAGGGGATTTAAGCTGGTAGCATCAAAGTCACTTTGGAAAATTACACAACTCCCAGGTCACTTCTAAGTGCATGTGTAAATTTTACTGAGAATCAGTGTGTCTAAAATAAGGCTGATGCTACTTTGGCCTGCCTTCCATCAACAGGGTCTCTGCAGACTGCACCATGCCAACAGGGAAAAAATTGGTATAAATATCATTTATGCCCACTTACAGCCACTTTGCGCTGCATGAGTGATGCAGTGAAATGAGAGTTCTGGTGTTTATCAGTGTTTAGCAATTTTGTATTTATCCAATAGCCACAGTACAGCCTACTGAAATGTTGATGAAACATATTTAACATATTTTACTGTGCATTTCATCCCAGATCCTTTTGTATGTATCCCCCAGTTTAAAGACTGAGAACGAGAGGGGAAGATCTTATGCAAAGACAATCAATGTAATTTGGATTGCATTCTTCTAACAGATACCATTCCTGTTCTGCACTTTTCCAAGTTGATAAGCTTTGTCTATTGCCAGGGTTTGAGACCTGCAGAACTCAGGAGGTCTTACGACAGCATCTGTGAATCAAAATATATTTGTTTTGGAAAATTTACTGAAAAATCAGGGTTTTCCTCCTGATTGTGAGACAATCCCTGAATAAAAACGCCCAGCTATTGTCTTCCAGTTTCTTTTATGAGTAAGGTGAGATGCCTGCATCCTGTTTCAGTCGCTTCAATCAGAAGGTGGTAAGGTTTCATAGTGTTTGCAGGTCAAACATGATTTGGCCAAACATGTTTGCAGGACATGCACTGTATATAATTTACTGCATGTCACACAGGGATAGTTTCACTGTCAGCCTGTGAGCCTGGGGCTGCTCTGACCTGGCTCACTGTGCTGTGGAGGGGGCGGTTGGGGCATGAGGATGCTCCAGTGCAAGGCTAGGCAGCAGGCAGCCCCCACACTGAAGCATCCTGATGCCCCAGCCAGCCCCGTCAGCATCTAAATATGTGTTGCTGTGCAATAAATGACGCTGCCACAGGATACAGTGGCATTTATTTGTTTACTGCCACCTAATAGGGCTGCATGATTAGATGTGAAGACTTTACTGCAGAGCTAGTTAAGCATCGCTGCAGTAAACATCGCATGTGTATGTGCCCACTGAAAAGCACATGCAAGCCCAGGTTTAAAGTCTCAATGCTCAGTAGACATCTTGGCAGGTGTTTTCTTGAGTCTCACTCTTAACCACCCTGATGTACACAGCTCAGCCCTGTCCCTGTAGAGCTGTCAGTTTTCACAGCCCCCTTGCACATGTACAATATTTTTTGGATGTCCAGCCCTTGACCTTCCCTCAACCCTGGTAAAATGGCAGGAATGAGGCACTTTTTTTTTACCTCACAGGCATATTGAGGCAAACAGATTCTAAATTGATTTGGCATCCACAGGGAAAAGATACAAAGATCCTGCTGGAAGAGCTGGTGGAAAACTTCCCATTGAAACTTTCAGAAAATCAGGTTTCTGACTAAACAAATTTCCCCCAAAATATGGATGTGTTCTCTAAAGAAATTTTCATTTTTTTCCATTGAAAAAATAAATGTCCCTCCAAAAAGAGTGTTTTGATTTGACTATATTGCCATGGTGCCTCAAATAATTTGTGGCTGTAACATGTCCCCATTTTCCACTTAGGAATGGTTTCCCCAGCCAGACTATCCAACTCTATGTGGTATCATTGGCCAGAGCCACTCGTGATTGACCACAGCCTTCTCATTCCAGGAAAGGGAGGATCTTGTTTCATTATTGAAATGTCATCTAGCCAGGAAGCTGGGCCACACAGAGACTGAGAGCATAAAACCTGTGTTCTGCAAGTCCCATGAGGCACCATGACAGTACATTTAAATACAATTAATTTAGAGTTTCAAATTGTCAGTGAAAAGTTCGTTTTTTCTACTAAATAAAGGATAGGCATCTGGCCTGTTTAAAAAACTGACAGATATTTAAGGGTAGGATTTTCAAAAGCTTGTGATGACATGTAGGGGGTGCACAGGGGTGTACGTGCACCCCCTGAGAGCACTAATGCACTCCCTGACATCAGCGTTCGTGGGTCAGTGAGATCAGGAATTGGCTGTGGGGGGACCCCTCCCAGTCAGTAGGATCAGCTGTGGGGGACCCCCCCCCCCAGTCACTGACTGTCCCCTGGGCGGTGGCAAGTGTCCCACCTGACTCAGGAGGCACCAGTTGCCCATGTCAAAAGCTGCACTGTCATTGTTGGGCTAACATTGCTCCCATGGTTATTACCAAGTAGGGTTTTACCCCTGATGCTAATAGGAACAAAGCTGTGCACTTTTGAAAATGCCATCCTACATGCTAGAGTGAAGAATTTCAAAATAAAGACCCCAAAGCTACCACATATTACCTAGAAAAGAAAGCAAGGAAGCTATACTTCCTTTGATGCTGAGCCAAACTAGGATAAGAAGCAAATATGCTATCTAAATGGCAGGCTCTAGCAGCTGCATAGCACCCTCTTTATCCTTTCTGCACCCTACAGTCCTGTAAGCAAGGCCATTTTCATTTATTCACACAGCAGTATTGTGGGGCACACTGCATTTTATCAAGAAAAATAGAATTGAAGTTGGGGAGCATCTGATAGCAGGGGTTTGAGGCTTTTAGCATTCACTTCCTGGTTGTTCTTTCTTTGTGTTTTTTTTTAAAGAGAATAAGAGGAGGTAACTGAAAAAGAAGCCCAGGAACAGCTGGCCTCTCATTTGGGTCACTGAACTATCCAAACTGTTTGCAAACCCTGCTTAGTAAAGCTAACAAAGTAGAACTTGGTAATCCACCGTATACTTTAGGTTTCATCTAACGCCTACATGCTGAAACTGCCTTCCTGGGGCATGCACCCACTGCCTGCAGCATGCAATCCTGAACTTGAGCATCACCTCTCAAGCTGCTTGTCTGTACTTGTTGCCCCTATTCTGAGAAAAAAGGTTTTGCTGGACTCTGAGCCATGCTAGCACTGTGATATCCCTTTTGCTAAGAGAGGGAATCCTCATGTGTACAAGTGTGACTGAAGGCAGTAAAAAAAATTCCTTGCAGTAAAGTGTTTGTGGTTCCATGGCTAGACTATAGCAGGCATAGGTGTGTGAAGGCAAAGGAGCCCGTGGGTCATGTACTGATGCCCACTTCCATTTCACAGAGCACAACCCCTTGCAGTCAGGATGACCTTTGCTTTAAACTGAGAGCTACAAAATCCAGACACAGAAAAAATGAGTTCTCTCTAAGAAAGAAGGTGTGTGTACACATATCCCTCTCTGACAGAACTGCCTCTTACCATTTACATTTCACTATCTTTCATAGAGCATCAGATATCAACTTCCACATTTATAAGCCACTGTCTGGTATTATCACTCAGCATGC
The DNA here is from genome assembly GCF_030867095.1 of Alligator mississippiensis. Lineage (NCBI taxonomy): Eukaryota > Metazoa > Chordata > Crocodylia > Alligatoridae > Alligator > Alligator mississippiensis. The sequence goes on along the minus strand of NC_081826.1, from coordinate 156,638,201 downwards.
AGATTCCATCTGCTCTGTCTGGGCATTTGTAGAAATTGCAGCTTTTGGTTAAATGCTGTGCTCTTTATTGGACACTGTTTTCACACAGGGGCCTGTCCAAGATGGTCACCTTGTGGACTGACTGTTGTTTTGAAAACTGTCAATATCCAGCCCTCAGTCTGTTCAGCTTGACCCACACTTCGTTACGGTCATCATTTGGTATTGGTATGAAATGCTGTAGGAATAAGTCTGACCCTTCCCAGCAGTCGACCCACTTCATTGCTGCTCATTGGTTTGGTTCAGCATCCCCAATCTCTTCCAGGAGCTTGTGGGCTTCATATATAAACAGTTTATGACTTTTAAGCCTCCATCTATTTGGGTCTTCAGTTAACAGTTGATGGAGCAGGTGATTTTCGTCATCTCTTGCCTCTACTGCCAGTAATGATGTTCAGGTGTGTCTTTTTCTATCACTTGCGACAATTTTGATACCATTTAAATGAACAGTACACAGAAAATGAATTATGGAGACAGATTACATCTGTCACTTGTACCACAGTAGTGCATTGTTTAGTTTGGTACATTGATTTTAAGTTTCCTTTTTTTGTTTAATTTCCTAGTTTTAATTAAAAATGTATAGTACACTTAGAGGCCAACTGGGCCACAACCATGGTGTCCCCAGAAGTATGTAAGTATGGAAGAAGTAAGTTTCAACAATGTGGAGCAAGGAATATGAGTTCCATTGACTCTTAATGAGACTTGTGCTTCTAACTCTGTTTGGTTCTGTTGAAAAGGTCCTCCATCACAAACGACAGTCCCAGACCCAGAGAAACTCCTGTCTTAAAAGACAAGACATAACAGTTAGATTAGACATAAATGGCAGGAAAGGAAGAGTTATGAAAATAATGGGATACTTTACCTGTGCACAGATTTATTTCATTTTCTGTTCCATGAGCTCTTTGGCTACATTTTTAAAAGAGGAACTGTAAACAACAATATGAAAAACTGCCTCCAATACATTTTCTCTAGTTAAGAGCTCCTCAGGTCTGTTGTGCTCAGTGTCACGCATCATATTACTTTCAACAAGAAATGCCTTTTAAAAAAAAATCTAATTGGGAGAAAAAATAAACCCCTCCAGCCTTGTATAATTTTCACTTCCAATCACAGGAAGATCAGCAGGAGCACCAGTACAAAAAGAACTCTTTATCTTTCAATGAGTTTGATTCTTTTTATAGAACTAATAGCTTTATGCTGAAATATCTGCTCAGAAAAACCATTATGTGTTTATAAAGTCACTTTGGCCCCTAAGATAAAGGTAATGAGAGATAAATTGATGTTTTTCAGTTAATTCAACATCTTTCTTAAGCCAGCAAAGACTTGTTTATGCTTCCATTGCTTTTTACACAGTAGATTGGCATCACATTTTCCTTAATAGTAAGGTAGCAATCAACAAATAGGTTTGCAGTTCTGCTCTAGCAAAGTACCATACCACTGCAGGCCCTTGTTACTTTGTACCTACAACTTTGCTCCACCCCAAAAGTTATTCTTATGCTAAAAATAATGCATTTTTATTTTAAATTACTTATTGAAATATGTTCTTTGTACATAAATAATACTGGGGAGGATTTCCAAAATAACTAGAGGATGTAGGTACCCAGTCCCACTGACTTTCCATGAGCTTTGTGCTCTTTGACTCCTTAGATGCTTTTGAAAATTTCCCCATAACTCCTCCATAAACCGTAACTATTAAAAGTCCAAGCATATGAGGAAAGTCATGGTCTCTCACATCAGGCCTCCAGGTTAACGTGTCCCTGAAATGAAAGGGGCAATTCACATGGCTTAGAGTGATTGTTCCACGCTTACTGCAGTTTCATCTCTGCATCAGTTACTATTTGTGAGATTTTCTTCCCAAGTGGAAGAGCTAGAGAATTATGTTGATTTTAAAACACAGGCTGAGACACTAGAAAGCAGTGTTGGACCTTTAGAGAACAGCTGAAATAAGGCATGGGTATTGACTAGCTGTTTAAGCCTTTATTTTGCTTCTTACGTGTCTTCACTTTAATCTGTTTCCATGTTATATAAAGTACTCGGGACAGCAGAAAGAAAAGGTGAAAGGAGTGTTAGACTAGGATGCTGTGATTCAATTTCCCTTTCTTGGAATGGCTTCTCTTTCCTGTCATGCAGTTACCTGCCCTGGAGCACTAGCAATCAAGAACCCTGGCATCCGTCCCTCAGCAAATGGTTATGGGGTCAGGCTCCTGCTAAATTAAGGCTGTCGTGAGTCCCTTAACTTTCAGACTCTGTCATCCTGTGCTCATTTCCAGAAACATGTCCCCACTGGTTATGCTCACTTTAATTGCAGCCCAAAGCTCCAGCCTCAGATGCTGTAGTGAGAGAAACTAAACAATAAAGAGATTATCTCTCAGCTAAGGACAGGATAGAGAAAAAGGTAGTAAGGAATCAGTGAATCAGGTGAACATATTCTATTCTACATATTAGGCACATAAATGGGTTTAGGTACCTAAGTGCAATTCTGTTCCACCCTGCTCAAGTGCTGAAAATCCATCAACGTTGTTACGTTTGTACCACATGATCATCTTCCTTTTAAGATGAAGTCACAAGAAAGCGATGAGGAGGAGGTAGAGGAGGATCTATCCTTTTGAGGGGCTTATGCAGGGTGCAATAGGATCTCACTTAGGTGCCCGAGTCTATTTATATGTTTAATAGGTGGAATAGAATTTGATTCTCTGGGTGCCTGTGGATGTGCTGGGAGGCTGCTCTGACACACTGTAAGTATAGTGCATCAGAGCAAACTCACTTAATTGTGGAGCATGCCTAACAAGCTTCAGTTAAAGTGCCTCTGCTGCCATTTTGAAGCATGGGGCTGCTGATACATGAGATGCTGCAGATGCCTTAACTAGAGTGGCTCTCAGAGCCACTCTAAATAAAACACTTCCCTCCCCACCCCCAGAGCACGTGAAGCAAATCATATAGTGCATTTTTACATGTCACACAGGGAGTCTGTAATAAACCAGACAAAGGGAAACATTTTCAATGCATTAGTGGTCTTCTGCAGGAGTGTCTCCATTAACTTCATTAAGCTTTGGATCAAACCCTTTTGGAGGATTTGATAGCATTATCCGAGTGTTTAATGAGTTTAGTCCAACAGGATCCTTATGAGATATGCAAATAATATTATCCCCATTCACCAAAGAGCAAACAGGAAGGCTGGGAGATAAAGGGGCACCAAAAATCTCACTTAAAATTGGGGTCCATTTTTTAAAATTGGGGTCCAAGGCCACACAAGAAAACTTTTTCCTTACCACATAACCATTCTCCTTCCCCGTCCGGGGTCACCAGAGATACAAAATACAATAGCAGATACAAGAAATATAATTATCCTGAGAGCTTAAAATAGCACGGGATCAATTCTTTTGGGGTGAGCAACAGTCTCTGTGACCTCAGAGTCGTTATTCTGATATTACAGGTGTAAACAATTTGCATTAATAAAGATGAACCAGTAAATGTGGGCAGAAGAAAGGCATAATAAGATTCCACACATGAAAGTCAAAGTTTGAAAAATTCAAATAGGAAACAGAATGAAAGCTTGTGGCACTGTACACTAGAGCTGTGAGAAATGCCTGCATTTCATTTTGGTCTCGAATTCAGCATTTTGGAGGGACAGTGCAGCTAGTGAGTGTGGAGCTTTAAAAAAAAAAAGAAGCAGCCCTGCACTCACTGGATGCAGGAGCAGCGATTGGGGCTTCTGGGCACTCATGGCAGAGCCCCCCTGCAGAGTGTGGGACAGCGGGGGACAAAGGGGATCCACCCCCCCCAGCCTGGCAGCCACATGGTAGCTGTTGTATCACAGGGGCGCAGAATGGCTTGGCAGGGTGCCATGCGCTGCCTGGGAGCTGGGGCCTCTGGGGCTGAATGGTGCCATGCTAGTCACCCCAGCTCCAGGACAGTGCACAGAGCCCTGCCAAGGTGTGCTGCACCCATTACATGTGTCAGTGTCCACGCGGGTGCCAGGTGGGGGGGTGATCCCTGCTGTCCCCCACTGCCCTGTGCTGCATGGAGGGAGTCTGCCATGAGCGCTGCAGCTGGTGAGAGTGGGGCTTTTTATTTATTTATTTTTTAACAAACCCACACTCACTGGCTGCAGCAGCACCAATCAGGGTCCTCTGGGCACTTGTGGCAGAGCCCCCCCATGCAATGCAGGGTAGTGGGGATCACCCTCCCCCACTTGGCACCCACACAACCGCTGGCCCATGGCATGAGTGCAGCACAGCTTGGCAGGGCGCTGTGTGCTATCCGGAAGCTGAGGTGGCTCCAACAGTCAGCCAGAGCTCCTGGTTTGATCCCCAGCTCTCTGATCATTCCCCCAGCTCTTCCTGGGGGGTGCACCCCCCAATCTGCATGCAGGGTTTCAGAAGGCTGCTGCTGCCAGCTGGAGAAATAGCACAGAGCCACCACCATCTCCAGCTGGCAGCAGCAGCCTGCTATCATCCTGCATCATCTGGGGGTTTGTGCCACCCAGGAAGAGCTGGGGGAAGCAATCAAACAGCTGAGGGAAAGATTGAGGAGCTGAGGAATCAAACTGGGAACTGGGGGAATGTTCAGGGATCTGAACTTTCCCCCAGATCCCGACTCGATTCCCCAGCACTGGGGTTGGAAGGGATCTCAGGGACAGAACGTTGTCACTGGCCAAATACAGATGTCAATATCAGTGCAGTCCTTTCCCCTTCTCCTTCCCCTCCCTCTTTCCCTGCAAGCCTGCCTACAAAACAGCTCCAAAACATCTGAAACGTTTCAGAAACATCCAAATCATTCTGGAGAATTTCCAAAACGTTTCAGATGGCCTGTTTCATTTCAGAGCTGTTTTAGAGCCCTGTGTTTCATTTTTGATTCACTGTTTCAACTGTCAAAATGTCCAAATCCAGAACTAAGTGAAACGGCCGTCAAAATTTCACACAGCCCTATTGTACACTACCCAGGATGTCATCACAGTGTAACTGCTTTTTGGGACTTCTTCCCATGGGCCTCCTTGCTCCCTCTGACTCTCCTCTGTCTGTACTCTTGCCTGCCATGACTTGATGGAACGATCAGATGTGGATAAGGCCTCTCACAGGTGAGAGGCTTGAGGGTCTTCTGCCACATGTCCTGAAACTGCTTTTTAGTCCCGGCTGTTTTCTCCCTTCCAGGTTCATAGCTAACCTTCCAGTCTCTTTCCCCTGCCTTCCTAATTGCTTTGAGGTTTGGGGTACTTAATGAGTTTCCCCCATCTGTGGCCTCCACCTCCCCTACAACTACATTCTGGACCACCAGGTTGAGGCTCTCCCATGCTCCTGGGTGTCAGCTTGATTCACAACAAAAAATGATCTGCCTCAGATTTGTCTCACCCTGGGGCAGTGGTTGCTAAGCCAAAACCCAAAGGACAAACAAGTTCCAGAACTTATCTTATATGAATCTATGAATCTGGCTCTCAAAGCAACATGAAAAGAGATGTGCAGGGATGGGGTATGTTCTAATAGGACCCAGGCCATCTCTTGTGCTTATGCACTGAAACCTTAGCAAGCTGATGGTAACATTTTGCTCATTGTTTTTAATTCAGCATTTAATGCATTATAAATAGCCATATGCTGGAAGGATAAATACAGCAGGCCCTGTCACAACCTGCTGTTTAAAAGACACAGCAGCATGACTAAGCCTTCAGACTGAACAATGACAAAATGAGTCCTTTAATGGATCAGCATGTAGTGTTCAATGTGGCACAGTAACTTCACTGACAAATACGAGTACACATGCATAAAACACAATTTTCTGTCTCTGGGAAGAGTGTGACTTGTTAAGCTGTTGACTGTTCCAGCATGTTTTATTCATATAATGTTATTTGTACTGCAGCTGGATTTGGAAAGTATTCATTTGCTTTCTGGATTGCTGTCCTATGTCCATTGTTTAGGGTAGATTTTACAATATAGTAATTAACCACCTATAATGCCCAACTTTGAGAAAAGGAGGAAGGAGGGTTTGGGCAATTACAGAGTAGTCAGCCTGATCTTGATACATGGAAAGACAATGGTTCCTCAACAAATCAATTGTGGAGCTCCTAGAGGAGAACAAGGCAATCAGGAACAGTCAGCATGGATTCACCAAGAGCAAGTCATGCCTGACCAACCTGATTTCCTTCTATAAGGTGACAGGTTCTGCAGATATGGAGGAGAGCAGTTGATATAATATACCTTGACTTCAGCAAGGCTTTTGTCCATCACCCATGACATTCTCATTAGTAAACTAAGAAAATACAGACTAGTATTGTAGGTGGATTCTTATGCTCAACAATTAGTCACCAATGGCTCAATGTCTAATTGTGAGGAGGTATCAAGCGGGGTTCCACAGGGGTCTGGTATTGTTCAACATCTTCATTAATAATTTGGACAAAAAAATTGAGTGTGTGCTTAACAAATTTGCAGGTAACATCAAGTTGGATCGAGTTGCAGATGCTCTGGAGGGTAGGGCTGGGATCCAGAATAACCTGGATAGGCTGGAAAATGGCCTGCTGTCAATCAGATGAAATTCAACAAGGACAAGTGCAAAGTCCTACACTTGTGATGAAATAATTGCATGCACAAATACAGACTGGAGAGTGGCTGACTAGGCTGCAGTGTTGCAGAGAAGGAAATGGGGAGGGAGGTATAATAGGCCTTAAGCTGAATATGAGCCAACAGTACGCTCAGGTTGCAAAAAAGGCCCACAGTATATTGGGTTGTATTAATAGGAGTGTCACTTGAAGAATCATTTTTCTTCATTTGCCAATCCATTCAAAACTAGTGAGACCTCACCTGGAGTACTGTGTCCAGTTTTGGGCCTCATACTTCAAGAGGGATGTGGACCAATTGGAAAGAGTCCCATCCAGACCCTCTTTCCTATGATCCTAAGCAAAGAGTATCCAAGAAACATCCTAGGATTCAGAGTGGTTGTAATATTCCAAGACTTGAGGCAAACTTCAGAATTATATCTTTCTGACTGACTGACTGTCTGTCTGTCTGTCTTCTGTGGTATAATGGCTAGTAGACTGTACTTTGAATCTTGTTATCTGAGTTGAAGTCTTGGTGGAATCTGTATAGGCTTGGTGATATCTGACTTTTCATGCCCATAGGACTGCAGCACAGTTGCAGGCAGTGAGGGATGATTACAGGCCTGCCTAAGGAGGGCTGAAGCAGCTGATTAGAATAATTGGCTGGCCAAAGGACATTAAAAGCAGGCAGGAAGAGGAAATGGGAGAGAGAGAGGCTGGAGGTATCAGTGCTGGCCAAGGCTCTCTCCAGGCCTAAAAGGCCACAAGGGTAGGCTACCTTTTTATGGACTCTGGTAATGCTTATTAATAAGGACTAATTAGTGTTTAGAGGGGCTGGTGGGCCAAGGAGATAAAGAATTTGGACAGTTTAAAGATTGGAAGAAATTTGAGAGAAGCGGGGTGAACCCCAAAGCTGCTACAGATCCTCTACTGTTGCTTCCTTATTTCATTTTCATCTATCTAGCTATTGTATAAATCCCCTGCATGGTATCCAAGTTCTGACTGTGATGGATGACTTTGTTTTTATTACATTTTGTCACCTTACATTGAAAAGCTACCTTTGAAAGACTGAAGGTACAAAGTCAAGCTCTTAAAAATTAGGAATGACCAGAATTAAGGTTGCCTGGCCAGCATTAAATTTAACTCCTTTGAGCATTTGCATTACAAAGATGTCTTCAATTATAATATCAAATACCATTTTTACCCACAGAGCCACTGCCTCATTCAGAGCAGCTCCTGAATATCAGGTCAGATCTTTAGGGTTCAATCATGGGTTGAGGTATCTAGCTTTAAGGCACTCAACATTTGAAATATTTGAGGATGGTTCCTAGATGAAAAATATTCTAAAGGTTCGTCATTGTATAGGTTTGTTCTCATTCATCGCAGAGGGGAAGATCTAGGCTAAGTACAGACAGTCAAAAAGTCTGAGGCTGAATAGATTTAATCTTTGCAGGTTTTTTCAAACCACATAGATTGAACCAATAAGCGGGGATCCAGGCTTTTCATTTGCAATGGAAAAACGCGGTAAAACCAGATTTTCTCTTTATAAGGAGAAGAACCTGGATTTTTTTCTTTTTAAGGAGAAAAAAGCAGGTTAAGGCAGGTTTCATGCACATGGTGCATGTGCACATACAAGCAGTCCTTGACTTACAACGTTTTGAGTTACAACATTTCTCACTTACAGCGTTTATAAATTGACACTCTGTTTCAACTTTATGAGGTCAGTTTCGACTTTACAACGCTTGATCCGATGCGACACCACGCCAGCGAACAAGTTCACTGCATCACTCATCTCCCTGGAGAACATCTGTCCAAACTTCCTTGGATACTTTCTTTAAGAAAGCAGACAAGGCTCCAGAAAAACCTTCAGCCAAGACTCCTGAGAAGCCTTCAGCCAAGAACCCTTCAAAAAGTCCAACCAAGAGCCTTTCAAAAAGTCCAGCAAAGTCACCTCAGAGAAGTCCTTTCACATCAATGTGATTGCTATTTATAATATAAATACATTAATGTAGCTATATAACTCATCTATAATTGATCAAGTACAAAATTCTGGGGCATTTTTAGTGAAAATAGGGTATTGGGCCTTGGTTCAGGAACCAATCCCCCATTTATTTCATTGTTTCTTATGAGAAAATGATTCCGAGTTACAATGTTTCAACTTAAGACTCAGTTTTCAGGAACCAATTGTGCCGTAATTCCGAGGACTGCCTGTACTCACATTCACATGGCTGTCAGGCAGCCTGGAAAGCAGCTCCTGCAGATAAGTCTGGGAGTGGGGTGGGGCGCATGAGGAATTGAGACCCTTATAGTGAGGGAGGGAGTGCATGAAGCTTGAGGCCCACAGCCATGTGCAGCCACAGGGCCCAGGTGGGTAGTGGGACAGGGCTGTGGGCAGCTCATCCAGGAGGTGGCGGGGGGGCTGGCTCCCTGCCACTGAGTCACTCCTAGGGGGTCATGTGGGGCACATGCCCCACTGATGTGCATGGGGTGAGGGTAGGGGCAGGCTGCCTGCTGCAGGCTCAGGACTCCCCACCCTGCTGTCATCCCCCCAGGGCCTCTGCGGCCCCACTGGCGGGACCCAGCATGGCAGGGCAGAGCAGGGCCAGGCAGGGAAGCTTAGTGCCACCGCTACGATGCTGAGGTAGAGATGCTGCACCGCTGCTGATGCTACCACGCTGCTATGCTGAGGTGCCCCTTGCCCACCCAGCAGCAGTAGGGGCCACAATTCCATGCCACCACCCCTGCTGCTGCCGAGTGGGCAGGGGGCACCTTACCATGGCAGCTCTTGGCTCATGGTGGCAGCACCAAGCTTCTCTGCCCTGCCCCGCTTTGTCCTGCCACGCCAGATCCTGCCCACTGGGCTGTGGAGGCCCCAGGAGTAAAGCAGCAGGGCAGGGAGCCTGAGCCCCCAGAGGGCATCCTGCACCCGCCCCCAACAGGCCCCACTCTGACCATGCCACCTGTGGGGGTGGAGGAACTGGGCTCAGTGCTTCACTCCCTGCGGGGGCCACAGCAGCTGCCACCTCCCGCAGGTAGCAGCCAGGGTTCAGGTGCTGCTACAGGAAATATGGAGCTGTGGACCTGGGTCCCTGACCCCATGGTTCTGGAAGCTGGGGGCCTCCTTCACAGGGCTGGTGGGGGGGCTGTTGGTGGGGAGTGAGGGGTACCAGCAGGGTCCAAGGGGCTGTGGGCAGGGAGTGAGCAGCACCAGCAGGGCTGAGGAGGAGCTGTGGGTGGGGAGTGAGGGGCACCAGCAGGACTGGGCGGCTGTGGTTTAGGATTGAGGGGCAATGGCAGGGGCAGGGCACCAGCATATCTATGCCACTCGGTGCCACAAAGCACTTGGAGGAGGACAGCCACAGCTGGACCCATGTCCTGGTGAGCAAAGGGGGCAGGGAGAGCTCTGATTTTTTTCCATGATAAAAAACCTAAAATCAAACACCAAAATGTATAGGTATTTAGAATTAATTTTAGTATAGTGATTGAGGCACTGGTAGGCTTCCAAATTACTTTAAAATTGTAAATATATCAATAAAATAAAATCAACTGATATATAATGACATTTCATTTAATGCAGATTTTGGAGTGTTTAATCAGAGAATTTGCAAATTTTTAATCTTAGAATTTGCGATTTTTAAACAGAGAAAACCAGGATCCCTGCCAATAAGCAAGTGAACTGATGTTCACTTTTCAAACAGGAAAGGCAGCCAGACTGCTGCAGCGTCCCATACTAATACCCAGGGGGCACTAGAGCTTTCTTCCCAGCCTGCTGGCCGTAGCAGAGGGCTGGAGCCCTCTGATTCCCCAAGCCATGCCCCCTCTTCAGCCTCCCTGCTGGCTGAGCAAAGGGTTGCAGGGCGGGGAGCCACCCATCCTGCCTGGCACCAGATCCCCAGCTGGGAACAGCCTGGGAGGGCAGAGGAAGCTAAAACTGGGAGCTTTACTCTGCCCACCCCCCACCTAGGAGCTCATCTGGAGTCTCCTACACATGCCTCCTTCTCAGCCTCCCAGCAGCTGAGGCAGTGGGGGAGGAAAGTCTGCACCTAGGCTTGGTTCTGCCTCTGGGCCAGCTGAGAAGGGGGCATGGCTTTCAGCTCTGGGGGACAGAGCCAAGCCCTGTTGCAGGCTTCTGCCCCAGCCCTACCCTCAGGAGGCCCAGAGGCTGAGAATGGGACATGGCAGGAGAATCCAGTTCTGCTCCCAGCTCTGGGGGCAGAGCCAAGCCCCAGTGCAGGCTCTTCCACACGCCCTGCCCTCAGCCAGCCTGGAGGCTGAGAAGGGGTTCTGGCTTCTGACACTGGGCTGAGGGAGGCAAAGCCAAGCCCTGGTACGGGGTTCGCCCCACCTCCCAGCCAGCCTGGGGCTGAGAATGGGGCATGGCTCCCAGCCCCTGGCTCTGGCGGGCAGAGTCAAGCTGCCACTGCGGATGCCCCCTCCTTTCCCCAGACTGGCAGCACCTGGCCGGGGGTCTGGTTCCCTCCTCTTCCTCTGCCACACCAACCAGCAGCACCCAGGTGGGGGTCTGGCGCTGGGCCAGAGGCATGAGGTTTTTTCCCCTCCAACCCCTCCTCAGCCACCCAGAGTCATAGCACTTCGGCTAAGGAGCAGAGGGGCAGGATAAACCCTGCTTGTTGGAGTACACAGTCCAGCCCAGGGCTGCAAAGCATTATGGGATGCAGTGGGTCTGTGAGTTAACTTAAACCAGGAGGGAATCTGGGGCAGAAGTTCCACAAACCAGTTTGACCTAAATCAGTTAAGTCTGATATTACATCCAGCCAGGTTTATCTTAAACCAGTGTTGGCCATTTTGAAAGCGGTTTAAGTGCACTGAACTTCTGTTCTATTACAGGTTTAAACCAGTTTCTGATCATTTAAACTGGTTTGTGGTTAATTTATGTCCCTAGCCCCAGAACGAAACTCCAGCCATTCAGCTTTGGGCATAACAGTTGACTTTGTTCAACTGACAGCATTTAAAGAACTAGAAAAGTTTCTGCTCCCGTGAAATAAACAGAACTGCCTGTTCTTAAAATCAAAGGTTAGTGTCAATGAGCCAAGAACAAAGTTAATGGAAGATACATCAGAATATATGAAAAAGGAAAATATGTTGTGGAATTCTATGGTCTAATCGGTGTGTAAAGAGGGACAGTGTGCTTTTTTGCAGTTATTTCTACTACACTCCTCTCCTCAGAACATTAATAAACACATTAGTATTGTTTTAGTTGAGGTTCTTTGATTAAAATTGCCATATTTTGTTTTAAGTTTAAAAATTTCTGTGTATTTTAAGCTACTCAGAGTTCAGAGTCAGAGTTCAGGACAATCATGATACACTTAGGAAAGCTGAAATGTAGAGGGATTATGAACCAATTCAAATTCAAGTTTTTGAACATCCTTTTATTATTGCTTGGCTAGCTACAGGAAATAAAATGCAAAATAATATCTAGGGCCTGATCCTTCTTACAATGACCTCAGAAGAAAGATTCTCATTCACTGTAATAGGCTGTGAATCGGGTCCAAAATTAGGCACATAAAACAAATCAGGGACATATAAATTCTTCATGTGTATACTTGCCAAGGCATTCATATACAGAGAGAATGGGTTTGATCAGGGATTTTTTATTTAAATAAATACAATGAGAGAAATCCTGATACTAAACAGGCAGGCTTGTGGAGCTGCCAGCCCAAATCCTCTCAGCACTGGATTTGGAGGTTATCCTGGAGCAAATTACACCTCCCGGATGCTCAGGGTGCATTTATACCAGAACTAGGTTATCAGTGTAAGTTAGAATAACCTAGGTGCTGCTCTCACTCATGCTAGCTAGCAACGACCCCCATACAACCACACAGAAATTGAGAACTAATAGGCTGCATCTAGACGAGTGCAGCTGTGCAGCATATGGCGTGGCAGACATGTCTGCTGCACCACATACTGCACATTCTGTTGTTCTCCGCATTGCAAGGGAGCAGCGTGGAGGGTTTTTTTGACCCCTGGATATCCAGGGGTCAAAAAAACCTGCCAGGAAAAAAAAAGCAGAGTGGGGGCACATGGGCGCTGCCTAAAGCCGGAGCCTGGCTGGCCAGAGCTGTACTCCATTTTCAGCCATGCTCCGTGAAGCAGGAGCAACATGGCTGGAGCCCCGGGAGGCCCCGAGCACCCCAGGTAAAGCTGCTGGGAGTAACCCAGTGCTGGCTCCAGCCTTCCCTACCCCACCCGGGGCAACTTGCTATGCACCAGAGCACGCATGGCACAGGCATTCCCTGGGGACAAGTAGTGACGTTGCAAGGTGCACTGCTGCTAGTTGTCCCTGGGGGACCAAACATCCACACGCATCTGGACTTGGCCCTAGAGTACACTACCCTTTGCTCAAGCCTCACCTACCTGTTAACATCTTCATCCTAGTGCCTGCCTCCTGTTACTCCAGGGCTGCAAAGTGCCAGGATAAAGGGAAAATGATATGGCCTTGTCTCCTCTTAGGACAGAACTAATGTAAAAGCCAGTCCCACAGGAACACAAGTGCTTGGCACTTGCTCTTGATTTAAAAATCAATATGCTGATGACACCCAAATCTGTATATCCTCCCTGTTTGTTTGTTTGTTTGTTTGTTTTTGGGGGGTTTTTTTGGTTTGTTTGTTTTGGTTTTTTTGGCGGGGGGGGGGCGTTCTGGGCTAGATTATCATTTACCAGATCTCTGCCTTCTGTCGAGGGTCTAAACCTAGATAAAAATTACAGGATAAAATTGACTACAGATAAAATTGACAATCATCATCAAGGAGACATACTTTGGCGTGTCAGGGCTTATGATGCATGCTGCATTGGCATGCATTCTCAAGTCTTTTTGTCCTCAACATTTTTTCTGGAGTGGCCAGAAAGGTCTTCCCACCACTGAGCTGGAAACAGCATTCATTCTTGTTAGCTGTATGTTGTCTGTGGTTTTGTGATGGATAGTTAGACTGATGTATGTTTGAATTCCTTGACTTTGTACTATCCAGAAACTACAGCCAGTGTTGAATGCTGTAGCCCACTTCCTCAGCAGTGTTGACTAATGACAACACATTATACTGATGCTCCATCCTCTGCAACTCAAAAGTATCAGTAATCTGTTATAAAGAGATAAAATGGCCCAAGTTGCAGTTATGGAGACTTCCTATTCCTCTGTGAACTGCTACAACATTTGTAATGAATGCTGACTGTTTGACTCCTAGAATGGGTTGAACTGGAGATGTGAAGTCAGGGTGCTCTTAGCTGAGAGAATTTAGCTCTTGGAAATAACAAGTGCCAGAAAACACACTGAGCTTTTGGCAAGCCACTGAAATCTCACTAAGGTAGTTTGTAATTGGCTTTCATTTTCTTCTCACAAAGTTGTTTTTGACTGAAGCAATAGAGAGTTTTGTTCCTTTTTAGGGAAAGTGATGTTCTACATAACTGCTTAGGATTAAGCACAACCTGATACTGTAGTGCCAGGTATCTTATGGTGATGACTGAGTGGAGAACCATTGTCAATTGGCCCACAGAAGTGTGCACAGCTGTGTGCTTGTGTGTGTGAGTGTGCCTACAGGCATATGCACCTGTGTTTCTTTTTGTCTGGGATTGAAGGAGTTTTTGAAGGAAATGCCTACTTTTTCAAGAAATATCATAGGAGATTTATTGTCTGTAGAGCAAATACTAGACCTTGATATGAAATGTTTCCTGGTCAAACTCAAAATAAATAGAAGTTTCTGAGTCCTGGCTCCATCGGAGCCTGTGAGTTTTTTCAGAATTTTCAATGAACCGGGGGTCCCTTTTTCCCAGGTCTTTCTCTTCCTTGGTTAAATAAATAACCCATTCCTGAAGGAGGCAGCATGCCTGATAGACAGCTCAGATATTATTGACTATTTCTTGGCCTCCACTTCATGTCCTAATGAGTAGCTGATTCTTTTTTTTTCTACTCCTAGGATTCATACATTAAATATAAAGCACTAATTATTCCTTCTGCTTTTGATGGGCTTGCCCAAAAAATTAAATATTAAACATTTGGGGCTCAAAGCAGTTTTTGTTTGTTTGTTTTTTCAATTTTCTTCTTTGGTTAAAATGAAGTGATTACTTTGTCTCCCCTACTTGCCCCACTCACACACACACGCCCACTCTGCCAACCCACGCAGCATTACTGTTAATAACCACAGTACACACCTATTTTGGATGTTACAGGCAAAGGGTAAGAGCCTGCACTCCAGTTAACCTCCAAGTCCCATGGAAGTCAGCAGGCATTTGGGTCACACAGAGAGTATAGAACCAGGCTCTAGCTGAAGTTATGCCCAAATATAAGGACATCAGTCTAACACAACAGCAGGCAAAATGCGGCCCCCGGGCCAGATGCGGCCTGCCAGGCCATTCTATCCGGCCCGCGGGGCCCCTAAAAATGTAGAAAATTAATATTTATCTGTCGCTGGCTGCCTGTCATGCAGCCCTCAATAGCAATAAATGGCCCTTCGTCAGAAATAATTGCCTGCCCCTGGTAACGAGACCTGATTTTGGAAGCCTTTGTCATGATGAGTGGTATATACATGAGCGTTTTGAATTAATGCAATGAGATTAACTAGGTAAGTAATATGCAATGCAAGTAAGAGGTTGCACAGTTTAGAGGTATTTCTACCAGATTCCACTAATGGTATGAGCACTAATGTATTGTAATCTATGCACACAGTACAGAAGTTGTTGGAGGACCCTAGTTAATTGCAGTTGTAATAGTAAGTGCTACAGTATGTCAGGAATCACTTTGTGGCACCTTCAAATGAGAGCAATGTTTAAACTGGGATTTTCAGAGGCCTAAAGGCAAATGGGAAGTTCCTTTTGAAATTCATTGGGATTAGGATATTTAACACATTTAGCCCTCTTTGAAAATTCCAGCCATAATAAAGAACCCAGTACTAGCCAAAGAAACCAAGAGGCAATGAAACGTCACTCCCCAAACCAGCATTATCTTGTTGCACATCTCCATTGTGTGGAACCTCTCCTCCCTGAGTGCGGAGTGACAGAACCAGGTCTGCCAGCTGTGCGCCAACAGAGAGCTTCATAATGCTGGGGGGATTTTCATCTTGGTGAAATAATTTGATTTCCACCTTTATACGTTACCAGCATGGCACTAACTCAGGAGAGAATCCAGCCCTTAATCTGAGCAAAACTACTGTGCGGAATCGGATGCATGGAAACATAAGTTGCCTTGTCCATAAAGAGCACGTTGGCATTTTTCCTGCTTGCCAGCTGCTATGTGCATTACAAAAAATACAAAATGTTTTACAGTCCTCAGTGGGTCCTCACTTAGTATGGATATTTGTGTGGGCAGTATGAGAGATGGAACAGTGTATTTAGATGTCTAAGATCTAAATCATGTTTCTTCTTTAAGGCACCATAATGGTACATAAATGCCTAAGTGCGATGCTACTCTACATTTCTGGGCAGGGAGCAGGGAGAGCTCTCCCAAACAATCATTAATGTAAAGGGTAGGTTAGCCCTCCTCCTCCTTGCTCCTTTTTGTGACTCAGTCCTAAAGCTAGGATGGAACATCTTAGAAAAATGGCTAACCATTTTTCAGAGACTCAAGCAAAGTGGAATAGGATTCTCTTTAGAGACGCAGACACCTACATGCCACTTAAATGTGTAATAGGTGGAATAAGAACTGGGTTTGAAGTAGCTAAGATATTTCTTTCCTTTCTAAAGATTTTGTTCTTAACATGAGTAACTAAAAGAGTTTATCAAGTTTTTTTGGAAAAGGACCTTCTGTCACAGAGCAACTGTTTCAGCTGGTAGTTTGAAAACAAGCTTAGCAGGATGCCTCCCTGGATCTGTTAGGAAGAGTCCCACAATTTGTGAACTGATAGGACCATGTCTCATCTTGAAAGGAAAACAAAGCTTTTCCAGCTTAACAGAAGAAAGAGGAAACGTCCCAGATGTCATCCCCATAGAGTGCATGTGGGTAAGGGATCTGGCAAGTCTTGCTGCTGGCATTGAAGGAACTGGGCAACCTATGAACTCACCACGCTTCCACAGTGGCCCTTGCTGCAACAGTTTAATGGGGGCACAAGTACACCTTTATGCAGAGATATACTGACTTCACTACAAATTGTCTGGCATTATGTCTTAGATGTTACACCCCTGTGGCTTTTCTGCCTACAGAGTTGTCTGCTGTAATATTTTAAATGCATATTGTTCTATCTGGGACAGTTCAGCTGAGCTAAGAAAACACAGCTCTAATGACTGTAATGAAGTTCTGATTTACAACAGCTGAAAATGTACCTCAGTTTTTCTCCTTTAAGGTTTTCTCTCTCTCTATTCACACTGACATGGTGAGCTTACTATTTTGTCTGATCCTTCCACACTGCCAAGGATCTTGGAGGGGATCATAACTGCCAAGGCAGGTCTAACTTAGACCAAGATGTCAGTGAGAATAAGATGTTATTGCTTTCCCCAGTGTTGGTATGCACCAGTATTGCTTTCTGAGAGACTCGGGGACTTGGAAGCAATTGCCAATCTGCACAGCATTGGTGCAGTTCACCTACATCATGAGATCCCAACATAGCACAAGTAATTGTTATTTTGCCCAGAATTCCTCAATCCATGTCATAACATATTTGCCAACATTTTCTTGCATTTTCAGTCAAATATTCCTGTTAAGTGGAAATGTCACAATGGAGCCCCCTCCCTCCCTCCAACTTTTTTGTAACCAACAGTTTGTTCTTATTATTCAATAGAAATTTGCTGCCTTGTTTTCCATATTCTAAGTGTACCATATGAAAATGCGGAGACAATGAAACCTACGTGGATGTAGAATTAAGCATAAGTATTTTATATCTCAGGTCTAATCTTTTGCAAACTTTACTTATTATTTATGTTATGATACTGCCTACAGGCCACAGCTGAAACAGAGACCAAGTTGCGCAGAGTACATAATAAGAGACATTCCCTGACCCAGGGGACTTAGAAGCTAACTAGACGAGACAACAAAAGGCTGAGGGTGGAATGGTGAAGCGAGATGAAGCGAGATGACCAGTGCTATGCAGCCAGCCAATGGCAGAGTCAGAAAGAGACCCTCGCTCCCCTGAGTCTCTCCCCACCAGTGCCTCCAATCTGCCAGATTATGCCACTTCCTAGTAGGGTAGTATAAATAACATTTTATTTGTGCAAAAAAAAATGTTTTTAGATGTTGTGCTTCAATTAATCAAATTCTGCTCCAAGGTGCTTTGAATGTCAGCCTGCAGCAGCTCTCACTCATACCCCTCTGTCTATGACATCTGCAACAACAGCAGTGTGGTCAGAATCAAACCTAGATGAGCTAGTATTGCTATTAATTTTTCTCTCTGCACATTTTATGATGGAACTAAGCTCCTTTATTTCAAATTGATTCCTTCTATGCTCCTGTTTACTGCTGGACAGCCAAATCAGAAGCTGTTTAAACAACTTAATCCCCTTCCCTTTTTATGGTCTGCAAGAGTCATTGATGACAAAAAGGAAATGTATCCTGTTTGAGCAGACAAGGCTGAAAGGGGTGGAGGCACAGACACATCAAGCTACACCACAGCCACTAGTTGCCATGGTGACAAAAGTATCTTGTCACCTTCCCCCGGCAACACCTTAGAGTTTGTAACGTAAAAACGAGGGCCTGAAAGCCAGTCTTCATGGGTATGGATTTCAGTGCAAGTTACTCTGGACATAGCACAATGGAGCTGAATGTAGAAGCTGGCCCTCATACTGGATGGTACCCAGTTTACCACTGATCAGGTAGACCATGCAAGTTTTCAAATCGAACTCCATGGAGATTCAGCATGGGAGAGGAAAAAACTTCTCTCTGTTTTATCCATTACAATGACCAGAGGATATTTGTATTTCTAATAGAAAACTTTATTAGTAAGGTACTATGTAAAAACCCCGCTCCAGGAATATTTTACAGCTGGGTCCTTCGTCAGCATTGTGAGCTGGGTTTCAATGCCCATGTTATGTAGCAGAAAAGACTCCCATGGATTTCTGCAGGCATAGATTGACTTATTAGATTTACAGCCTTTGACATCAAAAACAGGGTGGCACAGGGGTGTGGTTTGGCCCCAGGCTCTTTAACATACTTTTCATTCCTGCTTCTTCGTGCATTCAAGGATAGCAATAATGACATTTATTTTTGAACCAGACTAGATAGAGGCTTGTTCAACATCGCAAGGTTTAGAGTGAAAACCATGGTGAAAGAGCTGGTTCTGAGAGATTTCCTGTTCGCAGATGATGTAGTCTTGGTTGCCTGTAGTTAATATCCCCTGCATAATCTCTTGGGTAGATTTTCTGCATCGTACAAGAGCTTCAGGCTGACAATTAGTCTCAAGAAGACTGTGATTGTGTACCAAAGGGTGAAAGAACCAGTGCCTGACATCATTCTGGAGGGTAAATCTCTTGACACGATCAACAGCTTTTGCTACTTGGATTCTACAATCAGTAGGAATCTTGACCTTCAGACTGAACTGACTAACAGAATTGGAAAAGCAGCTCAGAATTTCAGGCTATTACAGAAATGTGCATGGAATAACAACAAACTATCAACTAAGGTGAAGATGCAAATTTACAAGACTTGCATGCTGTCATCCCTGCTTTATGATTCAGAAATCTGGACTACATATGCTAGGCACATCAGAAGACTGAACAGCTTCCACATGAGATGCCTGAACAAGATCCTGAAAATAAACTGAAAAGACAAAATGCCAAACACAGAGGTGCTGGAGCGTGTAGGAATGACACATGTAGAAAACACTATCAAGAGGAGGTTGTGATGGCTCGGCCATACCAGAAGAATGGGAAGAGATTGTATCCCCAAGAATATTTTATACAGTGAGATTCAAGACAGCTCCAAAAAGCAGGGTCACCCTGTGTGGCAGTACCACAATGTGTGCAAAAATTATATGAAGTCTTTCAACATCAGTGTAGAAATCTGAGAGAAGTGCACAGAATCCTGTCCAATGTAGGGGAAACATCTGGCATTGACTGCAGCTCAATATGAAGTGGCTTTGATCCAGAGGATGGAATCAAAGCAAAAAAGAAGGAAGCAGCGCGCTACAAACTTGGACTCCAACCCAGACAACATGTGGCTCTGTGAAACTTGTAAGAAGCTGTGTCATTCTCAAATTGGGCTTGGCAACCACAAGTGGATTCATCAGGCATCTAACTAGATCTCTTACATGTACACCATGATTCAGAGGATCAACGTTTGCCATAATATATATATATATTGTGTGTATGTATGATAGATAGATTGATTGATTTACATAAAGCCCCTCCCAGCAAAGGCTCAGAGTGGCTTACAGAAGAGAGCAAATTAACTTAGTAAACAAGTGAACAAAACAGGAGAAACAAAATAACTTATCAATGCCAATGGAATATTAAAGTGAATGCCAATAGCCTATTAAGAATGTCTGGGACCCTGCCCTTCTAAAAGGAAGCACTGGCAAACCTTGCAAGCAATAGCCCTAGTCTCCCCCAACTGGCTCAGTCACAGCTGGTCACCCATCCTCCAAGCACATCTAGTGTCAGTGGGCAACAGTGGTTGAAACTGACCACATAAAATGGACAAGATAGAGCTTCAACCCTGACCTCTGGCTCTACACCAAAAGCAGTAGCTGTGGCAGCCCCCCAAGCTGTGCAGAATATGGACAATGTTGTCTGTGAAGTAGGTGGCACACTCATCACAGTGGATCACAGAAGACTCAGCGAGCAAGCGGAGACCACCCAGATCAACCAGACCATTCACCACCTGGAACAGTTCCACTGGAGATGCAATGACAGGGGAGGAGGAAACCTTCTTCACCACTACCACTGCCATGCCACAGTCCTTTAAAAAGGATCTGCACTGCAGTTGGTCAGCTTTGGCATGGGTCAAGAGAGCCACCTGTGATCTTGCCACCTCATGTTTCAGCTGCCTCAGCTCCTCAGTGACCATACTGATCTGTGCTTCCACAATGATAGAAACAAACTGGTGCTGTAACAGGTACATAGCTGAGACCATCTGGGCAAACACCATCCCAGATGCCTCATCCAGCTAGGTCTCAGTGATGCATGCAAGGGCAGCAGCCACCTCCTGAATAAGACTGAGGATGACAGCATGAATCAGCAATAGCAATGGATCTGTGTCTTCACCCCTACAGGAACAGGGGAGGAGAAAATGAAAGAGGCATCAAGCGATATCCCTGTGCTCTAAGGGCATTTTCTCCCCCTCCCTTTCACCCCTCCTGTAAGGGACTGGGGTATGAGTGATCTGGCCTAATGGTTAGGCCACCAAGGGAATGCAGGGCCTGGGGCTGGGTCAAAGGGTAGGAGCCATATACCGAAGCCAGAGGGAAATCCAGAAGCAGTCCACAACACAGTCCACGGTCAGGATCCAGGGGTCAGATGTTGAGTTCTAATCCAGGTAGCAATCTACAGGGTGAAGTCAAAAAATGGTGCCAAACCAGGGTCAGGAGCTATGAAACAGAACTGCAAGGAAATCCAAAGTCAAAGTTCAGAAGTAAGCTGAAATCTAGGTCCAGGAACCAGGAGAACCAGCGTGCAAGAACCAGGAGTCTTGGCACAGCAGAACTGTTGACTGGCCTGCGAACCCAGGCCCCAGCATCCAATCAGGATGCTTTCTGCTCCTAAATGGGTAAATAATGCTCCCAGAAGCCAATCAGGGTGCTTTCTGCTCCTAAACTGGTAAAGAGTTCATTAGCTGGGGCTTGCTGTAGGTGTGACTGCTGAGGTACTTGGTTCAGGCTGGCCTTTCTTCTCAGAGACCCTGACAATACTGGGCCCAGGCTGTTCTGCCTTATCAGTGTGCCTGATACCTGCCCCAACCCCATGCTATCACCGCCCAGCAATCCTGGGGTCTCCATGGAGACTGGCTGGGACCCATGTGGGCAGAGCATGCAGCCAGGTAGATGAGAGGGAGCCATGGGTGGGCAGGGAGCTGCATCCAGGGCCAGGGCCAGGATCTTGGGGTAATGACAGCATGGGGTCATGGCCTGGGATACTCCCCACATGCCCCTGCCTGCAGAACCAGTGCCTGTCACAGGGCAGTGCGGGCAGAGGATCGTGGATCTGCCCTGGGCGCCAGTCCTATGGTGTCATTGCCTCATGATCCTGGCCTCGCTTGCCCATCCTGCTCTTGAACACTGCTCCCTGCCTGCCTGCGGCTCCATCCCAACTACTGGTTTGCATACTCTTCCTGTGTGTGTCCCAGCACTAGGTGCAGGGCGGATGGGCTGGGGTGCCTGGGCAGTGGGGTTGGGTCCGGTGGTGCCAGCAGTGGAAGGAGTAAGTCTCGCTGTTGTGCCCCCAGCCCCACTTCATGCTGAGGGCCAGCAGGACTGGACACACATACCACGGCCCAGGCTGCCACCCATGCTTGGGCTGGGTGGAACTGAGGGACCCGCCATGGGCTAGACAAAATCCCTAAGCAGGCTGGATCCAGCCCACAGGCTGTATTTTGGCCACCCCTGCCCTAACCCCTGATGGAATGGGAAGCTAGGGAGGATGGTTGATTTGTCAGAAAAGCAAACTGGGAAAACTTCTTCCCTACACCACCCTTTCCCACTCCCCTGCCTCCCACCCAGGGGAGTCCCCTTCTCTCCTCCCCTAGTGTCACCCCAAGCCCTGTCCTCCCTCTCACCCCATGCAGCTGGGCTATACTCGTCCCCTCCCTCCCACTCCTCCCACTCCCACTCCCCTGTCTTTCACCCAGGAGAAACTCCTCCCCATTCACCTAGTACCTCCTCTCCCAAGCTCAGCCCTTCTCTCTCAGGGGAGCTAAAACTATCAAAGCCCATTTGGCTTCCCTCCAACACAGGCATTATACAATTTTGAGGAATTAAGCTAAGAAAAAACAGAAATTCTCTCTCCCCACCTCTGGCCCCATCAAACAGCAATGTCACAGGGCACCCTTGAGTATGTTGTGTCAGTTCTGATGTTAGGAAAAAGGCCTTTTAATAGAACGATTGCACTTAAAAATTCCTTGCAGTTTGAAAGACTACCAATTTGACAATGCTTGTGAGGTAGCAGGATAGTCCAGGGGGCACAGCAGTAGACTGGACCTTAAAATAATGCAGCTGTGTCCTGCCACAAACCTGCTGTTTGACTTTTGCTATGTGTCTTCACTTCTCTCTGCCTCAGTTTCCCCATCTGACACTGAATACTTCTAAGAGGTCTGTGGATGCAGAGAGCCGTATTCAGGGCTAGGAGTGATTACTATAACTCTGGGGAATGTTGCTGGAATTGATCATCTCTCTCAGAACAGGAAACATTTCTTGCGTGTGGCCATTGTAGTTGAGCAGCGGTTAATGGGATGTATCCAAGGATGTTAGAACATAAGCAATCAGCTGTGTAAATTAACAAAGGCTGATTCAGAATATGCCTCTTTGTTAGGACTTGTCTGCAAATTTTTAACATTTTCTGTTTGCCAAGAAGAAAGAAAAACTGTTTCAAATGTAACTGCTATTGTAACCCCTGGGCCAAGTTTTCTGCCAAGTTTTCTGCTGGTATCAGTGGGTGCAGCTCAGGGACTTCAGCAGAGAATTTGGCTCCCTGTTTTCAAAGCTGCAAAACTCAGAAAGAGGTATGTGTCTTACAGAAGTGACTGAAGTGGGGTCTTTAAGAAAAGCTTAGTGAATTGGAATCAATATGATGGGAATGCTTTGGGTGGATAGGCAAATCTATAGGGAATCTCAAAGAATGTGAGAGAGTTTTACCATTGACTTCAGTGGGAGCAGAGTTAATCCAATGCTAAGGGATTTAGAAAATGCCAGTCTAAGGGCGTATCTACACACCCTATGGCAACGTAGAGATGCAGTATGTCACCATACAGTGCATTACAGTTACGTAGTGATCACATGGGTCTATACATAATTGGCAGCTACATCACTGGCAACATAGTGGTGAAATCTAACCATGTGCCTTTGAGTATGGTGCAGTAACCACCCATACTGCACTGTGCTTTAGACTTCCAAAAAGGCAACGTGTAGATGCACCCTAAATAAACCAATCGACAAAGGTAGTAAATAGCTGCCCTGGACTATGAGGCCACATCCATACCTTTTGCAAGTTTTACAGGTAAGCAAATACCTGGTTGAACCCAATTACTGTATTAGTGCAACATTTACAGTTGTAATAGAGTGTGACAACAATTGAGACAAAGAGACAACAGCAGATTCAGCTCTAAGATGGTGGTTGTCATCAGTCCCAGGTTGTCATCTGTACCCTCTATTTGCCAGATAATAAGATGAATGTGATGCCAGCCACATCACTCCCTTCTCCCTTGTGTGCCATTGGCCACAAAAAACTGTCATGCCTTAACCATGCTGATAGGCCTTGTAAAACAAAAAATCCTTAACTTGCTTATTTAGTGATTAATACCATTCAATTAAGATCAGTTTTGTCTCTATTTCTTGGTGTTCATTTGACTATATTTGGATTACATCTTGTTGTCACTATACTGGGAATGACATCAATACAACCTATTATTTCCTTGATGGACCCCAGGCCATCAAACACCTAATCAAATTCCTTAATATCTTTTGCATCCTGTTCTGTAGACTAGTTATACACCTGTTGGACCAGCTGCATGTGCAGACTGAAATTCAATCAGTCACTCATGAGATTACCTCCTCCTTTGTTTTAAACTCTGCTAAGTAGCGGTTGTCTGTAAGTAGAGGTGCTGATGAGGCTTTGGCACAAAAGTTCATTCACACTCCTTACATGAAACAAGTTTAAGTTTTTACATTTCTATTTGGTAGGCTCTTATCTTTGTGTAAATAGTACACTACTGCACTCAGCCTCCATTTCCAGTTAGTAGATGTCAGGCTATAACCTTGAACTTTGGGGCTTTGGCCTGCCCAACACAGCCATTCATCCCAGTCTGCAACCTCTTCAGTAGCACATTGGCCCAGGCTCAGGTGGCCAGAACCCTCCATCTGAGCCTAGCCACACACTGGCTCCCTGCCACTGGAGTAGTTAGCCAGGGTCAGCTGACCTTTCACCTCCTGTGCCCAGCCTGTGCCCCACCTCCCCTGGGCCCTGCTGCTTCTGGGCCCTCCCTGCCAGCCAGGACTGGTGGCACTTTGTGATCCAGCACACCTGAGATGATGACCAGTGGCTGGACTCATTTTGGATGACCTGAACTATGTTGCAGGAGTTAGTCCAGCAGCTTGGCTCACACCTGAAGCCCCAGCCCACCACCATGTGCTTACCCTCCCTGTGGAGACCCATGTGGCCATCACCCTCAAGAAGCTTGCCACACCTGCCAGCCTGTGTTACATTGGCCACCTGTTTCAGATGGACAAGGTGAATGCCGGGGGCCATCCTGGATGTCTACAGTGCCCACCAGGATGTGCTGGCCAGCACTACTCTGGGTCGCCAACTCCCTGGGGGTGGTGGTGGGCTTCCAAGCAGTCAACTTCCCCCAGTGCATCATGGCCTTCAGTAAGACATACTAGCATACCCTGGGCTTTACTACAGCTGGCAGGGCTTCCACGCCATCATGCTGCAGGCCATGGTGGACCACTGGGGCACTTTCATGAACATCTGCACTGGCTGGGCTGGCAGTGCCCACAACACCTGTATTTTCCAAGAAAAATGGCAAATTAATGTGTATGAAGATTTGTTTCATGTGTTATGAAGAATGGGATCTGCCTATGTCCCATGAGAGAAAGTTCTCCTCATTCATATGTGTTGAAAACTATTTGGCAGAGTGCATGAATTTGTGCATGTGTGCACATGTACATGATCTGTGGATCTCACTCAAAATACTTTATGCAGAAGAGTTTATGTAAAGGCAATTTATACCAGTATAATTATACAATAATAGCAATCTAGTAAAACTACCGTGGCTAGACAAGCATTATTTCCCATGTGGAATTGTTTAAGCCTTGTTTTATGGGGAAAAATTAATTACCATACACTTCAGCTATCTGGAATAACTGTTTCAGTGTAACTTATCTAGCTGAACAACACCCTTGTATGTGCACTCTTTTCTAAAATAAAAGTGACATCATTCTAGAATAAAGACATGTTTATTTCAGAAGAGTGTCCACATGAAGCACTATTAAAAAATAGATATTATGAAATAGTGTTTTCCAGAATACGTATTCCAATCAATTTACCCATATAAACATGCCCTTATTCTGGAATGAGAGTATTCTTTCGGAGAGATATACTGTAACATAACAGTAACTGTAGTGCTCTTAATTCATGCTTTTGTTCATATAACTTCCTCAGGTAGACAAATCCAAAGGTCATATCTAAAGCACTGTCTCTGTAAACATGATTATCTTGATTAAAAATGGAAGCAGACTTATTAAGTTCACTGAGAATACTCATGTCTTAAAAGTTAAGTAATGTGCATAAGTAATTGCAGGTTCAGGACCCAAATGACCACTGCTGGTATATCTGGGTTTATTTATTTGATTGGACTTATGGATGGAGTGGGGAATTCACCTTGTTTTTCAATTAATGTTGGCAAGGTTCCAGTTTTGCTAACATGAGGTGAGTAACTTTCTGTACCTAAAGGGTGCGTCCACACATGCAGGCATGTGCACTTGCAGCAGCACAAATTTGAGCCGGGGATTTTTGCCTGAGCACATGTGCCCAGACATGCACTTTGGTGTGGGGCAAGTTGTGCCACTTGGGGCAAAATAACCCTGCTCAGCTTCTGCCAGATATGCAGCCAGGGGGTGCTAGAGCCTGTGGCCAGCAGAGGTCCTGGCCCTACCAGCATAAAGACTAGGGCTGTGTGAAATGGCACCGTTTCGTTTCGACTTCCATTTCGATGTTTTGACAGGACAGTGTTTTGTTTTGAGCTTCATTTCATTTTGAGGCCCTGTTCTGTTTCGTTTCATCGAAACTGTTTTGCTGTTTCGACGCTGTTGCAACATTTCACCCATAGGCTATAATGGGGAAGCACGAAACTGCCAATAACTTTGTCATTTCTTGGCAGATTTGGATGGAAACAGAAGGGATGGTAGCCCCTTGTGAAGGCATGAAGCCTGCCAAGTTTCAAGGAGATAGGTGCAGTGATGTCTGGGAAACTACACCTCAACGTCTTGAAAGCAAAACTCATGTCACTTTTAAGTGTGAAGGTATGGGGAGTAATTGCAGAGATGGTAGCCCCTGTTGAGGCCATGAAGACTGCCAAATTTCAAGGAGATAGATGCAGGGGTTTACAGATGCAGGGGTTTTCTGGGGCCCAGCCAATTGGTATCGTTTCAAAGCTGGGTTTGCTCACAGGGAAATAGAAAGTAAGGAGAAGGAGGGGGAAGAGAGCAGGACTGCTCTGAGATTGACATGTGTAGCTGGCCAGTGACTGTGATCCTTCCCTGAGGTCCCTTTTAATCCCAGTGCTATGGGGGAGGGGCGGAAAAACAGCTGCGCCTCAACACACACACACACAGTCACGTCACAAGTTTTGCGTGTCAGCAGTTTGAGGTGCAGTTTCCTGTAAACCCCTTGTGCCAGCTGGACAGCTGAAGCAGCTCTAACTTAGAGTTCTCTGCACCCTCTACCCACTGCAGCAGTCTGGCGTTAGGGCTGCTGCCTGGCTATGACCTGCTGCCACCTGTGACAGCATGTGGCCCCAAGGCTGTGCACCTGCCAGACCTGGACAGGGACTGCACAGCCACAGCAGAGGCATCTGCCCCTCTAGGCCAGCTGCCAGTGGGCTGTGGCTACACAGTTGGCCTTTGTGCAGCGCTACTGCCATGTGGGCCAGCACCCTGCCATCTGGGCAGCTATTGCCCAGAAGATGTTCTCAGTGTGGTGGCCTGCTTTGAACTGTCAAAGCATGTCCTCCTGGTTCTAAGTGGCCAGGAGGTCAGCCACTTCCAGCCGCATCCTGGGTGCCAGCTCTGAGCAGGCTCCTCTGCCTGGGTCCTGCCACCTGCCTCACTGGCATTCCCTAATTAAAAACTGCAAAATCTCTGATAGAAAAATCCCAAATACACTCTTTAAAATACTCCAAAATCCATGTTCTTCCACAGTTAGAACAAAAGGCCACTGTGTATGTGTGTGTATAGAGAAAGAGAGAGAGAGAGAGAAAGAGAGATCAGCCGGGCAATGTTTTATTGCTATATGTACAATGTTAAAGCAGTTTGGAAGTCTACCAGTGTCTCTTATCATCAAAATAAAATTAATTCTAAACATCTTTATGTTTTGATGTTTGCTTTTGGTTTTCTTATCATATGATGGGTGTGTGATGGGGGATGTGGGGTTTACAGGAGGGGGGGTGGGAAGGGATGTGGGGGGATGCGGGTGAGTGTGTGGGTAGGTGTGGGGAGATTGTGTGGGGGGGGTTCTCAGGAGGGGTGGGTCCCCTGCCCCCCACAGGGTGCAGCCCCCCCACACAGCATATCAACTGCCCCCCCCACAGGGCCCCAGCACCCCCTACAGGGTCCCAGCACCCCCCCCTCGCAGGGCCCACAGCTCACCCCCACAGGGCCCACAGCTCATCCTTACAGCAGCAGCGGCCATGGGACACTCAGGGCCCGCTGCTTTCAGAGCTCCCCTACAGCATGCCATGACCCTGATTGCCTCAGAGCTGGCCTTGCCTGTGCCGCCCGGCACAGGTGCAGCCTGGCTCAGCGCAGCACCACGTGGGGCCGTGTACCTTTCTGCAGCCCTGGGCCACATATGCTGTCACCCATGGGCTGGTGCCATTCACAGGGACCGCATGTCATGCCAGGCCAGGTTCTGCCTCCATGGAACCAGCCTGGCCTGGCAGTGCGCAGGACCCATGCATGCAGGACTCAGCCTGGCATGACATGCGGTCCCCATGAGTGGCACCAGCCCCCAGGTGACAGTGGACTGGCCCGGGGCTGCAGAAAGGTGCATAGCCCCACAAGGCGCCACGCCGAGCTGGGCCACACCCACAACAAGCGGCAGAGGTGGCACCAGCTCTGAGGCAATCAGGGCCATGCTGCACTGCAGTGAGGCTCTGACAGCTGTGGTCCCTTAGTGCCCTGAGGCCATTGCTGCTGGGGGCAGCTGGGGGCCCTACGGGGGACCCACGCCCCCCCGACTAGCCCCTCCCAACTCTCCCACAGTTTCCCCACACAAGCACCCGGGTCCCAATCCTAGCCACGCTTCTGCTTGCCCCAGCACACTAAGGGTGCGTGCCCTGCATGCTGGGGCAGCAGAAGAACATAGAGATGCTCTGACCAGAAACCAGAGTGTCTCTCTGGAGGACTGGCTTCCTGATTTCCTCAGGGCATGGTCCAGAACTATCCCCTGCCTCTCTCTTTTCCCCTGGGGTATTTTTTGATACCTAGATATCCTTTTTTTTATACCTTGCATCAACTTGCAAACTTACAAAGTATGAGAATGAAAGGTTAGTCATTTAAGCACATAACTTTAGCCCAGAGCTCCAACTATAGTCTGATGATTGAATTTTAAGAGGCACAACTTATCTTCTTTGGGTGTTCAAAAATATTGTTGTGCTGTAGGAAGCACAGACCCAGTTCTCCTTTGGGTGAATGGACACTAGCCTTTTAGACCATTGCTCTATTTGATCACAAATGCATCTCTGAACAAAACAAATGGAAATTAGTATCAGAGGAAGAAATGAATCCACCAAGCAATCACCTGGCTTGGGCATTGGAGGGACTGTGGAAAAAGTATTAAACCATCATCCCCAACACTCAGCTTTAATAGAAAAGGCAACACTGTTGTTTTAGTGGAGAGATTAAGGAAAAGAAAACAGTGCAATACTGGTAATATGTAAGGTTAGTGGTGACACATAGGGGGTGCACAGGGGTGCACATGCACCCCCTGAGAGTGCTGTTGCACCCCCTGACAGCCAGTGCTCCCCGCTTAGGTGACCAGCAATGGGGGCAGGTAGAAACACCGGTGCCTCCGCTGCAAGCGCTAGCTGGGGAGAGGGAGAGCCAGGAGAAGTGCTGCTGGTACTTCCGGGTACCCCGCTCATACTTCCGATTTGGTGAGATCACTCACTTGGGGACCTCCCCCACAGTTGCTGACTGGCCACTGGGGGGGACACATGCCCCCCCTGACTCAGGAGGCACCAATCTCCAGTGTGTAAGGTCCTGATTCAGTGAAGCCCTTGAGGAAATGCACTTACTTAAATCCCATTTAAGTCCATTTTTTAAGCCAGGTATGTGCTTAAGTACTCTGCTAAATCAGGACCTCCAATGTTATTTAAGTCGTATTGGCTGGCATATATACAGAATACCCAGATGTACTGTTAGGTCGTTCTCCTTTACTCAGTGGGTTACGAAGCAAGAGAATACACACTTTGTGCCCTTGTCTTCTGCAGATGCTGTCCTGAACACACTATTAGAGGCATTATTATTTGAGGCTTGAAATAACCAGATTTCCAGGGCCTTTAATTTACCACTTGACTAGTTTCCTACATAACCTTTTGCTTCCATCCTTATTGCACAGTGTGATGTGATACCCCCACACACCATATTTCCCATTTGGAGGTGAGTTTACAGCAATTATCTTATGCTTGGATGCATTAGATGCTGCATGCAACTTTCAGCAGAAGCTCAGTGAAAACAGTATTACTTACAGAAACTTCTCAGCCAAGGTAGCAGCTGAGAGGTTTGATGGGAAAACTGACATTTAGACAGGTTCTTACCAAAATCTCACTTAAAAAGACAAAGGATTGTTAGCATTTACCAACACTTTTCTAAGAAATGAATGTCCTTTTCCAAATCTCATTTCAGTCAAGTGTTTAAGTATGTACCCTAACTTTAAGCAAGGCAATAGCCATAGGTAACCCTATGTATTTGTGATTAAACCAGGACACTACTGATAAAACAAGCCACTGCAGGTTGAGCTAGGCAGCTAGGATAGTGAGGAAGCTCCTTCCCTCTGCATGAGGCAGGATGGGGGCATTTGTAGCATACTCACCAGTGGTTCATGCTTAGGGTTAAAGACAAGCTCAAGTATCTTGGACTGTTGCCTTAACTGCTTTTTGCTTCAGATTGCATTGAGACAGGCAATAGAGCAGACATCACATGCAAGTAGACTCCACTCAATGCTTTTAATGTATTTTTGCATATTGCTGTGCATCTAATTTATGTCTGTGGAAAGCCATAGGTGATGCAGCAGAGATGGGCATTATAGAGAACAGAGCATGAACAGTTTTTTGTCCACCTGTCCTTTGTGTGTTCATATGCATAGGGAGATCTGTGTGAGGAGTGTTATCCTTTTTTGCCTAAGTGTTTTATCCTGCAGCAATGGTATAGAAGGGCTCAGTGATTTATCTATTTACACACCTTCCTCCAAAACTGTGATCCTCAAAAATCCTGCTCAGCTGGTGTCTAACTGGAGGTGCCTAAGGTCTAGACACATATGTTTTCAACATGAAACTTTCTCAGGTACCTATAGCTCTGTTTCTGGGCATGCCCAGGAGTTCAGTTTACTCTTAACTGAGTCCCAGCAAACTGTACAAACCAAGTGTTTCTACATACCTTGCATATAGGGTCCAATCCATTAAGCAGTCTCAGAGAGTATCTAACAGGTGAAACTTCACACAAACCAAAACAAGTAGAAGAGGTGGTAGCGCCACCAATCTTCCCTCACCCCTTCTTCCTACATAGCCTAGTGATTTATGTGCTCTCCCTGGAAGTAAGAAAGTTTAATTCAATTTCCTTCTCAGGTTGTGAAGAAGATAAATCCATGCCATTACCTCCAAAGAGCAGTCCTCTAAAAACATTGGGTGGGTCTTTACCAGTGACCAGAAAATCCAGTGAAATGGTGAAATTACTGTGATGAAAGGATGTAGTGGGATTAGGAAAGGTACAGCAAAGGGCTGTTTGGAAAGGAAAAGGCAAAGTGGGGGATCTGATAGAGGTCTATAAAATCATGAAGGTTGTGGGTAAAGTGAACAAGGAACTCCACTTGATGAGATGTGTTGACTGATTCTAAAGGGAAGAAAATCTCCAGAGGGCTGGTGACTAAAGACAAGAATGAGACTGGCAAACAGGAGCCATTAGTGACTCATCACCAGGGATCTAGGTTTTCCGTTTCCCATGGAAAAAGGGAAAAAACATGGATTTTTCCCTTTTAGCAGAGAAAAAAGTGGATTTTTCATTTTAGCAGAGAGAGAGATGCGGATTTTCCACCTTTGCAAAGAGCTCTCTGCAGGCTGGCAGAGATCCAGCCTGCAAGAGCTTCTTGCAAAAAGGCCAGCAAATCCTAAGCCCTGTCTAGCGGAGGAAGGAACAAGGCTTGAGACTCTCAACTTGTCCAGGGCTTGGCTCACTTTCCCTCTTGGAGCCTTTGGGGTACATGGGGCTTGCAGGAGGCTGGGGGCCACCTGGAAGCCCTCTCTGGCAGGGCTGGGGGGTGGCAGGTTGGGGATGGGGGCATCAGCAGGCTGGGGGGTAGGGAGGGCTGTGGTCAGGTGTGGGTGACTGCCAGAGCAGGGGGTGGGGTGGGGTTGAGGATTGTGGGAAGAGCCAGCAGGGCAGGTGGGGGGCAGCATGAGGGTGTATGGGTGGGGGGTGAGAGAGTGGGGAGGTGTCCACAGGTACTCTCAGGCCAGCATGGGAGAACCCCGGACAGCATCCCTGCGCCCTGCTGGAGGGTGGGGATGGGCAGGCAGGTGCCTAGCAGTGTTGAGCAGCCAGGGCACCTACCCTGTTGTCTGCTCCAGTGAGGAGGAGGCAGCAGCCACAGCACAGCACTGCAGCTCAAGGGATGTTGTGGCATGATGAAGGCCGGGTGCCAAGCTGCTGCTGCCATCGGTGAACCATTGGGCCAGGCTGGCTGGCTCCATGCCTCCATGTGGAGCTTCTAGAACTCCAGCAGGAAGCTGCATGTGGAGGCACAGAGCCCACCCTGCCCAGTGATACACGGCTTCTACCTGAAGTGCCACTATCTGTACGTGCTGGTACTGAACCAGCCGGGTCTGGTGCAAAGATGAATGCTGGTGAGCCAGGCCAGCTCCATGCCAGCATGTGCAGGCCCTGGGACTCAGCCAGAGGAGCATGCTGCTGGGACTTTGCCTACCATGGCCATCAGGGCCCTAAGTCCTGCTGCCTGCTGGTGCTGAGCCACTAGCAGTGGGTTCTGTGTACCACAAACCCCACACCCACCCACAAACCCTACAACTGCCCACAAATTCCAAATACTCCCCAAAACTCTATCCCCTACACCTACCCACAAACTCCATACACACACCCAGAGGACCTGCTGCCAGGAAGAAGCAAGTAGGGGGCAGGCAGGGACTGCAGTTCTGGAGTGAGGGGCACTGGCAGGCCTGGAGGCGGTGGCTGTGGCTTGGGAGTGAGGGACAGCAGCATGGGCAGGGGCAGGGCACCGGCATGTCAGGGCTGCTCAGTGCCACAAAGCAGTAGCGGGGGGAGGGACAGGACAGCTGCAGCTGGACCTGTGTCCTAGTACATGGTGGGAGCTGCTTCCAGGAGGAAGCAAGTAGGAGGTAGGCAGGGAGTGAGGGCCACCTGCAGGGGTGGGGGGTTGTGGCTTGGGAGTGAGGGGAAACAGCATATCAGGGCTGCTCAGCACCACAAAGCATTGGGGGCAACAACAGCTGGACCCACGTCCTGGTAAATAAGGGGGGCAGCTGGAGCTCCAATATTCCATCATAAATAACCCCAAATCAAATGCCAAAGTAGATAAATATTTAGAATGTATTTTATTATAGTGATTGAGGCATTGGAAGACTTCCAAATTGCTTTAAAACTATACATTTATCAATAAAACTTTGTGTTCAGCTGATACCTATATATATAGTGACCTTTCATTTTAATCATGGATTTGGGGGTTTTTTTATCAGAGAATTTGTGATTTTTAAACAAAGAAAACCAGGATCCCTGCCCATCACAGATCCAAAAGACTAGGTTTAGTTGGAAAGATTGGGATTAATCATTAGTCATTTTTGCTTCGGACACGCCTTCAAAATTTATTTTGGTGCCTGTGGGCCTTCTTTTCTAATCTAATCTAACAGCCAATTTGTGCAATACAAATTATGCAATTCTGAAGTTGCCCAAAATTTGTGATTTTTGTGGGCAGAAACAAATGTCTGAAATACAGAAAAAATGTATATCTTTTGGGTTTCTCACACACATTTCAATTTTACACATGGCAGGTAGTGAGTTGAGATGTTCTATTTAAAATAAAAATACTAAGAACAAGTCTACATTTCTCTGTGGGGTCTATGCAATCTATTTATACATATCTGTTTTTCCTTTTGTTTATGTGTTCGGATAATGCCACAGCTATCTTTATGTGGGACTGGTATGATCACATCAGAAAGACTGGGTAGATAACTGGATTGTGGCACTGGACATCTGAAGAGAAATCCAGACAGGTATATCACATGGAGCTCCACTAGAGTCTCCGAGCCAAATTCCATAGTACATACTATAAATTCATATACATTAGATGTGATATGAGGATAATGTGGGTTGGTAGAGACAATGTAATATAACCTGCACTGATTTGTTGTACAAGTATATTCAGATTCATATCACTTATACCAGGGGTGTCAAACTCATCTAGCTCTGGGGGCTGGATGAGTGGCACAGGGCTAGTCCATGGGCTGGATCAGGACCGCAAAACTCCCCTCCTCTTCCCACATGCTGGATCCAGTGCACTCAGTGCCCACTCTGGCTGATGCAGGGTTGCACCATACACTGTGCCCATGCAAAGCCAGTCTGGGACATGCGCTGCACATGGCACCTGCTCCAGACCAGACAGAGTAGGCACAGCCAGAGCAGGCATTGCATGGGTGTAGTCCCAGACTGGCCAGGGTAGGCACTGTGTGCATGACACAGCCCCAGACCAGGTGAAGGGTACAGCACAGGCCCCAGAGCAGCTGGAGTGGGTAGATCTCAACTCTGAGGACAAGAGGCAGCACTGGAAGCCAGATAATGGGGCTCTGCAGGCCATGTGCAGCCCATAGGCCATATCTTTGACACCCCTGCCTTACCCGGATGCATGAAAGACACATGCCTCTGGAGGCTGGGGGGGGGGGGGGGCATGGCGACTGCCTGCATGTGGCAGTGGGGGCACGGTGAGCTGGGGAGCTGCCACAGGCAGCCATGGCAGTGTCAGTGGCAGGGGTGGCGAACACCGGTCAACAATCAGTGACCACCCACAGACACCACCAGCAGTGTCGGCAGCAGCCAGTGGTGATTGGTGACTACCCACAGATGCCACCAGTAGTATCAGTGGAGAGGGAGAGGAGGAGTGGTGAGCGGCGACCTCCCGGAGACACTGCTGGCAGCACTTCACTTAGGGGGGGTACCGCCAATCTCAAGGGATGCACATGCCACCAATCTCAAGGGGTGCATATGTACCCACGTGCAGCCCTTACATGTCACCAATGCCCAGATGTAATTCAGGGATAACTGGACTCATTTCTTATTTGCATTAGGGTAAATAAGAGGAAACTGTGGCCCCTACTGAATGGACCAAATCAATGTGGATTACTCTGTGGAGGATTTGTCTACACAGGGAAACTAAGGAAAATTAATCTACAGCAACAAAATTTGTGAATTTCAAGTGGATTACTGAAATTACATTAAATCTCTTGGTGGACACCAAATTCAGGACTAAAGTGGCATTAACATGATTTATTTTATTTAATAGATTTCATAGGCATTAGGGCTGGAAGGGACCTCGGAAGATCATTGGATCCAGCCCCCTGCCCCAAGGGCAGGAAGTCAGCTAGGGTCAAAGGATCTCAGCAAGATAAGCGTCCAAATGATTCTTAAAAAAGTCCAGAGCAGATGCTTGCACCACCTCTGAAAGGAGTCTATTCCAGGCCTCGGGGGCTCGGACACTATAGAAGTTTTCCTTATGTCCAGCCTAAAATGGTCTTGGAGGAGTTTGTGACCATTGGACCTTGTCTTCCATTGGGGCGCTCTAGTGGACAGGCATTCCCCCAGATCCTGATGCACACCCCTTATATACTTATAGGCTGCCACCCAGTCACCCTTGAGCCTGTGCTTTTCCAGACTGAAGAGTCTCATGGTTCTCAGCCTCTCATCATTTTAATTCACCTCTAAAGTAAATTAAGTTAATCCCAATTAAGGATACTTTAATTCTAAAGAAGTGTCTACACAAACATTAAATCCAGTTTAACTAACCCACTCACTTGAAAAGTTAATTTAGATTAATTTCCTTTAGTGACCCCATGTAGACAAGCCCTTAAAGTCTGTGGAGTCACACCAATATAAATGAGAGTACAGTAAGTTTAATGTATGGACTGCATTACTGTTTTGTGAGTCTGTACATAGTCACCATTCAGAGAAAATAATTAAACTGGAGGTTGCCAAAATCATAGAATTCTATAATAATTCTATAATAATTTTAATAATAGGATTCTACTTTTCATAGATTCATAGATTCATAGATGTTAGGGTCGGAAGGGACCTCAATAGATCATTGAGTCCGACCCCCTGCATAAGCAGGAAAGAGTGCTGGGTCTAGATGACCCCAGCTAGATGCTCATCTAACCTCCTCTTGAAGACCCCCAGGGTAGGGGAGAGCACCACCTCCCTTGGGAGCCCGTTCCAGACCCTGGCCACTCGAACTGTGAAGAAGTTCTTCCTAATGTCCAATCTAAATCTGCTCTCTGCTAGCTTGTGGCCATTATTTCTTGTAAGCCCCGGGGGCGCCTTGGTGAATAAATACTCACCAATTCCCTTCTGTGCCCCCGTGATGAACTTATAGGCAGCCACAAGGTCGCCTCTCAACCTTCTCTTGCGGAGGCTGAAAAGATCCGGTTTCTCTAGTCTCTCCTCGTACTTTCTGTGTCTTCTTTCCCTTTCTTGTCACTATAAAAGTTTCTAATTCTGCTCTCAGCTAGCCTAGTTCAACTCTTACAAATTGCAATATGAGTTGTACCTGTATTAAAGAGAGAGACATTTGGTCCACTATATTTTAAAAAGACTAAAATTTGTTCCCAGTAAATCCATGTAATTATCACAAATTCATACCAGAAAACTGTGACAGTTTGCTGTGGTGTGACTAACAGTGACTAAACAACCCTGAAAGTTCAGAAATAATAAATATTGAAAATCTGATTCCCAGAGTGTGACATTTTCCTGAACTTTCATAGATCGGGTCCATAAAATCAGTGACAAGTCAGATACTGTCAGATCCTGTTTGTAGCAGTATATATACAAACACATATCCAAACAACGAAAAACCTTGCCGTTTCCAGAAAAAAGACGCTAAAGCAACGTCATTACCTGCAACAAACATTACTGTTGCCAAAGTCATCAGTTTGGAAGATTGACTCTTAAACCACTATTTGGAAAAGTTTTGTAATGGGATCTGCATCTCGATAAATGTCAGTAGAAGAAAGCTACTATTATACTCAGTCAAGCTGAGTAGGTGTCAAAAATCTTATGTTTAACTACTGACAAAATTTCAGATCTACTCAGAAGAGTTTGCTTTATGCCCAGTTAGACCTTATGGGCTTGTCTGTATGACACAGTGCTGCCCTGAGTGAGTATCTTGGGTATCAGAAAGAGTATTACTGCACTGTGCCTTGACTCCTATAACCCTGCTTCTCAGCAGGTCAAATTCACCCAGGTGGTGAATCTCAGTTAAATGGCTGTGACTACTTCAGGTTCCTGATCAAGCTGGTTCATCTCAAGTATCTCTGCACCACACTATGATGTACAGACACACCATGAGGTTCTCGTATTCATATAGTAGCTGTTACATTTAAGTCCTCATTGTGGCCTGTTTTTTTATACTGTCAGAGCAATGTGAAGGGGACTTAAGTATATATGAAAATTTGACCTGTGAGTCTAAAATTCCTCTTTCTTTTTTGGGTTTTTAAACTAGTGTAAATCCCAGTTGAAGTATATTGAGATCAGTCTTTCGCAGTTCTGTTTTACAGAGGCCTGCATAGTGGAGTTCTATCTGCTTAATTACATTGGTTTAGAAACTGATTTAGGAAAATCAGTGCAATTTCTCTAATTTCTGGCCTAACCACAGATTTAAATTAGGCCAATCTACCCAGCTGCAGAATGTAAGGGGGATCTAGCAAATGAGAATCAAACCCTTCATGTTTTACTCAGAGTTATTTATTTCACCAGATCACTCTATTTGTTTTCACTGTGTCATCCTCATTTATTATTGTCCTGCAGCTTGCATGGGCATTTAAAAAATGAATGGTGAATATAGTAGCATTTCATACTCACTTTGCACTGTTGTAAATAACTAGAGATCTTGCGTGTAGTTGCAGTGTGTTGAGCCAAGTTGGAGCAGCCCTGGCTGGCAAAGGGCCTGGTGGGTTCAGCCTGCCAGCCCATGGCTGCTCTGACCTGGCTCAACGTGCTGTGGAGTGGTGGGCTGGGGCACAAGGGTGCTCCAGTGCAGGGCTTATCCAGCAGGCAGGCCCTGCACTAAAACACCCTCATGCCCCAGCCAGCCCCGTCAGTATCTACATGTGCATTACAGCACAGTAAATAATGCCACCACACAATAGTACTTGTATTTACAAGTATTAACCTACAGTGGCATTTATTAGTTTAGTGTGACCTGATAGGGCTGCGTGTGTGGACGTGAAAACTTTACTGTGGAGCTAATTAAGCAGCTCTGCAGTAACCGTCTTGTGTAGTCGTGCCCAGGGTGTCTGAGGTTAATCTGGCTGTGTCTCAGGTTCTGAAAACAAATGGTGCTTGAGTTTCTCCCTCTGTAAAATGGAAACGATAATATTTATCTGTCTTTCAAAGATGTTGTGAGTTTTATTTCATGACTGAACAATGAAAAGCTTTGACATCTTTAGATGGGAAGTGCAGCTGTAGTATTAAGTACTGCTACCTGTGTTTAATGAAACAAGTCATGGTTTAACACACATATAGGGCATGTCTACATGTGACACACTGTCACCCTAGCAGTGTCCTACAGCGACATAGATTCCGTGGGCATCTACACATGACCAGAAGTTACTTTGCTGTAGTGACACACTCCCCAGTATAGCGTGCCACTATGATGAAATAGCTGCTAAAAATAACGGTGCACCATTCATATAGCGCAGTACAGGCTGTTATTGCGCCTTGATTTAGTACTTCCAAAAGGAAGCACTAAATCATGGTGCAGTAACAACATCGCCATTGCAACACATGTAGACGTGCCCATAGTGTGGCTATGTAACTATTTCAGTTAGGGGCATGATTTTTACTATTAGGATAGCCATGAACAAGACGCACTTATATCTGTATTCACCTGCTTATTACAAGCAATATTTTCCCTTTTCCTACACATGAATAGGCTACAATGGTCTGAGCATCTTTGCACTGCTAAAACTGCATCCACACTTTGCAGCTGTAGTACTTTAACTATACTAGTGTGGTCAGAGTGGTACAGTTTTGTGTGAGTGCGGTACAGCCAGACGAGTTCTCTAGTTCCTGGAACCTCACCTTTTTATTGCCAACAGTTAAATAAATATTTAAATAATCATTGTATAAATATAGCCAATGCATTAAAAACACCAGACTTCATTATGTTCTACTCAGAAAGAAGGCCCAGCAAAGATGGTAGGAGCTTTGCCTTAGAAAAGACTACATGTTTAGGTTTGCTATTAGGAAAAAACCCCACAGTTTTAAAAGGAAATTTTATATATAATGTACCAGTAATTAATTGCCATAATTATTGTATATAGTAAATTGCGAAGGTAAAACTCTGCTTTGAGCTTTTAAAACATAACGAGAATAAAGAGAATTTAATTTGGGTCGGGTCAAAACTTGAAAAGTATATTTTGTTTCTTGACATAGCTTTTCTCTTTTCTGCATTCTGCAAAACAGGCTTCCTCCTGGCTGAGTAGTGACCCCATAAGGCAAAGTAGAGCTACTGCATCCAATAGTAATGAAGATTTTTGCAGTCACAAGTTGTCTTTTATGAGACTTCCTTTCTTTGGCTTGGCTTTAAAGGATTCTGTATTATCTGTTCAACTGAGAAGGTTATGACTGTGTATCAAAAATGCAAGTACTACTTAAAGGCAGACAAGGTTCTTTGGGTACATGGAGTATCTTTAATTAGACCAACTAAATAGTTGGAAAAATTGTTCTTTGCAAGCTTTTGGGTACAAACACCCTTCAGCCAAAGAAGAAGTCTGTTGGTGTTTGTGTAGACCTTCCCTATGCCTGATGAGGGGCATATGTTCCTGAAAGCTTACAAAGAACAGTTTTTCTAACTATTTAGTTGGTCTAATAAAAGACAACACATCTACCCAAAGAACCTTGTCTGCCTATGTCCCTAGACGTGTGTGTGTGTGTGTGTGTGTGTGTAATTACAGTGTTGCCAACTTTCATGATTTTTTATGTTGTTCTTAAAGTCTATGCTTCGGGAATGTGAAAAGCTTAGCTCATTCTTTTATATATATTTATATTTATGTATATATATAAAAGAAAGAGCTAAGTTTTTTTCACGTTCTTGAAGTGTAGACTTTGAGAACAATG
Organism: Alligator mississippiensis; assembly: GCF_030867095.1. Lineage (NCBI taxonomy): Eukaryota > Metazoa > Chordata > Crocodylia > Alligatoridae > Alligator > Alligator mississippiensis. The sequence goes on along the minus strand of NC_081826.1, from coordinate 156,598,217 downwards.
CCAAAAATTATGAGAGTTGGCAATATTGTAATTACTTCTTATATCAAAAAGTTATCCTAGGCAATTCTTTTCCATGCACTAATTCAATATCGGTGATCTGTTTCTCATTTAGGGCTTAGCCTGCGTCTCTCTATATTCATGTTATATCAATGAATACAGTGTCAGAATGTGTTGATATTTACCTTTTTGCTTTTTCTCATGCAATATTCCATCTGGACATCTCTCAATTAGTTCACAAGTGTAACAATATTTGGTGGTTTTCTTAAAATCATGGGTGCTAAAATTGTACTATTATTTGATAATCTCAACTATTTAGTAAGAAAAAATGCGGTGACAGAGAAGAAAGCTTGATAACATGAACCTGAGAAGGCTGCTAAAAGGAACCCAACATTTATTTTTGAAAAGTCTTGCAATTTTAGGGGCCGTGATTTGTGATTTCTTAATGTGTACAGAGGGCAAGCCAGAGTCATTAGTGTGGCACGATTTGCATGCATGGTGATTATTTTAAATACTAGTGAATTGCCCATCAAGAATGATTGGGGCGGGGGGGGGGAGTTGGCCAGGAAAAAATGCTGCCACCCACTACCCCGTGCTGTTGCCGCCTCCCAGGAGCAGGAGCGGGGAAGAGGAAGCTTGCACATGGTGGCTGTTGCACCCCACACTGCCACTGCTTGGCATCCAGCCATGCACCAACCCCTGCTCCCCCTCTCCATGTCTGGCCCTGTGCCATGCCCCACTCTGCTGTGCATCCAGCCCTGCCCCCCCTGCCCCCCACTGCCTGGGCTGCTCTTCCTGGCCTGCTCTGCTGGAGCCCCACCAAGAGCATTACAGACAGACAGACAGACACAGAGACAGATAGAAGAAGTCTTTTATATATATATATATATATATATAATATTGGGTTCTAAGGGACCTTAGAAGTAAGTTCTACAACTCTCTGAGTCTTTCACTTGATTTTGATAAATAGCAAATGGAAATATCCACAATCCTAGTTTAGTTTCTGATCCTGCAGGCTGCTCCACAGTGATGCAGCCCTGAAGAGTCCTGTTAAATGTGTATCATGTTGAAAGCAATTAAAGAAAATTATTAAACCAATTATTTGGTTTTGTCATTAAATAACCCACTAAAGTACCCCGCGCTCTGTCTGAGAGTATTTCTACACTGAACTCCACAAGCAGGACGGCAGTCCGTGTTCAAATAGTTTTTCCCTACCTAGTTCAGGTAGTGATAGCAGTACAATTGCGACAGGCAACCAAGTGCTTGCCCAAAGATCCAGGTGAGTTTTCTGGTTGACTCTGAAACCCATGCTGCTGTGGCCACACTTTTGTCAGTCCCTGAGCTAGCTCGCTTACAGCTAGCACGGGTATGCCTACATGAGCATACTTCACCCCTTTGGGCTGCAGTGCAAACATACCTTGCATGACTCCCATTTGGCCTCAGGTATCTTTTGACCACCGGCTCCTTGGATGCTTTTTGAGGACAAGTGGGTGCGGCCTGGGGGCTTTGCTCAGTGTCCCCCTCCAGAGAACTTATTTTCACATTTTGACCCTTTGACTCCCATGTCACTCCTATCCTGTTTTTGCTTTTATTGTCCCAAGAAATTAGTTGCATCTTTCACCCTTTGGCCCCACAAAGGGGCTATTAGTTAGCTGGGTGGGCTTTAAGGGCCACGTTAATATGGAAGATATAGACAGACAGGTATCTTTTGGTAAGAGTCGGCCTTTAATGAGGTAAGAAGTGCAATTTAACTGGGGGAAGGGATTCTAGATTGTATAGTGCCTGTTGCTTCAGGAGTTTACACTCATGACTTCTGCTTCTTCAGTGCCAGCTTATATAGATCACACGGATTGTATGGAGAGATCTAGATCTAGATACACACTTTCCACATGTATCAGCCATCAGTAACAGGACTTCACACAGGGGCAAGGACCCACTGTTAAAGAACATTTTGCAGGCCTGCATCCTCAGAGTGCCAGCATGCCACACACAAAGAGACAGGAGTAACTTTATGCCTCTTTATCAGTGAGCAGGGTCAGTGCCTCACCTGCCTTTCTTTGAAGAGGCAATGCTTTGAAAAGCAGGTCAAGCCAGGGGCCTTTTTTGGCTTGGTCAGCTAGAAAAGAAATGAGAGGTAAAGATAGGGTGGCCATCATAGAGGACAGTCTGATTGTCCTCTGTCCTCTATTGATACGAAATGGGATGCTTTTATGTCCTCTATTTTTCTCTTGAAGAGAAAAATAGAGACATGGGTGACTGGTGTCTCCCATGTCTGGGGTGCACCAGATCACCGACTGGGGGGGGAGGGTCCCCCAGTGGCCGATTGCCAAGCCCACAAAACCCGAAACTTCTGATTTTGTGGCTGGCACTTCCAGGGGGTGCATGCGCGCCCACATGCACCACCTGTGCGTCACCAATGAACAGGGAACATAAAGGCGTTGGGTTTTGTATCAACAGAGCAGCAGAAAACCAGAATGCCCTCTATGACGGCCACCTGAGGTAAAAAGCTGAGTTTGAAAACCACTGGTTTCTTAAAATCCTGGATGCTAGAATTACAGGATGCGCTGATCCTCTCTGCTGGATTTCCCTCAAGGAAGGCTGCGGTGACGGGGACGGAAGCAGGTTAACGTGAAGCAGTGGGGACACGCAGGGGGTGCACGTGCAGGACCCCCCTGACCGGCTTAGGCGACAGGCAGGGGGTTGGTGAGACTGGCCGCACATGGCCCCCTGACTAAGGTGGTGTGGCACTGGTCGCCCAGCCAGGAAGCCTCCTCCACAGCCCGTGGACATCCATCCCTGGCTGCTCAGGGTCTGGGCAGGGGGAACCGTCCGCAGGGCCGGGCGGGGCGGGGCGGGGCGGTGGGCGGCGGCGCGGGCCGGCGCCCCCTGGCGGGAGTGCGGCGGCGCCGGCCGCTCCTCCCCGCGCCGCGGCCCCCCACGCCCACAGCCCCGTGCCCGGGGCCGGCAGGCTCCTCCCGGCCGCGCGCGTGGTGCCCGGGGCGGGCATTAGCAAGAAGCGGGGGTTAAAAAAAAAAACACAAAACACACACACACACAAAACTTAGCGGCAGCGGCCGCCGACGCCACCCGGCAGAGCAGCGCGGAGGAGCTGCCCAAACTTCCAGCAACTCCCGGGAGGCGGCATGTCCGAGAAGAAGGGCGGCCGGGGCCGGCGGGGCAGGAAGGGCGCCGGGGGCGGCCGCAGAGCCCCGGACGCCGCCGGACCTGGCTCAGGTGAGTGAGTGTCCCGGTCGCGGTGGCTGGCACGGGGCAGTGCCGCCACCCGCGCGGCACCTGGCCGGGGTGCCCGACACCCTGCCCCGGCGCCGGCCGGCCGGCTGACCTGCTCCCGTGCGCGACTAAGCCCGCGGCGCGCCGCCCAGGTGCGCTGCCCGCCCGTCGCCCGCCCGGGTGGCTCCTCTCCGTGGCAGACCTGCCCTGGCAGCCCCCGCGCGGAGCCGCCGGCCCTGGAGGAGAGGGCGAGCGAGGGGCAGGAGCCCTGGCACGTCCAGCCCTTCCCACGTCCCGGCTCCCCACGCAGGTGCAGGGGCTGCCCGCTGGATCGCGGCCCTCAGCAGCCAGGACTGCCCTGGTGCGCTGGTTTTGTTGCATGGTGACCCAACTGTCCCACTCGAGATCAGGGACCAGTATCGCCAAGTGGGAAGACGTGGCCCATGCCCTCAGTAGGGTGGCCATCATAGAGGACAGTCCAATTTACTGCTACTCTGTCCTCTGTTGACACCAAACCCAACACCTCCATGTCCTTTATTTTTCTATTCAAGAGAAAAACAGAGGACATAAAGGCATCCAGTTTCATATCGATAGAGGACAACCGGACCATCCTCTATGATGGCCACCCTAGCCCTAAAGCCCTTTATATTAGATCCAAAAAACCCCTCTCCCTAGGTACAGGATAAGTGCATTTCTTCTATACAGCTCCCTCTCTACCCACGCATGTGTGTGTGTTTTTATTATTTAGATACAGATATATACATATATATCTATATAAAGAGAGAGCATGAGCACGTGCACATAGGTTTGTGTGTGTATATAGACACACACACACGATTGTTTGAGACAGGGACTGTCATGTACAATGGAGTTTTGACTTCAGTTGTGGCCTCTACTACAACTGTAACACAAATGTAAAAAAATACTATAGGATCTGATTCCCCTGTTGCCCTGAGTCCTCTGTGATCCTTGAATCCCATGTGGAGTGAATGTAAAAAGTGTCATTCCACTTTGGCTACTTAATCCCATTTCACACTTCCTTTGCCCTCAGAGACACATAGGGCAACTAAGGATAAAGCTCCGCTCATTTAAGGATTTTTTTTTTAACTTCTAGTTCTGCAACAGTATATTACTACTTTAGGTGCCTTGCTTTAAAGGAAGCAGCCTAGGAAAAATAGCGCCAATAAAAAAAAAGCTAAACTTTCTAAAAACATCTAAATTTTTCTTTTAATGTGGCGTGACCAATGGATGACTACTCTGTGGTTATAAAGGTTTAATAAACAGCCATTGGGGAAGACCTGTATAATTTAAGAATGGCAGCTCTCCCAGTATCATGCCAATAAAACTTTTATACCGAAGAGTACCGTCATATATATTCTTTCACTGTGTGGCTCAGTGAGAGACAGATTGCACAGTTTCTGCTTGATAATGAGGATGAATGAACATTTTAGGTATGCCAGGAGAGACTTCCCTTGCTATGCAAAACTGGATACAAATGTTCCTTTGGCCTTTTCTATTATCTATCTTTCCATCTATTGGGGTTTTTACAAAGTTGCTTATCTCCACAGTCTCTGTCTGCCTTCCACAAAAAGTAACCATAAAAAATATCTCCCTGGACCGCAGGCAAGAACAAGTTTTAAGTAACCATCAAAGGGGGTAGGGGGATGGGAAGGGGGTTAGTAGTAAATTATACCAAGTGTGAGGGCAGTGCTGTGTTGGCAAGGGGTTTTACAGGGAATATATGTGAAACTGACTGTCTGCAGGAAGCTGAATGCAATGGTGCAGGATCTGACTGAGTTCCACTGCCCCAATGGCCTTGTGTCATTGAGGTTCTGACCCCTGCGGACACCACTCTTGCCCAGTGTTTTGACAGCTTCGTTTATCAAGTAGAGCAAAGCTGTCCCATTACGTTATCATAGCGAAGAGAGATAGTCCTCAGATGGCCAGAGTCAGTTCCTTGATAAGTAACAACCTTGCATTAAGCATTTTGTTTAACCGGGAGCTGGGTATGGGGAGTAGCAAATGGAAATGCTGTGTTTGTAGAATGTGTGTGGGTAGTGCTCTGAACCAGGTGTAGGGACCTGCAGGAGTTCAGCCTGGAATTCTACCTGCACGAGTCTCTTGCCATCTCCAGATTCAGTCAGGCAGGGCATAGCCTTCTGGCCACCTGCAGATGGAAGCACACCTTCTTTGCCATTGGGGATATCATGGTGTCTCTATGCATTTAAGACCCAATGACAACCCCAGTAAAGAGGTGAATTATTGGAGATGCTTCTTCATTGCAGCCTCACTTTGGTCTTCATGGGGTTCAGCTTCAGCTGGCTGCTGTTAAGGCCTTGTTCATACTACAGAGGGTTTGCTCGCTTTGCTATACTGGGATTGACAAACTGTCTGAGTTTAGACACAGTTTATATTAGCTAAAGAGAACTTCTGCTGAATTACCTCATTCCCTGAATGAAATAAGCTGTACCTGCAGAAGCAGGTGCTTTTTTTTGCCTGTCTGACTGCATCTATAGTAGAGATTTTGCTGATGTAAAGATGTCATAAAAATATCACATCCATAAGTGACATTACAATACTGTACTGGCACGAGTTTCTAGTGTTGACCAGGACTGAGTAGTACTTTGTCTTATGAAATTAGATTCTAGATCTTTCGAACACAGATGTACAGAATAGGACAAATTGTGTGTGTAAAGTTATTGTCCTGCCTGAAAGTTTATAGGATTGGGATTTAAATGTACAAAATAAGCTTTCAATAGAGCACAAGATACCTCTATGGTATTGCCAGCCGAATGCTTTCAAACTGGTTATCTGCCATTTGTTATGCCAGTTTAACCTGTTTAAGAACTTTCCTTTTCTTTTTTTGTGGAGTTAAATAACACTGAAGATCAAACCAAAGAGCATTGTGAGATGGCTATTCTAATATGGCTATTCTAAAATGGAAAGATCAGAAAAAAAAATGAACGTAGAGCACAGTAGCAGATACCAATTTTATACAGTAGGCTTTTACTCTCTTGATATGGAATATGGACTTGCAGATGATTTGTAGATAGAGACTAACACTCATCTCTGGTTGAAATCCTGCCCCATTTAAGTCAGTGGCTGGAGCTGTGATTTCACTAGTAATGTAGTTGTACAGCAAGAAATGAAGTGGCTGTAATGTTGTGTGTGTGTGTGATGCGTCAGTTGGAGGACTGACATATCTGTGTGGGTGCTGGAGCAATTTTATTTATTTATTTATTTTTGGTTGTCTGCTGTGTTAAACTTAAAAGAACCAGTAAGTTGCCATCCTTGTTTTGGCTTTCTCCTTTGATAGTTATTTGTATCTGCCTAGTTGGTTTCTGTGGCATCAAATGTGGCAGTTACACTAAGTCATCATTTTTAAAAAGTCTCTGTACCACTAGAGAAGAACTTAACAGATACTTTGTTTTTGTTTAGTGTTGTGATTTTTTTCCTATTCTAGCTTCTCTCAGCTTAGTGTGCTGTGTTTTTTCTGTCAGAGGAATTCACGTAGACTTTCAGTCTCAGGTCTGGAAGTATTCTTTAGTTTGTCACTTGTCATTTGCTTCGGGCTCAGCTTTATCATTTAAAGTTATACAGGCAGGCTTTCTTTTTAACCTCATCTTCCTGTATAGTAACTCTGGATAACTACAGTATATCTGTCAAAGAAGGGAAACAACAATCAAAGCATGAAAAAATGGTTTCAGAATAGACTTGGTCTGCTATACCTTTCTGCTCAATGGCGGCATAAAGAAAGCTTCTAATGCAATCGTTCTCAACTTCATTAGACTCACGACACCCCTCAGAAAATGCCAGCTCTTAGTTTTCACTTGTTTTGGGGGCGTTTTTTAGATTTAAAAAAATGATAGAGGAATTCATCTGTTACAAAGAACTTGGAAAGACCACAACTGGTCAGAACGTTTTTGACACTGTGGATTCCTCTTCGAATTCTCTTTGGGTTTGCCTTTTGAATCATGTGTAGATGTTTGCACACCTAACAGTGCTAATCTTGAACAGGACCCTGCAGCCCTTAAAGGGATCACGCAGCACCCTGGTTGAGAATCACTCTTCCGTTGCTTTTCATTGCAAAGCATGGAATCGGGGCAAAGCAATAATATTATAACCCGTAGTTGTGGCAATTGTCTGTTGCTATTTCTTCATCACTAAAATTGTCTAAAGAAACATTTTTTGTTTTCCTCCCTTGAAATTAGTCATGAACAAGTTGGTTTTATTTGGCTTGTCTTAACGCCAGAGCTATCGCTTCTTTATTCGGCTGGGCACATCAAGCACTTACAAGTACAGGTGGTGGAAAAACCGAGGAGCTAAGTATTACAAATGGATGGAAGCTGACACCTTCTCTCCAAATGACCTCATTGACCTGCTATGCTAACTAAGTTTGTAAACAGGCTGAACAGTTCTCTTGGCGGGCATCTTGGGACACCAGGGTAGTACCCCAGAGCAATGTATGTGAAAGTACACACTGCTGGTACAAGGTTCAGCCTCTGGGTTTAATGCCTGAAAACTGACTTTTTAGCTGTATGTTCAATTCAAATGCTTCCTCAAGAAGTCACCATGGGTGTCACTCTGAATAAGTGGTGGTGATAACATTCAAGTTGCAGAAGCTCCGTGGTCAAGATTGGGTTGTAAAAGCCCTTTTCCACCGAAACCTTGCAATGTTAGCACATGAGAGGGTGCAAGTGGAAAGAGAGTTGGAGAAAGTGGTTGTGAAACAGTTGTGTTTGGTAAAATAAGCCAAGGAAATGGGGCATCAGCTGCCGAGCCACATTCGAGTATGTTGCTGGTAGCCCTAATTAAGAGGAGGTTAAGGAGGTATTTGTTCAAAGATAAGGGAATGGCTTTGTGGGTATTAACAGGGGCTCCTTACAGGCCCAAGAGGCAGGAGGGAGAAATGTGACAAAAGCTTGATTAAAGGAGGCTGAAGATTGGCATCATGGGCAGAGCAGAGGCCAATGTAATGCTAGGGGTAGAATTGTACACGGGTGCATGTGAGAGATGGAAGTAACTGTCAGAGCCTGGGAAATGACCTTAGTGGAAGCATTTTGAATAGGCTAGATGGGAGGATAAAAAGGAAAGATTTTGTATTTGAGGCCTTGAGATGATGATGGCCTGGGTGAGAATTGTACCAGTGTGGACTGAGAAGAATTACCAAATCTTAGACATTATATATAGGAAGAAGCAGCAAAATCTTCTTCTGAGCTGCCTGTGCCCAGGGCCTGGGTAACACCTTTAGCTTCACCCAGGTTATGTGTTGTAGTGATAGGGAAAAGGTGGTGGTAATCACATCTATGGAGAAAGGCAGGGCCAGGTTATTGGTGGGAAAGGTCAGTTTGAGGTTTCTTAAGTTAAAGTTAATGGCTTAACACTCATGAGGAGTGAGCAAAAGACAGGGCAAGATTTTACTTCTGATGAAAGACTAGAAAGGAGAATCTGTGAATTGACATGATCCTCAAAGTCATGTTTTCAAGTAAAGGTTGACCAGTTTTAGGAGAAAATCTGCTTTCAAAATAAGTAGTGATTTTATTCAGTTGTTTCTTGCCAAAAATATTTGTAGAGTCTCAATGTGATTGTGCAGGGTTTTTTTTTAAGGAAAACCAGCTTCCCATGCTTGTATCTCATGAATGATTCCAAACATGCCATACAATTTTTCAGACAATTTTGAGACTGAATCTTCTAAAAAGCATTGGAGTCTATTTATGTTGTGTGAATATGTGAGATTAGCCAATATTTAGTTGCTTTTGACTTAACAGTGGAAGAGCTACTTCACCATAGCCACTGGAATGCAAATAAATTCATAAGGACATGCTAGCATAGCTAGAGGACTATTACCAAGTAAATACTGGATGTGAATAGAAAGGTATTCCCCCTGAAATAGGTCAAGAAACTGTTCTGAACTTCGTGCAAATATTGATAGCGAGAGAAGGCTGAACATATTTTTATCTCTGATGTAAAAATGCTGAGATTTGCTTAGCTATGTGAGGATTTTAAAACATTAATCCCTGGCAAAGCTTGTGAGCTAACACTTCAACCTAAGTTTGTCTCCTTATATCCATGGCTGGCACTGCTGCAAAGACACTAATTAAAGAAAACATAAACTGGTGTGATAGAATCTGAAACCTCCCAACAAGTAGAATAAAAACTGGGTATGCAGGGGATGATTTTTCTTAAGAATTCAGCACCTGCATCCTGTGCCAACCTGCTATCCTAATAAGCAGCAAAATTAAAGCAGTCGGATTTTCAAAGGAGCACGATGGATGCTAAGCTCCAGCCACAAATGTCATTATGGGAGCGGCGAAGCTCCTCGGGGAACTGGACCCTTTTCTGGGGCCTAAGTAAGAACTGCATTCTCCTAAAAGTCCTGACTCTCCTTTGAAGTGTGCTGGTCATACGAACACCTGGTCCTAAGTGTGTATATGTTCATTTAAGTCTACCCCTCAATATCTTGGAAGTATTTTGAGGCAGGTTCTTGCAACTGAGAGCAAAACAGTGAAGAACAATCGTGTTTCAAAGTGTCAAACGTTTTGGAAGGGCTATGAATTCTTACCAAATCAGTGTTTTGTTAACATTCCAAAAGTAACAAGAGTGAATGGGCTTTAACAGTACTGATAGTTTATCATGTTCCGTTATGATACAAGAAAACAAACCAAGTGTCAATATTTTGTGTGAGTCATTCAAGTTACACAAAGAACCACGAATGCACTTAGTGTTTCAGTTAACCCATAATCATTCCTATTCAGAAGTGATTGTGGACAGCTCTGAATTAGTTTGTTTCAGCCTGAGAATATATACACCAAACAAAATAGGTTTAAAGAGTATCCTATAGGGACTGCAGATGAGGAGTAATAGGGACACAGTTCAAATACAATACGATCTTGGCTTTCTGCGGCAGTGACAGTCATTCTGGATCTCTACTATGACGTAGCTACATAATATTTTCATATTTCTTTGAAACTAGTGTGCTATTGGAACACTAAAATAACAGTCCGCTAGGGGAAAGTCACTCTTCATTGAACAATCATACTGACAGAAAACGAGTTGCATTGGTCAAGTGCAAAAGCACAGAGGATATTGGTAATATTTAGACTGGCCTGAATGAAAAGTGTTCTCAACTGTTCCTTGTCTGACAGTGGTACACAAAGACATTCCAAAATGCTCTTTGAAGGCAGAATGGACTTGCAGTATTGATGTCTGTGAATTATAAACAGGTTTTCTGTCAGGTGACCAGAGGGGATGTGCATTCCTTCTTTTAGGGGATTTAGCACTTGGAAGTACTGTGCAATTTTACTGTTTTAAAACATCAGCTGTCTCCTCTCTTGCTATCCTTCATCAGTACTTACCATGAGGACTATGAAAACTCACTGTAGGCACTATTTATATGCTGACCTATTAGTTTGAGATGAAGCCTGGGCTGAGTGAGGGTCTTTGGGTGCCATTTTCCCCCTTTCCAGCCAGGATCCTTCATCCTTCAGGTCCAAGTTAGCTGCACCCATGGCACCCTTGATGGCCACTAGAGGGTGCTCTGAGAGCACTGCTTGCTAAACCCCAGCTTGCTTCTCTTTTACTCTCAGCTCCTTCATTCACACCCTGGCAAAATAATCAGAAGGCCAGCCGGAGGTATGAGTCTCTTACTGTGTTGTGAGGGGGGCAAGGAATAAATCACGAACCACTAACTTCTGAAAAAAAATGATGATTTGGGGTGTGGGGGAGGAAGACGAGTATCTCAGAGTCAGCCCTGTTGCTAAATGGCTCTGCCTGTCATGCTGTATATTACTTATCCCCCTTTTTTACCACCCCACCGTAAATGCTGGCTAATTTTGCCCAAATCCCCAAGAACACGTGAGTCAGGGGTGCTGGGAAACTTTCAGGAGACTTAATGCTTGTAGGTCAGGGTTATTTTAATGTGGGCTAATGCATGTTCTTTTCTGCCTGGTATCTGCCTGGTAATTGAATCAGTTGTCAGCCCTATGTCCTGTGGCTTGAGTTAGATTCACTGTTTCCTCTCTTCCCCTTACCCCCTGCAGTTCAGTGTGAGGAGTAATGAAAGTGACTGATAAGTGAGTTACAGAAATTGCTATAAGATTGTGTAGGTCTGGAGTCACTTGGGGATCAAGCATACAGCTCTTTCCCAGGCAAGACTTGTTTGGGGGTCAAGGGGGGGTTGCTTGGAGAAGGACTTCAGCACTTGGCCCTGACTGTATTGCCAAAACATCCCAAACCTTTCATTTCACAGCTCCAACAGGCAGGCAGCTGCCTACTCCAGACAGCTGTTGAGTTGTAGAGTTAGCTGTGTGGGAGACAGGGAATGTTTTATTAGGATTTTTCAGGACTTTGACTTTATTTGTATTTTATGAGTGTCTTAGCATATTAGAGAACACTGAAAGAATGGCAGCTTTGAAAGCAGCTTGCTAAGAGTTAGGAACTTAAATGGAGTTATAGCCATGTGCACAGGTGAACTGGAAAAGCAGCTTAAAGGAGAACACAGGTTTGGCATGTATTCTAATCTGATTTTGTGTGTGATGAATATGAAACAGGTTCAGTATGAGGTCAGAGGGCTATTCATGAACATGCTGTCCTTTTCCTAATTCCCATTTTTTGTTTCCGTTCTGGTCTCTTGAGCTGCTTGATTTCTGCTCATGGAGGAAACCAATTAGAGAATGCTGTGAAAATATTTAGATGATTTAATGAAAATTAATGGGGAACTTCTTGGTTCCCCACCATTTTTAACATTTGTTTTTGTCCAGTACTTTTAACTTATGGATCCTACTGGATAATGACCTCTTCTTTGTTTGAATAATTTGGTACATAGATTTCTTCTGATGTCATTGAGACTTGTGTAATATTTGTTGCCGTGTCAGATTACTGGGAAAATAGACACCATAAGGTGGCTTGCTCATCTGGGGCCAAAAAAGCTTATCTTAGTTTCCACCAACTTCAGTGGTGAGCTTGTCTGAGTGAAGGCTGAATGATAGATGTAGAATTTGGCCCTAAATGGGGCCTGCTATATACTTAGGTCACTGTGGGAGGAAATAAAAGAAGCGCAGTCTTTGATCCTGGAGTTAACTCTTGCTCCTGTTCCTGGAACTGGTTGTTCCTTTCACCTCTGTCAGTAAACGGAATCTTTAAGAATGTATATGGCTCTAGACGTCACATCTAAGACTTAGGTTAAGTCCTGTTCAGCAGCTTTTTTTTTTCTTCCTATGGCAACAATCTTCACTCATCACCACTGTATCACTTTCTTTTATTGTCCATCTAACGCAGGGGTGGGCAAAATACGGCCCATGGGCCAAATCTGGCCTACAAATAAATTGAAACCAGCCTGTGGGCAGGCAGCCACCAGTTGATTGTATCTGGCACTGCTGCATGGAGTTGAGCCCTGCCCAGGGCTGGATTAACCCTTTAGTGTACTGTAGGCAAACAAACTTGTGAGCCCCTACATTTTTCACTCAATTATAATATGTAAAATTAGCCAAAACTCACAAAACATTTGCAGTTAAATTTTTATTGCAAAAGTATTTCATTAAATACAGGATTTTTACTTATCCTTTGACCGAATACTTTAATGGATTCAAAACTTCTCACCCTGAAAAAGGCTGCATAAAACTGTCCATGTGTAAATAGGCTTAGGAATATAAATACGTATTTTGTAAGAAGTCTGACCTTGTGACTTGTTTATAGTCATTGAATTAGAGGGCCCCTGTACACATGAGGAAAATGCCCCTTTTAGTGGTTTAATTTCCCTTTTTAACTATTTAATTGTGTAACCATGTACATGTTCAGCAGAATGTTACGATTACATTTCATAACAGTTGTACATGTTCAATGGTATATTTTGATTTGAATGACTTCTTTACATGGCAAACTAAAACACATCCCTTGTATTTTAGTTTTCTATGTAACAAATTACAGCGATATTCCTCACATGTACAAGGGCCCTATCTGGAGAAGGTGATGGGGACGGTGCATGGGGCACTGGAAGCCCGGGTGTGCCTGGGGCAGCTTGGGCTTGGTGGGCTTCCAGTGCCCCATGCACCATCCCTGCCACCTTCTCTGGCTGCCAGCACACCCAGCCACACTCCTGCTCCTTGCTGGGGAAGCCAGCCCATTCCCAAGCAGTCCCAGGTGGTGGGAAGGTGGCAGGAATGGTGCACAGGGCACTGGAAGACCACCAAGCCTGAGCTTTCCTGAGCATGCCCGGGTTCCCAGTGTCCTGTGCACCATTGAATCTGGTGGGTGATGCCTGCAAGCTGGGGCTGCACCCATAAAGCTAGCACCCTGCTTGGGTATGGAGATGGGCCTGATCTCCCACAGCCAGGGAGCAACCTGCTCGTGGGTCACACAGCCCCTGAGCTGAGGGGGACCCCTGTGCTTCCCTTCACAGTGGTGGTGTCCCCCAGGCAGCAACCACCTGCTCACACCCCACCCAGGCAGTCCTGGGCAGGCACAGCTGCAGACAGAAGCTCAGGGCCCCCCAGCAGCTCACCGCCCAGCCAAAGGAGAAGCAGGCAGGCTTCAGGAGGAAAAAAAAAAAGGATCAGGTTTCTAACCACACTTTTTTTTTTTCTCCCCTTTGGCAGAGCCTGCCTGCTCTGTGACAGGGAGGCTGGTGCTTCATTGTCGCTCTGACTTACCTGCATATCTGTTTGAAATGCTTCAGGATCTATAATAATAACATGCTGTCTGTCTGGGGCATTCTGATTGGTTGTTTCAGTAAGTGTTATGATTGGCTGCTGAGACAATCAGTCAGAGTGCTCCGGGCACACAGACTAAGCCTATTATTGGATATATGGGCTTAATCTGTCTGTCTGTCTATAACACTCTTGGAGCACTCTGATTGGTTGTCTTGGCAGCCAATCACAATGTTTGCTGAAACAACCTGCTCCTGGGAGGCACAGGGCCGGACACGGAGCGGGTGGGGGGGGGATGTCATGTGGCTGGACTTGGAACATGTGGGGATGGGGGGTGGTGCGGGGCCGGACATGGAGCGAGGGGAAGGGTGGTGGTGCATGGCTGGATGCAGAGTGGCGGCAGCGCAGGGCGGTGGATGGCGACAGTGACCATCGTGTGCAAGCTTTCCCTTGCTCCTGAGAGGCGCTGGCTGTGCAGGATGATGGATGGCGGAGCTCCCCTGTTATTCTTGGCGGGCAATTCGCTAGTTAGTATAGATAAGCACAACTAGGCCCCTTCTTCACTTTGACACTAGGCATGTGCCTAGTTTGCCTGTGCATTAATCCAGCCCTGGCCCTGCCAGCTCCCATCTGGAGCAGCCCACACCATGCTCCCACCCGCACCCACTCTGTGTCTGCCAGACAGCACCTTCCCAGCTGTGGCCCATGTGCATAGTCTCTCGGTGGGGCTGCTTCTATTGTTGCTATAGCAGCCCACATATTGCTCAACTCGCTCTGCCTCTAATGGCTTCTCCTTCTCCTCCTGCCCCTGCTGCATAGCTCCAGGCAACAGGTAATGCAGGGAAGCTGTGGGAATGCGTGCCAGGCAGCAGATGCCCAGCCAGGCAGGGGGAAGCTGCATTTGGGCAGCTCACATGCGGCTCTAGCTCCCAGCCACTTTCTACCCTCTCGGCCGCCTACAAGTGGCTGCTCATTGCTCCGGGCAGGTCAACCACAATATACAAGTCTAGACCTTTTCTGTAAAAATGAGCTAGCATAGTAGGAACTGAACAGCAAAATATGAATGTTTTTTGTGCCTACACTTGTAAAGGGTAGATTGGCAGTGTACCATAGGTGAGACACTCCATTGAGGCAAGCTCCTAGTGCAAAGGACTAGAAGTGACAAACAAAAAATAAGTAACAGATTTTTAACATGAAGGCAGTTTGGCATTGACCAAATGAAGTTGTAGGTTCGCTATCACTTGAAGGCTGCAAATCAAGACTGGATGTCTCTTTCTTTATTATTTTTTATTTTTAAAGGCATATTCTAGCTCGGCTAGGAGCCATGGAGTTTATGCAGAACTTATTGGTGAGGTTATCTGGCTTGTAATGCAAGCAGTTGTACTGATCATGTATATTGCCAATTTAATTCAATGAATCGCAGGATTGCAGCCCCATAAATATATTGTGTTTTAAGAATTATGTTCTAAGTGTATTGCATCTGACATGCCTGAGAAAGCAATAGAAATGTTAAAAAGAAGTTGGTGCAAGCACTGGAGCATTGTGCTGATGGAGGAGAAACTAAGAGTCAAACTGATCAGAGACCAGACTGAAATGCCCAACTAGGCTTCCTTGCCCAAGCTGCAGGTGAATGTACAGATACTGGAAAATTATTTTGGTTTTAAGAATCTAAGATGCAGCTGGTAAAACAGAATTTAAAAAACCCATATTGTGATGGCTCAGCTTTTTCCTTCCCTTTATGTTATTTTTATTTGTTATTCTTGCTAAATCTCCTTCTTACTAATAATAGTATGTGAGACTGTCCCCTCCTTGGTTAAACCCATGCAAGTGGTATGCAGTATGCTCAATGATCCCTTGCTGTGCACAGTCAGGGTTTGCTAGGATGTGGAAAGTACATGGGGCCCTCCCCAAGCCATGGGATCCCCAGGGGAACAAAGTATCCTACAGGCCTTGTAGAAAGTCAGGGACATCCATACAGAGACTCTGTATCTTCCAACCAGTTCTGGTTCCAAATTGCCACCCTACAGTGCTTTGTCACTTCTCCTTCCCCTGCAGATCCCAGATGAGCTGAGTTCCCTCTGTGGGTACAAGAAGAAGAGAGCTGAGTTTCTCCCCATCCTCCATGCATGGATAGGGGAGAACCACATGTGGAATGCCCCCATTGCAAGCAGGCCTTAAGGGGGCTGATCTAGGACGCACTCCCTTGAAATAACACATCACAGTGAATGGATTACCACCATCCTGGGCAGGTTTTAGCTGCCTGTGTGCCCAGTCAGCCAGTCTTGGCTCAGTGAAATGCTCCTTAGCTGTTGCAGGCATTTTACCTGAAATTGGGCTGCAAGAACAAACTTTAATGCAAAATAGAATGTAATCCTCATTGCCACCTTTGAAAGAGAGGGAGATTATCATTTTCATTACCAAAATGCCTTTCTTATAAACACATTGAAACAAATATTCCATTGCTATGGTTGATTTCTTTTCCTGCTCTTCTACCCTTGAGGGTTGACTCTATTTAAATAGGAAAAAAATAGGTAAGCCAGGCTTTCAAAGGAAAAATGGGTTATTTGGGAGCTCAGCTAAGAGGTAGAAGAATCCCCGCATGGGGTGCATCCAGACGAACCCGCATCTGCCTCTTGCAGCACCTCAAACCCCTTTGAGATGCTGCAAGAGGCACGTGCAGGAATGGGAAAAGGTTCAGAAATGGAATATCCAGGGGTCAAAAAAAAATGCAGCTAAAAAAAGCGGGGCAGGACACTGTCCCGGACCATGCCCTGAGGCAACTGGAGACTGTGTCCTCCACAGAGACGCTCTGGTTTGCCCTCGCCCTGGTGCTGAAGCATGCTGCCTGCCCATGCAGCAGGGCTCCAGTGCTGGTAAGTAAGGGGTTGGGGGGGGCTGGAGGAGGGGGGGCCCCCGCTGGCTCCACCCACTCCCCCAAACCCCCCCATCCCTGCCCTGCCGGGTCCCACCCCCCACCTGCCCCCCAAGCCCTCCCAATCCCTGCCCCCCAATCCCTTCTCAGCTGGCTCCATGCCCCGCCTGCCCCCCAAGCCCCCCCGGTTCCCTTTCCTGCCCTTCCTGGCCCCCCATCCCAGCATCCCCACAGTTAATAACAAAAACAACCCCCCACCCCCCCAGCACTTACTGGCAGTTCTAGCTGCTGTCTGGGTCACTGGGTCCCTGCCAGCAGGGCGGGGTGACAGCCCTAGCAGCCCCAGCAGGGGTCCTGCTGCCCCATGCTGCCCCGTGGGGCTCTGCCAGGAGGCCCCAGAGCCCCCCCCCTCCCCCCAGCCCCTGCTTCTACAGTAAGTAGAGGCTTTATTTTTTTTTCCTTTTTTTTCTTTTGTTTTTAAAGTGCCGGTGCCTGGGGTTGTGGGGGCAGCCATCAGGGGGCTGGGGCCGGGCAGAGAAGCCATTGGGGAGATGGGGGGAGGGTCTGGGGGAAAGCAATCAGGGGGATGGAGTAGGGCACATGGGTCCTGCAGGGGGAGGGTGGTAGCCCCTGCAGGGGCCTTTTGGCCTCTGTTGGGAGGGGCTCTTACCCCTGGTGGGGGGCTGTTTCCCCTATGGGGGGCTATAGCCCCTCTGGGAGGCAGCAAAACATATACGTATTTAGAATTCATTTAATTATGATGATAAGAGACACTCCTAGGCATCCAAATTGCTTTAACACTGTAGATATAGCAATCTGATACGATATGATATATCAAAACATGCCCAACTGATCGCTGTCTCTCTATCACTTTCTCTCTCTCTCTATATATATGTAGTGGTCTTTTGTTTTAATTGTGGAAGAACATGGATTTTGGGGTATTTTACAGAGTGACTTGGGGATTTTTTTATCAGGGATTTTTCAGTTTTCCAATAGGGAACACCAGAATTCCTGCTAGGGAGGCCAGTGGTGGGACCCTGACTGCTCAGAGCTGGCACCTTGGACCCAGCTGAAGGTGGATGAATTGGGGCCAGGAGGATATGCTTTGATAGTTCAAAGGAGGCCACCATACTGGGAACATCTTCTGGGCGATAGCTGCCCAGCTGGCTGGGCAGGGGCACACATAGCAGTAGTGCCACACAAAGGCCAACCCTGCAGCCACAGCCCACTGGCAGCTGGCCCAGAGGGGCAGATGCCTCTACTGGCTGTGCAGTCTCCGTCTGGGTCTGGCAGGTGCACAGCAGGTCACAGCTAGGCAGCAGCCCCCACTATCAGACTGCTGCCTAGCCCCCACTATCAGACTGCTGCAGTGGGTAATGGGTGCAGGAAACTCTCAGGGCTGCTTCAGCAGTCCAGTTGGCACAAGGGGTAGTGTCCCCAGGTACCAATTGGATGGGCCCCAGAAGCTCCTGAGAGCGAGTAGCCCTGAGCTACTTGCCAGGGCAGCTTTTTGTACAGATGGAGCCAGGACAGGGCAGCTTTTTATACTGATGGGGACAGCACAGATGCTGGCCCTGGGTTCTAGCTCTTCCTGGCTGCAGATCCAGGAACAGCCAGGCAGGGTTATTTTCCTCCAAGTGGCACAATTTGCTCCACGACAAAGTGCATGTCCGAGCACGTGCGCTGAGGCAAAAAGCCCCGACTCAAATTTGCACTGCTTCTATTTGAGCTGCAGCAAGTGCATGTGCTTGCATGTGTGGATGCACCCATGGGGTTTTAAGCTTTTCTTTGGCCATCTCTGCTTTCTCTGCCTGCCCCTCAAGTCTATTCCATTTGCAATAGCTGCAAAATTAAATTAGTTACTGGCTCTGCATGGCATGCTTCCTCTTTGATGTTTATAGTTAAATCCCAGACTGGATTTCTTTTCACTTTTCCCCTGAAAACAGTCCATGTCTCTTGGGACAGAGTCTTCCCCCCTTACATATGGTAGGTTAGGGTGTTATGTCTTTTGGTTGCATCAGGGTTGAATGTGGATAAAACTTTACCAATCAGTTGGACAATAGATTTTGATGGGATAAGAGAAGAGGCATCACATTAGTTGGACCCAACTCACCCAATAGATTGGGTGCTTTGGTGGGGCTTTTTTGGTGCTTTTATCTAATACCAGATTGAATCAGCTATTATATAAGTGCCAAAAAGCCCCGCTGAAGCACCTGTTCTATACAGACGCTGCAGAGCCAGGTTGAGCAAACACACCTCTTTTTCCAGTAAAGCACGTTTTTTTTGTTTGTCTGTTTGTTAGTTTTCCATATTGGTTAGCGCCCTAAGTGACACTAAGCCATCCTAAATGGATTCCTAAAAACTGTTAATGCAAAAGGTGGGTGGGTCCATCTGCTTCTTGCTGTTCTTTGTGACTCCACCTTTAAGGCCAAGATGAAGGTGTGCTGAAAAGGGGACATGTTAATATTCTTTCATGGACTCTAGCAGGGTGGAAGAGCATTGTACTTAGAAACCCAAATCCCACTGAAGTGCCTGACGGATGGAAGAGGATCTGGTCCTAGTCATCTATCAGCTTGAGAACTGGTGGGGCTCAGGTCCACTTTCCCATGCCACCCCTCACACCATATGCCAGGTAAATGGAGGCAGTGGATGTAGGAGACAGCTATGCCTCTTTATACCAGAAAACCCTTCCTTTAACCTAGAAGAGTTTACCACTGATTAGAAAAATTAGCAACTGGATTCTGGTTTCTTTGTATTTTCTGAGCTGTGCAACAGTCAAAAGAAGAGGCTAGAATCAGGTCTACATTCACTGTTACAGGGGCAAAGAATGGATTATGGTACTAATTGGCCTCCACAGTGTTGAGCTCAGCTGCAATTGTGGGTGCTTCCCAGAAACTTTTCTGTATGAATGCAGGAAAGGCACCTGCTGTGGTATTTTGAGCCAAGCCCTGGGGAAGGAGGAAAGTCCACATCAAAGAGATTTTCTCAGTGAGAAAACCACTGAGGGCATCTGGGTGGAATCCTCAGTCCTGAACAGCTGTGCTGGGCATCTGCAACATGGACAGAGCCATAGGTCCAGCTCATTATCCTCTCCGCCACAGACATATTTGACCCCCACCCTCCACTCTGCTTAGTACAGTCTCACACTTCCCTCCTCATCTCCCTCCAGGA
Organism: Alligator mississippiensis; assembly: GCF_030867095.1. Lineage (NCBI taxonomy): Eukaryota > Metazoa > Chordata > Crocodylia > Alligatoridae > Alligator > Alligator mississippiensis. Next base: position 156,578,303 of record NC_081826.1, on the reverse strand, counting down.
AGATTGAAGAGATCTTAGGTCATGATCCTGCAGAAGGGTTGAGCACTTGAGCCCAATCCAGCAGAACTCATAAGCACATATCTCACTGTCAGAAATTGCAAGTGCCTGTAATTGCGTGGACACCAGTAGATCTGTCTGCATGCTTAACACTGAGCATGGATTTATGTGCTCAGATGGTGGGCGCCAGCAACAGACTTGAGTTCATCATACCCAGAGGCTGGTTGGAGAGTGGAATACTCCCTGTTTACCTAGCTCTCTCACTGCTACCCTCAAACATAGCCCTGAAAGTGCAGGAGGCCAAGAAAAAGGTCAGTAATTAGGCATACTGAAACAGATTGGAACTGAAAATAATGGATAAACTTCTGTATTCCATGCATAACATTTGGAAGTAAAAAGTTTGGACATAGTGCTTTTGGGGGCATGCACTGTGTGTGGTCTCTCTTGAAGCCACAGCTGATAGGGAGGAAGAGGATAATGAAACAAGTGTTGATCTTGCTGTTTGTGTTGATGGTTAACCTGACTAACATGTGGAATTTGTGTTGTACCTGAAGGTGTTGCACAGTAATGCTCAGCGTTTTTGGCCAATGAGCCAGATGTTTGTGGGCCGGATTTGGCTGATGGTCCAGTCTGGCACAGGGCTGCTGTGGCAGGGCCCCATCTGGCCACAGAGAGTGGGGCAGGGGGCATCCTGGCTGCAACCTGGCCCCGTGGGGGGGGAGGTTTATGGCCCAGACCCAAGGGGGAAAGGGGCATGATCCAGCCCCAACTTGGGCCTTTGGTGGGGAGGGGTTATGGCCCAGTTCCAACCCAGCTCCACAGGGTGAAGTGGGCTTGAGCCGGTCCCAACCTAGCCCAATGGGGCAGGGGGAACAGGGGTGTAGCCCAGCCCCATCAGGTGCCATGGCTTTTCAAGCTCTCACAGAATGTTATTACATCATTTAATTCCTCTGCCAGGGATGTGTCAAGAGCTGCATCCTTTTTTTAAAGCCATATTTAATTTGTGGTTTCATAAAAATGTTGGAGCTCATGAGCAGGTCCCCACAGGGAGTGGTCATGTGAAATTTGTTAACAGCTGGATGGCACAGATTTGAAAAGCATTGCTGTCCTTCAACAAGAGAAATAAAAAAAATTCTGAGAGGGAGAACAACATATTTTCCCCAATAACCCTTTTATTTCCATGTTACTTTGAAAATGTGCATTCTTTTGATAGTGTTGGGAAGCCAGCTCCCTCTAGAAAAGCGGAAATCTCCCCAGTGCTGCCCACAGCCAGGAAGGTTCAGATGTTATGAATAGCTCATTGCCTTTGATTTTTTTTTTAAATGAATTTGGTTCAGAACTCTCTTGATAAATTAAAGCAATGCCAGCATCATTTGGATTGCCTTGTTTCATGGCACATTTGTGACCAACAACTGTTGGTTACATGGAAAAAGTCAGTCCATTTTTTATTTGTCCCAAAGAGATTTGGAACAAACAAGACCGATGAAAGACTTTAAAGTTGTTGTGGAATAAACAGTAGCTTAAAGTACCAAGTGCAAGACTACCATGAATTAGAATGTAAATTCACAGAAGTGTTTTGCACCCACTGATGTTCTAAGCTTACAGCAGATAACAACCGTATCCTATGTAAAATAATATACTTTCAGTAAACGGAGTTCTTCTGTTAATCAAGGGGGTGCATTATGATTAATACAATTTCACCCTCTCCTCTTTTTCCCAGTCTCACAAACTCATTAGGAAAGACCCATTCCCTGTACTAATCCACACCCATATACCAGCAAGCACCCTGTCTTTCTCCCTTCTGCCTCTCATCTTCCCCAGGTAGGGGGGACCAGATGAGGCTCACTCACCAGGAGAGCCAAGTTATTTCCAAGCAGCCACCCAGCAAATCATGACTAGAGAATTCCTGTTCCCTATAGCTTGAGAAGCTTCAGGGTGACTTACCTGCTGCTACTGTGAGGTGCAGCTGATAGTTAGGAGTTGCCTCAAGAGAGTGGATGGGTGATGATCATCTCTGGTATCCAGTAAAAGGTAGAAGAGTGAGGGGCATAGGCTATTAGGGTGTGAGCTTGGGGGGGGGGGGGGAGAATTGTTGTTGTTGGGTGGGGGGGGTTGTCAGAGGAGAGGGAAACCTGAAACAACAAAGATTTTTTTTTTTGAGGGGAAATGAAATGTATTATACATTATAGGGAATGTCATACTTATTCTTAGTTGAGGGAGCCCACCCTTAAAATGCTGCCAGTTTCTCCCTGGTTCAGTGCTTTAGCTATCTCTGTTTCTCAAGCACCAGTCTCTAAATTTCCTCTGCAACTCCTTGCTCAGAAACATCAACACACAAGATTTCTAAAGGAGGGGTGGGGGAAATACATGAGATCATAAAGTTTTTGTGGATTTGCAATTTAATCCCAAAACAGAATTGCCAGGTGCTTCTTCAGAGAGAGGCTGGAGTTGTATTTAAATATATCCCCTCTAGAAATCTACTTAATGCCAGCAGAGGATCAATTCCATTTATTCTTTAAATGCACATTTCTTTTACCATGGCGTAACTCCAGAAAGACATTTTAATTGATCAGTGAATTGAATTTAACAAACACACACACAAAAAAGTAAAAGCTAAGAATCATGATTTCTGATACAATACCTTTACCAGGGCATGGAGCAATAAACCTTTTAAAAAGCAATATGCTTTAGAGGTATTTTCCAAAATTCACTCCACCCAATTACCTTCCTGGACAAATTGGTCGGAATGCCATAGTCAGCATGTGACTCCAGTAGCACACCACCATGATGTAAGAGGTGCTTAATCAATACACTTTAATCAAAGAGTAGAAGCTGAAGAGCAATGACAGTGCTTTGGAAGTGGATGAAGTATTGCTAGAATAGTTGGTGCAGTTGTATCTCGGGGGAAACAGGCTTTTCCAAATGGAGTGTATGTATGTAATATTTAGAAAAGGAATTGCAACTAAATGTCGGTGTGCTTGGCCACCTAACATCATTCTCAGCTTTCATCCTGCTGGGGTGGCTGTTAAGTGTGCAGCATGGGGGGAGGGGGAGGCAGGTTCCCATAGCTGCATTGTATGGCAGCACTCAGCTACTCTGTTGTACCCACCTGGTACAATCATTTGGAAGAGGGTGCTATAATGCAAGTACTCTCTTCCACCAGGGCCAGCTCACTGCTGTTGACAAGAGATGGCAGCCAGGGGGCTTATCTACACAGAAAGACTTAGGATAATCAATCCAAATTAGCTTTGAGAGTGGATCAGTTGAACACTATTGAATCTCTGTCTGGATGTTCTTATTTAGAATTAGTGGCCTGAGTTCAGGTTAGAATTTCAAGGAAAAGCGTTTTCACTGGAGCTTAACTAGGTTTCAATAATTCACTTTAAATTTTTACCTTTACTTAATTAAGTATGAATTACCACACGATTAACTTTTCTGCATGCATAGGCCCTTAAATTCCATTCCCTACCTTCTCTGCTGATTTCCTTGCCTGGACCCCACAGCCAACTCTATCTGCAAGGAAAGAGGAGGGGACTCTGAGTTACAAGGTAGCAGCACCTCCAAAACACAAGACAACTAGAGAGGACAGGGTCTCAGTGGAAGACAGGTTATAGGAACAGTTGGTTTAAGTTGATTGGAGAAGAAAACAACGGAGATGCAGGCAAGATGTGAGGAAGGGGCACCAGTGATGAGAGGTTTTTTGTGAGGGACTTTGAGGAGGGCAAACAAGAAGGACGGAGAAAGGGAACAAGAAGAGGGGAAACTCCAGAAGCTGAGAATTAAGGGCTTGTAAGAGGTGGGGATGGTGGAAATGAAGAGGCTTGTGAAAGGAGAATGAAGGGTGTGTAGTGGGAGAGGGAAATGGACGGGCAGTTTTGGGTGATGAAGGGATTGTTCCCAGCAGGGCATGAGAGAGAGAGAGAGAGTGAGATGATTTTTATTCCTGAGGCCTTTGGAGTACAGGCAAGTGGCTGACAGCACTATGAAGGTCTCTGTATTCCTCTCTCCTTACCCCCTCCACCATCATCACCAACTTTGCTGTCAGCTGCTTCCCAGGTCATCTGCATGGTCATTTCCTCTATCCACATAGCCATACAATCTCCATGCAGTGACCATGGCAACCCAAGTCCTTGATTGGGTCCAATAGGGTAGTGGCTGTAATGTCTATTGACAGATGAGGGAGGGGGGAGCAGCTGTGGAGCATGGAGAAGTTGCCTGACTGCACTAATCATGTTTGGCAGGTCAGGGGTTAGCCTCGGCCTTCAGGGATTTGTGCGATGCCTGGGGCTAGCAAAGTGGCGTTATAATAAACCCCAGATGTTTCCACTATTTTTTTCATTGTGTTTGTTGCGTTTAAACCTTGAAACACATCCTAGGAGGGTAGGGTAGGGAAATGGTTATTAGCTGCTTGGAAATTACTTATTTGTAATCTGTCTTTTCCCTCTTGATATAAGCTGCTGCCTGTTTAAAATATAAATCTTTGGATGTATATTGTAGCGACAACATTTCCTCTGTGTCAGTGGTTCCGTTTGACTTCATGAGAACTTGCACAGTTCTCTCTGGTGGTTCATGGGATATTTCAGACTTTGCACTTCAGGAACTGGAAGCTACGGTAACAGTTTTTGTGTATTTGCATGGGAGGAATGAAATGGTAAGAGAATCAGATGCAAGGGATGTAAAAGTTAGAGGTGCAGGGGAAACACCATTTAATTACCCCAGACTAATTGTTTTAGAACTTGGAGGCATGACCCTTTGAGTATATTACTGGCTACAACAGAACCATGGCAACATTGCACAAGCTTTTAAGGAAGGATTTGGTCTACTAATTTTTTATGTTAAATAAAGTGGCTTTCCTAGCTAGTGTACTATAAATTCACACTCCATAGCAGGTTCACTGTGTGAATTTATATAATGCTAGCTACTCAGTATTAACTTGCCATCTGGACACATTTAGAGCTTGTCTATTCAGGAATGCTTAGGAATTTTAGTCTGAATTAACTTTCAAAGTGGTTTAGTTGGACCATCTCAAATTTCTGCATAGATGGTGTTATTCAGAATTAAAATTAAAGAATTAATATGCAGTAAAAGTATCTTTTTGTGAGGCTAATTGCTCCACTTTGAAAGTGTAGTACATTACCTAACACTGGGCGCATCTATATGAGACACTTACTGTGCAGTAGCCTAATAACACTGTATAGTACAGTGCCCGTCAAAAACTACTAATATACTACTGCGTAGTGTTATTAGGCTCCTGTGTAGTAAGTGTCACAAAACAACTGTATGCCAGCACTACTGTACAGTAACATGAGTTACTGTGCATTTAGTTAGTACTTCATTAAGCAAGTACTAAACTAAATGTGCAGTAACTACTGTACATTAATGAACATGTAGACATGTCCACTGACTATTCCAAAAGAACATAGTATGAGTCAGCAAATGCACTGTAAAATCATGCAGTATCTTTATACTGACTTCCCAGATAGACAAACCCAAAGTCTAGATGTTAACTTGGCTTTGGAGTTTAAGGTGCTAAACCAGTGGTCACCAACCATTGGATTTTGATCCACCGATAGATCTCGGAGCCTCTTGGAATCAATCTGAGGCTGGGGTGGGGGGCTGAGTGCTTGTGTGCATGCATGCACATGCCCCAGCCCAGCAGGTGAGTCTGTGGGTGAGGGAAGGGGGCTAGATCGAGGCCCCCATGGTGGGGGACAGTGCTGCAGAGGCAGGAGCAGGGGTAAGTTGAGTAGGGCCGCAGCTGGGTGGGACTTACGTGCTCAGGAGTCATGTCCCCAAATATTTTTTTTTTCCCTCTGCCTCGATCTGCCCCCACCCTTTCCTCCTCACAGATTTACCTGCCGGGGGGGTGGGGGGTGGCAGTGGCACACAGTAAACCTCAGCTTGCTTTTAAATGCCAGAGGTGATCTCCCACTTAAGAAGGTTGGAGACCATTATGCTAAACCAACTTCTTCCGTACATGCAGAGAAAGTATGATCTTCATTTAGGCTTTTTTCAACTAGCTTATTTGCAGTTGAGAAATTACATGAGAGTCTATGGAAAAGGAAAGCTGCTTTTCCTCTTCTTATCTGTGTGTACAAATGAGGAATGAGAGACTGAGATCTACTACTACTTAAATCTTGTAGGACAGGGGTTGTCAACTGGGGATAAGCATACCCCTGGAGGTACTTGGGATGGGCCTAGGGGGTACGCGCAGGGAAGTGGTACAAGGTAGCATGGAGTGGTGAATGGTGGCAGCGTCTCCCGCGTGAGAGCTCCCCGCTGCCACCATTCACCACTTTGCCATTCACCACTCTGAGCTGCTTCCTCACCCCCCACCACTGCCATTCACCACTCCATGCCACGTGCTGCTTCCCCACAATGCTTCTCTGTGCCACCAGCTTCACGTCAGGCCGGCCATGCTGTTAGGACCTCTCCCCTGACCCTCCCAGCCAGCTGCATGTCCCCCCATCTGGAAGGGGGTACACTCCTTTAAAAAAGGTTGAAAACCCCTGTAGTAGGATATAGGGACCAGAAACAATTAGTTCAGTTCACCAGCTAGAACAATACTTCCTATGTTTAATAAGCCAGTTAAGCTTATCAGCACATGCTTTGTATTTAAAAACCACTCTTCTCCCTTAGTTATCTAGCAGATTTGGGTAAAATCAATTATGAAATTCTATTTTTATGAATTTTAATTGGAATTGATTTTCCTTAAACTGCATCTTGACAAAAATCATCAGGGTTTTTTTTTAAATAACTAATCATTTAGGAAATAAGGAATGGCATTTACTATGTTACAACATAAGAAAATAAACTAAGATGATACTATTAAATTTTGAATAAAGATATGTTAAACAAAATTACTGCTTGCAGTGTATCTGTACACATTTATTTATCTTCATGGTCAGCACACAAATGAACAGTTTAGTGTAAAGTCGGTATTTAATTGCAAATCAATTGTAAAGTATTTTTTAGACTGAAACATTCTTCTCTTCAAGACTGTCTTGGAGAGGAGGAGAAGCTGATCTCACAAGTGTTTTCTGCAGGTCTTGGCACAAAATTCTAGCTTTCCAGGTTTCCAGTCTGATGATCAGCTAATGGACTCACTGAACTTTTGACAACTCTTCTGAGGTTGCCAACTCAGGTGCCAAATAGTGTCAGCTCTGACAATTGCTGCAGAATTATTCATTCTGGGGAAGCATACAATTGGATTTGACCTTCTCCATCTCCACATCAGGATTGCCTTATAGGAACTCTTTTTGGCCACTTCAGTCCACCTCTGAAAAACTTTTTAGTATCATATACTCCTTCCCTCTGTCCCCAGTGAATAGCACATTTGCTCTCTGAGACTCCAGCAAAAACCTGCTTTGGTGTAAGTTGTATTTGCTTGTGAAGGTGTTTATGTAGTATGGGACTATTGGATGTATTTGTGAAACTGATGAGATAAAATGCTTTACAAAGACAGGTGAGTGAATTGAACTAATAACTTCCGAAATATATTTTACATTCTTTGTAGAAGCCATAAAATGCGATTAAAAGGCAGAAATATAGTGTGTGTATGGGGGGGTGGGGAATTCAGTTTAATCATGCTGTATTTTTGTTATTACTCTTAAGCCATGCTGTGTTTTATTACCTCTCCATGGGTGGGCAAAGATTTAGAATGAGGCAAAGTTTGGTTGTGGATATGCTAGAGTTTTGGGGCTGAATTGTCTTCAGTTTCCCGGAGTGATGCTGGTGACTTCTTTGGTAACTTCCTGCTGGAGAATTCCCCATGGAGCCAGCAGGGGGACTTGAAATCTCAACAGAAATAGTTTGAAAAAAACATCCGTGTTCTCTCCTGGCTGTCCCTGCCTGTTGGCTTTTCTTTGATTTTTGGTGGGATGGAAGAGGTGTTGTTCTGCTTCTTTTGCTTTACTTCCTTCTTCCAGTTCTTCATCTTCTGCAGTACTGTTACCATTCATTGGATTTACTATTACTTACTGTTTCATCGTTTATTGCAGTGGTTATTAAAAGTCCTCAGTCATACCAGGACACCCCTTTTAAAATTGTTTGCAATATATGATCCCATTCCATGATCTTTATGGGAAGGGCTGGGTGGTCCTAACAGCCAGGCATCCTTAGGGGAGGTTACAGCACCCAAGCCATGAGTTCCTGATCTACTGTGCAATCTTGTCACTTTACCAATCTCTAATATGGAAAACAGAATGAATGGGCATTGCTGAACATAGTTGCTGATTCTGCTACAGGGTTGTGGTAACAGTGATGTCAGCTTTAGAAAAGCACTCAAAAGTGCCTCGCCTGAAGACATTGTGTGATGTGGGCTTATTTTCCTCACAGTGGAACATAAGTATCTTAAATTCTGCCTGAAACCAAGTTTCTCACATGGCTGCCCTAGAAACTGTGTATACACTGTGTTGTGGTGATGTATATTACAGTTAGGGGAGGACAGAGCAATTAAGGTGTTGCTGCAGATCCAGGAACATGAGTTTGAGGCTTATTTTGTATGGCAAAGGCCTTCCCTTCAGTCACCCCAGCTTTTTGTGGGTAGGCGGTCATTCAATTTACTTTGCTCCTTTGGCTACAGGTATTATAGATATTACTTGCTTAGTGAGACCTCTCTGCTTGGGACAGACCTTGGGTATTATAATGTACAAAGTACATGTGCTTTGTCATGCCCACTGTAGTTACAGTTGCAAAGTAATTCCATTATAATTCCGTTTTCACAGGCTATTCTAATATGACATTTTTCTACCATTGTTATCTTCCTGACGATGCAATCTATTTCCCCCAAAGTCTGAAGAAAAAGACCTTCAACCATGTTGAGTTCTGTGTCATCATAGACAATCCCTTGAATTGGAGGATAGTTGTCTTCCATGATTCTTATTGTGGGTCCGTAGATGGCTGACAAAGTTTATCTGGGATTGACAGACTTTTTTGCAACTTGGGCACATGTTTATTTGTGGGGTGGGGTGGCTCTAGGTTCGATCAGAGATGCACTGTTTCTACCACTCCCGTTTTTCCATCTCCTGTTGTCATTGTAAGGTTTTAAAGTACTGAGATCCTTGTAGCACTCTTCCTCCATTTGGGGTGATCCTGGGTGATAGTCTCCCATGAGTTGATATCAGTGTTGCATTTTTTGGCCTTGAGGACATCCTTGAAGTGCTTTCTCTGCCCTACTCTTGAGCATAAACCTTGGCTGAGCTGGGAGAATAAAACTTGCTTCATGAGTCATAGAAATCATAGAAAAAAAAATCATAGAGTCTGGAGTTGGACATCCGGATGACATGTGCAGCCCAGTGAGGCTGTTAAGTGTTCTTCACTTGAATGCTCATGGTGTTTGCTTGTGAGAGGGCACTAATGTTGGGTGCATCTGTCTACTCTCTGTGTTTGAAGGATTCTTTGCAGGCAGTATTGACTTTGATGGTCCTACTTTAACAATTTGAGATGTCTCCTTGTAAGTTGTCCACATCTCAGTTCCATACAGTAAGGTGAGGATCATAGCTGCTTGATAAACGATGAGCTTGGTTTCAAATTTGATGTCACAATCTTCAAACATCCATTTCCTCAGGTGTCCAAAGGCTACCCTTGCACATTTGAGGTAATGTTGGATTTCTTTGTTGATGTCAGCCTTCTGATAGAAAGGGCTTCTGAGGTATGGGACATACTCAGCATTTTCCAGTCTCACCATGAATCTGAATTATTGGAGCTGGGGTCTGCTCATTAAGAGCTTGTTGATAGAGGATCTTAATCTTCCAAATATTGAGTGTCAGTCCCACTTTCTTGTATGCCTCAGTAAAGATGTCGACGATTGCCTGGAGGTCTGCTTTTAAACAGCTTACCATCTGTGATAGGGGGATGTCTTGTAGCTGGTCCAACCACTGGCCCGCCCACCTGTCTAGGGCAGTCTGGCCACCTTACTTTCCTGCCACGCTTTTGATGCAATTCAGAAGTAGTTGTTCGTAGCTGGGAGGCTGCCCATTTAATACCCTGATGCCAGTAACTAATATATGGCTCTGTACTGTCCCAACACTGTCCCATGCCTCACAAATGGCATGACTGTACAGCTCTGGCCCTGCACGGGGCCCCCACTATATTCCAGACTGAATATTCGGACCCTACCCTGGATCCCTCCTACTCAGGCGGTCTAACCTTCACCCTTGTACAGGGCTGCAAACCCCCATAGACTCTTTTCCCTCTTGGCAGTGGCCCCTTCTGGGACCTTTAGATTCACAGGCCCTGGCCTTGCCTCTAGTCCAGTCGGGACTCCAAGCCTCTAGCTCTGGCCATTTCTTGCAGTGGGTGCTCTGGCCCTTTGACCCTCATGGTCCTGGCCCCAGCATTGACCAGTTGATTTTCCCTGGGTAGATACTCAAGCACCTAGACCTCTCTCCCATATGGGTCCACCTTCTTGGGCCCTTCCAAACACTGTCTCCACTCTTTGAACTTGTGGGCCACATAGTTACTCTCTGGATCCCTCCTGGGCCCCTCTGTGCTGCCCTACTGGGTGTCTGGTCCACCCCCTCACTGAAGCCACTATTTTGCCCCCTCATTGGGGCTTCTGGGCCTTATGCCTTTTGGGCCTCAGGTCTCTGATGACATGCCTGGACCCCTAGCTTGTCCCCTCTCTGGGGTTACCCACCAAGTCATGGGTGTTGAGGTCATATCCTTGCCTTTCACTGGAGAGGCACAGGTATGGCATTTCCTGGAGACTGCCCCACCACAGGCAGCCCCACCACACCATCCAACCCCAGCAAGCTGTAGTTTTAGGTCATGTCCCAGGACCAGGAACCTCCTCCATCCCCATTGTTCCTACCCTTGACCTCCAGGTGTTCTGGGAGCAGCTGTACTCTGGTTGGGAAATGTTCACCCTTCGGCTCCCCAGTTGCAAGTGCCTGTCTTATACCCTGACTACCTAGCCCTACACCAATCAGGCAGCCTCCTGGGTGCCATGTGACCCTCCTGATTGGGTCTGCTCCCACCTGCAGGCTGATCTGCAGGCTCAAGCCCTTAAAGTGGCAGGCACAACCTGTGCTCTGCCACACCATCCATTTGGTAGTTTAGCTCTGCTCTGACTGGAAGCTTGTCAGAAGACTTCTTTAACCATGTGGAGTGGGAATTAAATTGCATGTTCAGCCTGTTGGATTCTAGCTACAATGTTTATGAAAGGCCATAGTACACCAGCCAGAAATTAAACTTGTGATGATATAGTCTTCCTTGAAGATTGTGTCTCTTGCTTGCTTTATGAAAACTGCTAATTTTTATTTGGAAAAGAAGAGATGAAACAGATAAACGTTGGGGTCTGAGCATTGCACAGATGCAACAGGACACTGATTGGTGGGAGATTGGTTATTGTTGCTGGGACCTCACTACTTGCACCTCAAAGCAAGCAGTAAATTTTGAAGGAGGACCATTTGAGAAAGTGCCTATGGGTCTGGCGGAAGTGAGTGGAAGGGAGCAGCCTGCCTTGCAGACATCAAGACCTGGGTTGTATTAGTCATCATTTTAAAGTGAATTACATCCAGACACAGCCCTTTTGGCTATGCAGTCCGTTGAAAACAAGAAATACTTAAAGCTTTGAGGTCTCAATGGGTCTCCTATTGATTCCTTGTTATAAACAATTTTGCTGAAAATAAGCACCCCATCACTCCACAAAATAATCCCCTCCACTATGTTGTCAGAAAAAGAATTGCATATATTACATTGGCTTATGTGCATGTACAGTTCAAGATATTAATGATGGAAGTCCAGTGTTTCAGCCAGGAATAAAAGGCAACAGTATCTCCTAGGGTAAAAAAAAAAAGGAAGTGAAACTTGGGGTGGAAATGTCATATGGTATGCAGTCTCTGAGAACCTACATAAGATGCTCTTCTATGCATAGCAAATTAAACTGTCAACTCTAATGTTGGCGGAATCATTGCATTCTTTTTACAAAAAGAAAAGAAACCAGCCAAAGAAGAGAGAAGTAGAGAAGAAAAGGGTTGTGTTCATTAGCTCCATTAGTAAAAAGATTTGGAGTCACATTAGTCCTCTCATAGTTCAAATTGTATCTTCATAGTATTTACACCTATGTTAATGTATTAATGCACAATGTTGCAATGGGTAAAGATATATTTTTTAATCAGTCAGCAAAGGCAGCAAAGCCCCTGTAAAGGAGCCTTTCCAACCAAATTGAACCAGGCTTTTATTGATTTTAGCTTAATTTGGTAGGGAATTGATCTAAAGATACTTCAAAGACCAATCAACCTTAAATCAATTTAAGAGTGTTCACACAGGAGCTTTACATTGTTTTAACTTAAATCAATTTGTATCTTAGTTAGACTATTGCAGATTTGTGTGTAGATGAGCCCTGTGAGTTTTTCCTTATAAAGGACTAACGCATTTCCCAGTCTTGTGGAGATACCCTGGCCCCCAGTGAAGCCAAAGACAACTTCTATTGACTTTTAATGGGGCCAGCATCTTAAATTGGTGGCATCTCAATCCTCTGATCACAGTGCAGTAAATAAACCCTTAGATGCTTTCATACTTGACCTCATCAGGCTTCAACCTATGATTTTAGCCTAGTCTACAAGGCCTGTAAGCTATATGTAAATCAGAAATCAGGCAAGAAGGGCCATTATGGTCTTAGATAGAGTCTGACCTCCTGCAAAGCAGCAGCTATAGCTTTTACCCAGTGTTTCTAGTATTTAGCCCAAGAATTTGTGGTTTGTCTACAGCATATCTTTTAGAAGACCTTTTAATTTTTCCTCCTGTTATTTTTTTGAACCACTGCCTAGAGGTTCAGAAACCATTTCTGTTTGTAGAAACCATCACTATGTCTCTTCCAGGTAAACTTGGAATGTGGTGAAGTTCTGGAGTTTTTATTGACCCTGTAGTTATATGTTTTGGAGGTTGATCTTTAAAATAAAATCTACTATATATCTTCTTCAGATTCTAAGTGTCGAGAGCACATCCATCCACCACTGCCTTAGCACTTTGTTTCTCTGCGGCTGAATATGCCTGCATCACCTGGGGATGCTCAAGTCACAGTAAACATGACATTGCTCTAAATGATACATACAGAATTGTAACAGGCTGCCTAAAACTGACCTGTGTTCCCTGGCTATGTGCACTGTCTAGCATAGCACCCCCCTTACATCAGGAGAAAAGTAGCAGGCGGCATTGACTGGCAGGTACAAGTCAGATGACCACCCCTCGCTATATGGACATCAACCAATGCACCATTGTCTCTCATAAAGAAATAACTTTTTGTCCTCTACTATACCATTGACCACATCACCAGAATCAGCCAGAACTACCCTCTGACAAAAACAAAGGGGGAAACTAGGCAACAAAGCTATTGAATGGAGCTGGCGAGGAATTACCCCCAGTGAGGAGTTAGCATCCAGCTCCAATTACAAATGGCACACATGGCCAAGCTTGAACAGATTGAGAGTGAGTCTTGGAAGATGCAACTTCCTTGTGAAATCATGTGGCTTCTGTGCAACCAACCAGTGTGTTTGTCAGGAGAAGCAAACCATGGATCATCTCCTGAGATGCCCTGTAGCACCACAATGCACTACACAAGTTGTGGTAAAACCAACACCAGAAGCACTGGCCTGTGCAGAATATTGGGAACAAAACATGTGGAAAGGGAGGGTTGGAGACGTAACAAAGATGACGACTATATATCTAATAATATATAATTAAATATCTAATAATATATTATTAGCTATATAGTAAATAATAACAATATATAGATAATAGCTATATATAATAATATATAGATGTATATAATATATTTTATGACTGTTTAGTCAAGGAAGCTGATTTTGATCAGAGCATAATGAAATCCAGTGTTTTTGGAAGCATGGTTTATCATACAGTCTCTTTTTGGAGTTAAATGTATTGTATTTACCTGAATCCAGGAATATTTCGAATTTGAAACAACCCCTTTAATGATTGCCCACTTGCCTCTTTCCCCCCACCCCCAGTCTCCCTTGCCTGCATCCCAACCCATGCTGCTCCCCGCATTGCTGCCCATGCTTCTGGCACCTGACCCACCACAGTTGATGCTGACTCCAGGCAGTAGCAGCAGCTCCAGTTCCAGCCCTGACCTGGGTTGGGTCCAAGACTGGCTGGTATTCAAATTTAAGACAAGATTTTTTACACCGATGTTGAATGGAGAAGCAAGCCGTCTTTTCGTATGTTGAGGCACAAATACTACACCCTGTTACATTGAATACTGTTTTCAGGCTATTAGAAGTATTTATTTGGTTCGTTATTGATCTGGGCTAAATTTCAATTGCAATTTGAAGGCTCTTTATTAAGGTTATCAATAAGGAAATACCCAGAATGCCAACTCCTAACCTAACTCTTAGAAGTTTTGGGTGTTTTGGCTTATCGGTTTACACAGTTTGACTATAAACTTACTTGTAAATATCACTAGGTGATAGCTACTTTAAACTTAACGAAAAGATCGCAATGCCTCCAATACTATTGAGATAACACAACTGGTTTGCAATGCAAGGAGAACTTCCATGGTTTGGTTATTTTTCCTAACCTGTATATGTAATGTGTATATAATCAGAGTAGTGTGAACCTAGTTTTCACTGGTAGTACTCTTATAGAATTTCCTGTGTGTGTGTGTGTGTGTGCGCGTGCGCGCGCGCGCACACATGCACATATGTACTTGTATATGCGTATACAGTCCTCTGTATGTTAGGCTACTGAACCTCTGAACTCAGGCTAGGATGAACTCCAGAAAGGGAATGCTGCCCCTCAGGCATTATAGAAGATTAAAAGGGGGATTAGCATAGACTCCAGTGATCTGGAGCCATAATCTATCACTTTTCTATTGCTGTGTGCATTAGCAAATCAATGACTTAAAAGCTATAAAGTTCTTCATATAGCTGTGAATATTTTATACAACCTGTAATGTAACAGCAACTTCTTCCTTTTGATGCCTAAATTAATCTCATTTTCTCTAAATTGGTTTTTACTTCAGTTCTGTTCATGTCAAAAGAAGCAGGCAAGACTCTTTTACACAATCTGGTCATGTTTTCTTCCTGTACTATAATTCTTCCTTTACTATAATTCTGACATTATTTATTTCCCATTAATAACTTAAGAAATGTTATATTGGAATAAACCAGTCATCTGCCTGTCATGGTGTCTCCCCCCTCAGTTGTTGCCCCCTGTTTTCCCTCCTCAGGTGTTGCTACCTGCTGGCTGCCCCAAAGAAGGGTATAACCTATCCATAACAAGCATTCATAGAATAACAAACCTAAAGGGGACAATTCTTCCCTACTGCAATAAGCTAGTAATTGGTTTATGTCTCAAAACATGAAGGATTTTTTTCACTTTGATGCATCTGTTCTAGCATGTGGGATTTTGAATTGTATTCAGGTAAGAGCAAATCTTGTATTCTGTATCTGTATAGCATCAGCACAATGAGCTGCTGATCCATGATTTCGATTTCTAAATACTGCTATATTACATTTAATTAGTAATGATGATAATACCATCTGTATCTGAATCCCACTGAGCTCTTTGTTTCAAGAGTACCCCAGAGTTGTGAATTCCACAGGTTGAGTCTGAGTATAACATATTTTTTCCTACATATAGATATATTTTCAGTGACTTACTTTCATCTGGCATCTCCTTATTTGTTTATAAGAAAAAAAATTACATAGGAATACCAGTATGTCATTACACCATTCTTTATTTTACATATCTATTATTTAATTCCTGGTTTGGGGTGCCAGATCTTTTAAATCTGCCCTTATACGGAAGTAATTTTATACCTCTACCCCTTCTTTGGATCTTTCTGCTCTATCATTTTTAAGGTGGGGTGAAACATACATAGCAGGCCAGTCCTGGAGATCCAGTGGATGACTAGACACCAAGCCCCTATCTTTTTTATATTTCTGATGTATATCTTTGTGCAGTGAATCTGTTAGCTGAACTATTCACACCAAGGCTAGGTACAGACAGTCAAAAAGCCCAGGCTGAATCGATTCAGACTTTGCAGGTTAGTTTAGCTGCCCAGATTAATTGAAACAGAAGTGAATAGACCTTTGATTCAGGAAATGCAGCCACATGCTTGCAGTGGCTCAGGCCAGAAGCCAGAGGGCGCTAGAGTATGGCTCACTGGCTGTGTGTTCACTTCCTCTTCCTGCTGCCCCTGTGGTCTCTGGGATTTGCAGTCCACAATTACAACAGCAGGACTCTGCAGGGTTGCTCATCGCTTCCTCTTCCTGCTTCCAGGTGCCTCTGGGATTGGTAGTCCACAGTTGTAGCCAGCAGTAAGTTTGCGTGGGGGAATGGGTGTTTAACCCCGGACCCCAGCTGGGGTTTGCCTGGGTGGTGGCAGTCCCCCTGCGAAGACTGGGCTGCATCCCCAGCTGGGCTTGCCACCCCCACCCTCCATCAGCCAGCCCTCACTGCTCCAGCTAGGGAGAAGAGTGCTAGGGCCAGACCTGCTCTTTGGAGCAGACAGCACAACCCAGCCCAGGACTGAAAAGCATGCTGGGATTCTGTGGGGCTGCGAGTTAACTTGAACCAGGAAGGGGTCTGGGACAGAAGTGTCATAAATCAGTCTGACCCAAATAACTTAAGTCTGATACTACATTCAAACAGGTTTATCTTAAACCAGTTTCAGCCATTTTGAAGTTGGTTTATGTGCACTGAGCTTCTGTTCTGTTACAGGTTTAAACCAACTTCTGATGCCTTAAACTGGTTTATGTATAACTTCTATCCGTAGCCCAAGGCAAAGTTTATAATAATTAGTGGCCCAAATTAAGGCTTTAGATATCATTACACACCGTTTTCTCCCCAGAACCCTTACCTTAGTCAGTACATGAGACCAGTAGTGCAGAGAGATAAGACATATTTTGCTTGAAAAAGCCCTTAAGGGAGACAGGCTACAACAGGATACATCTTAGGATAAAAGGGGAGTAGGTTTATTTTTTATTTAACTCTCCAGAATGTGGACAGTAGCTGAAGTGAGGGAGGGGGGAAAAAGTCCATCTACCCCATAAAGTCTGTTCCTGTGACTTCCTCAGGTCCTGGAGAGAGTGCTCATTACCTACGGGATACATGAGAAGGATTAGCGAAGGGACTGGCAACCCCCAGCGCACATGCCAGTTAGTGGCATGTGGAGACACTTTCCCCAGCATGCCAGGAGGCAAGCAAGAAAATTATTTAATTTTTTTTTTTAAGTTGCTGCTCTGGGCTCTCCTGAGCAGTCACGGGTGCCAGTGCTGCAACAGGCACCAGGGGCGGAGTCAGGAGAACACAGACAGGGACGCAGCCTCTGTTCCCTGGGCTGTGCCCCCTAGCCTGGCCTGGCCCCTAGAGGGAGCTGCAGGGGAGTGGGGCCAAGGGTTGGGCAGGTGCTGCGCAGGGCTGCTGCATTGGAGGCTTCCAGCAGGTGGGCGAGCCCTGGGCCCAGCCATGGCTTGAGCAGACAGACGCCCCATCCCACCCTGGCAGGGGTAGCACCAGGGCACTGGAAGCTTAGACCTAGCTGGGTCTGGGTGGTGTGGGTTGAAGCAGGTATGGCAGGAGGCGTCGTGGACAGGCCGGCTTGGCTGGGCCCTTAGGAAGGTGGGGCCTGCCCCAGGCATCTGCAGGCTCGGGCTGCAGCAGGCGGGCAGGGGTGCCTGGCAGCTCCCGAGGTGGGGCCCAGCCCACGCAGCTTTGTGGGTATGGGGTGCAGCTGCCTGCCGTGCCTACAAAGGGATACCGCCCGGCTGGGGCAAGACACCAGGCTGGGGGGGGCTTCTGGCTCCGGGCTCGGCCTCTCTGCGCTGGGTACAGCACAAGCAGGGGGGAGCCAACCTTAGTGCAAGGGCCAAGCCATGGAAGCTCCGAGGAACAGCTGCTATTTTTGCTCCCACCTGCCCAGGCCCTGGCCTTGTCCACCCACAGCTCCTCTCAAGGGGCCAGGGCTGGCACAGGCACCATGCACGGTCGCTACACGGCAGGCTCCTGGCCAGCTTGGCCCCAAGTGCTGCTTCCGGCGGTTGTTCCCAGAGCCTGGAGGGCTTCCACCATGGCCCAGGCAGCTCTGCCTCACTTGTGCTGTGCCTGGCGCACACAGAGCTGGAAGCCCCCCCGAGCTCGGTATCCTGCCCTGGCTAGGTGGCGTCCCCTCCTGGGCAGGGCAGCTGCACCTCATTCCCGTGAAGCTGCACTTGCTGGCCTAAACCCCAACTCAAGTGCCACTGGGCACCCCTGCCTACTGTGCCCTGAATCTGAAGAGCCCTGAAGCAGCCCCTGCTTCTTGCCCGGCCCCACTCTCCTCTGGCTGCCACCTTCCCAAGGGCCCAGCCAGGTCAGCTTGCCTGCAGCACCGCCCCACAAGCCTGCTTCTCCCAATGCCTGCTTCTCCCTGCACCATCTGGACCCAGCACTGGGCGCCTTGGTGCTGCCCCCGACAGGGTGGGACAGGGCGTCAGTCTGCTCGAGCCCTGGCTGGGCCCTCCCTGCCACCTCTGGGCCCAGGCTCCCCCTGCTCCAGGACCGTCAGGGAGGCCTGAGTGCCCCAGCCCTGGTGGTTGCTGCTGGGATGTCGCTGCCTCCCTCCACTGGACACTTCCCTGGACCAGCAGGCCCAAGCCACAGCCTTTTTTTCCCCTTTTTTCTCTCTTCATTTTCTTCTCTCTCTCCTCTGTTTCTTTTTTCTCTCCTTTTTTCTTTCTCTTTTCTCCTCTTTCTGTTTTTTTTTTCTCTCCCCCTCTCTTCTTTTTTCTTTCTCTTCTTTTTTCTTTCTTTACCTCTCTCTTTCTTTTTCTTCTCTCTTCTCTCCTTTTTTCTCTTTTTTTCTTCCTCTTTCCCTCTCTCTCTTTTTCTCTCTCTCCCCTCTTGTTCTCTTCTTTTTCTTTCTCTTTTTTCTCCCTCTAATCAAAACATGCCTAACAAAAAACAATACACAAGAAGAAAGATAGTATATGAAGTTTTATTTATCATCACCGGGTTTAGAACTTTTAGAAAACTTGGTATTTACTGTAAAAAAAAAAAAAATGCACATTTTTAGTATTAACTATATTAATGTTAGTGATTTGATTATTAACTATATTAATAGTGCACCCTGCCATGTATCCCTCTGCCCTGGTTTTCTTTTTGTTGTATGCTGGCACTCCAGCACCTTACAAAGTAGACATTCCAGATTTCTTGGCACTCCAGCCAAAAAGATTGCCTACCCCTAGTATAGCAAAACAGGTGCAACATTCGCAGTGTTTGGGCAACAGACCAATAGCATGCCCTCCTGGTATCACGCCTACTGTAAACCTTGATTTTTCAGTCTCTCAGAACTCAGGAGACTGATGGATTTTCACGAGGACAGTAAAAAGCAACGCTCTGCATCACAGCTTCTAAACTGTCCTCCAGCCAGGTCTCAAGTACTTGCTATAAACCAAGGATGCCTCGGAGCACCTCAAAAAATGGTGAAGAAATTGTTCCCGCTAAATGTAGTGGGAACAATAGCTATTCTTTCCCTTTCAGTCCATAGTCTGGTTTGTATTCATATAGGATGACAGTCAGAGACACAGCCCAGAGTCTAGATGCAGCTTAAGTTACTTTTTTAAAGGCATAAGTGGGACTTGAGTGGTATGATGCACTCTGTGGCCTAGCCCTTTGTCCAGAGTTTTACCCAGAGCAATCCAGGTCCCCCACAACACTGGGCAGATGGGCAAGAAGAAGCCATCCTGGACTTGAAGCATTAACAGTCCAGACACTGTCTTAAATTTTATGGTTGGAACATACCTAATGAGTTACAGTACTTAGGTAAATGTTCCATGGGTGGATAGTTTGCCTTCCAAGAATGCATTTTAGGGCAGTGGAAGCATTTAAACATGATTGATAGGCAGTAAAATGACAAATGATGCCATTTGAATTTTGCACCTTGATTCTGCACTGCAAAAATAACAGTCTGTCCATTTTGTGCATGTACAAGTAAGATCTCACTGGAGCCTGGGGACAGCTGTGGCAGTGACAAGCTTAATTAGGCAGATGTGTTGAACAGGCACCTACAAATCTGCTGGCAATAATACTGTGATATATAGTGTCATTCATTGTCCTAAGGCATGCTGCCTCCAGGGCCTCAGCCTGGATAGCAGACCTCCGTCAGCACTACGTGGGCACAGAGTAATCAGGGTTTTTGAGTGGAGTGACTCCTACAAATGAGCCCAAGCTGTATTGACCAGCAACTCATCGCAGTTTTTGCCTGTGTAACATACTCAGTGTGCAGTATTGGGAAATGTTTCAGGCTCAAGAAGACAAAAGAAGCAGGAGAAAGAAGAAAAATGTCATCATGTGATTCACATGAAAGAGGTGATTTATTTGCTTGATTGCCAGGGAGGAATTCCAGATCAATTGCCTATTTTAAATCTCGGGTCCCCAACCAGTTGCTCATGGGTAGCTCATTGGCTGAAAGACCCCCACTTGGCAATGACTTTGAGAAATGTAAAAAGTTTAGGACAGAAGCTGACAGGGAGAGTAAAGCAGGATTCTGCCTGCAGCATTCACTGGCTCAATCTCAGTGTCACTGTCACATACAGCCCGCAGCTTGAAGACCTAAAACACATCATTAATGAACTCCAACCCATGCTGGAAAAGGATGACTATCTCAAGGTGTCATTTGGGGACAAACCTGTCCTGGCTTAGAGATCCCCCCAACTTCAAGCAGCATTTCTCAAACAATAAGCTAACAAACTGCCATCTTCATGGAGGCACCAGGCCTTGCAATGGGCCCAATGCCTGTTGTATCCCCACATCAATACATCATCACTGGACCCAATAACAAGAAGTGCAACATTCAAGATTCATTCACCTGCAACTCTACCAATATCACATATGCCATCACCTGATTATAGTGCCCTTCTGCTGCCTACATCAAACAGACAGAGTCATTCTATGTGTAAGAATGAATGTACACTAATTTGACATCAGTGCAGAAAGACACAAAGGCATGTGGCAGAACACTTAAACTTCCTTGGATGCTCCATTGCTGTTCTCAAGTAAAAAAAAAAACCAACTTAAAAACCAGTTTGAACAGGAAACTGTGGAACTGTGCTAAGTATAGTTTAAACAGTGGCTACGGATTCTTATCTCATTACCTGGATTAGCTTTTGTGACCTAAAATCGAAATCCCTTGATGTTAAAAGCTTGTTGAGTATCTGTAGCTCCCAATGAAGTCACTGGGATTTTTGGCTGCTCAGCACTTCTGAACATCAGAACACTTTTATTTAGATGTGGTCCAACTTTAGGCACTTAGGTTTGAAAAATCTAGACTGGAAGGTTTCTTTATTGACTTGGTGAACAGTAGCCTCTGCCTTGTATGTTCTAATATTAAGTACATTTATTTCTCTGCATTTCAAGCCTGCATTATCAGAGTTTTGTATTGATAGTGTATTAGCAGCAGGATCAGAGTTTATCAGGGTAACAAGCAATTTTAGCATCAGGAGAAGTCATTTGCAGTGCTTAGTATCTAGTGAGTTTGGCTTGAACACAGTTGTGTTCTGTGTTTCTGTCTAAGTAAGTCTTGTAAATTAACCATGTTAACCCTCACATTGTGGTGTTCAAGTTGGACCTTCTCATGCTCATTTACTGTTATGTAACCTACATTAACAATTATTTCTGAATTTGACACTCTGCCTTCAGAACCTGATATCATGAGTAGCTAGACAACATTTGGCAGGCTGGTGTTATTTTGTTAAGGCTACCGAAGGAACACTCTATGCCTCGTCATCGTGGGCCTAATTTTGCCTTCAGTCATGCTAGTTTGGCATGTTATGTCATTACCTTGGCTTCTTTGATTTATCCAGAGTGAAGGAGAAGGTAGGGAAGCTTTTTCTATATGTGCAATACTTTCTTTTTTGCTTTTCTTACTATGGTTATAAAATAAAAACACGTGCTTTGATCTGCATTCTGCTTGTACTTTCTAGTTCATGGCTGCTGCCATTTTGATGCCATCTTGCTCTTGCTTTTAGCTAAATGTTGGTTAGCTCAGTCATCATGCTCTAAGTGGGATTATTAATAATGCCTGTCTTCTAAAGCCATTTTATAAGAAGAGCTATGATTTCAGTGACTGCTTTTGGAGGGGATTGCTTAACTTGTAAAGGAAAGAAAGGGAAGGGCTTTAATTCAGTTAGAAAGGACAGCTCTGTTTCCATAGTTAAACATCCACAAGAATTTTCTGAAACACAGCAATTTTTTATTTTTTTACAGAATTTGACAAAGTCAGTCAAGTTGTTTTAAACAGAGTTCCTTAAGCCAGGAGGATTGTACCCATGCTGTGAAAGGTTTGGATGAAATGCTAGGCATGTCTCAGCTATGCTTAAAACTACAGCAATATCCCTAAAGCTTCATTAGAAAGAATGTGGTCATGGGAGCCTCAGCTATTGATGGTGTTTGCAGTTGCTTATTGGTTTGTCATAATTTTTCCCCCTTTTTGTTCCTCTTTCCAGCTGCACAGCTTGTATTGGGTCATAGAATTTGAAACATGAGGCCTGATTTTTCAGAATAGCTCAGCACCCAGCAATTCCCATTTAAGCTCTTAAATAAATGTATTTTCAAATTTCTCAGCTTTTATGAAGTCATTTGGTGGTGTAGTATTATTTTGCACAGGGGCAGGCAAAATATGGCCCATGGGCTGGATCCGGCTGGCCAAGCCATTCTATCTGGCCCGTGGGGCCCCTAACATTTTTTTTTAATGATATTTATCTGCTCCTGGCTGCCAGTCAAAGATGACAGGAGCCAGGGGCAGTAGGACTCTGGGGAAACTGTCAGGACTCAGCAGCAAAGCCAGCCCTCTCCCCCCCACACTGGAAGCCTCTGCCTGCTGCAGCTTTCACTGCTTCCCTGTATGCCAGCCTTCTGCTTCAGTACCACGTGGCTCCTGGCTGCATCACAGAACCACGGGAGCACAGGGCCTGCACCAGTACCCTGGGGCCAGGAGCAGGAGGGGGTATGTGCACGTGTGCATGTCCCTGCAATGCAGGAGGGGGGAGGGAGAGACTGTGTGTGTGGGGGGGGGTAATGGAGGGAGAGAGAGAATTAGTGTGGTTGTGGGTGTGCATGTGAGCACAATGAGGGAGGGGGAGAGAGTGTGTGTGTTCATAGGGTGAGTTCTGCACACATCCCACCATATCCATGCACCCACACCCCCCACACTGCCATACAAGCAGACCTCCATACCCCCTTACACATCCCAGCCAAACACAGCCCTCCACAAACTCCATACCCTCTCACACCCCACATATCCACCCACACCCACATGTTCCCTCACCCCACACTCACATCCCCCACCCTCCCCCACACACCAATAGCCCCCCATAAACCTATACCCACTCCCCCATGCCCCCCCACTCCACTTAATTTATTTGGGTCAAACCGGTTTATGCAATGACTGTCCCAGACCCCTTGCTCGTTTAAGTTAAACCAGACTCCTCCAGAATCCTGGCATGCTCTCTGGGCTGGGCAGGGCTCCCTGTTTCACAGCAGAACTGGCCCCTCTGCTCCTTGGCTGTAGCTCGGCAGATACTGCAGACCTCTGCCCGGCTTCCCGCTGCCCCCTCTCTCCATCCCCTCTGCCTTACACAGACCTCTCAGCATTAGCTAGCAGACCACATGCGGGCTACGGTCCATGGTGTGGCAGATGGGACAAAGGCAGAATCAACATGTAGCTGGTAATGTCCTTCTGGTGTTTTCTTAATGGGGTGATAAACATTGTTAGGGATGATAAACACTGTTATCAATTTCCTGCTGGACAGGTCAGGAGGTGGGGGGACCGCTCCCTAATCACAGCATTCTGCCAGGGCTTGGCCATACCACACCCTCAGGTCAGATCTGTGGAAGTGCAGAGATGGTTGCTCTAGCATTCCCCAGCTTCTAGCCTGAGCCACTGCAGGCATGTGTCTGCATGTCTGGGATGTCTGTACAATTACAACTTGATTTAATCTAACCAGGTTAGACTAACCTGCAAAGATTGAATCAATTCAGGCTTGGGCTTTTTGGATGCCTGTCCCTAGCCCAAGTGTGTCAATTCTCTTTTGGACTAGTTTCAATTTCCAAATCCTTGTAGTGGTGAAAATTGTAACTTTGCCCACTGCCAAACTGTAACATTGAGTAATGGAAATGACAAGCCAACATGGCTGTCTGATTTCAAAAGATGAAGACAGCTATATTCTTTTCTATTTTACACAGATTAGATGCTTCCATCAAGATTTTTGCAAGTTTCCTTGATAATCTTGTAAAAGGCAAACTTTGGCACCCGTACAATAGGGAAAGTTGGGCCAGGACTGGAGCTTTCACCAGTGTGGCTGCTTTTTGACATTTTTAGGTCATATTCTGGTATTCAAAAAGTGACCCCAAATACTCCTGCTTGCTATTCTAACCAGAAAGAATTCTAGAGACAACAGGGTAACCTTAATTCTGACTCGCAAGACATTTACAAAATTATTCAAGGACTGCAACACTAAGCCTTTGGAGTGGGATCAACTGTGCTGTGATGCACCCTGGCACAGATGATTTGTCTCACTGGCATCTGCAAATGTGGGGCCCTGGCCCTGCAGGATTGTGCCCTTACTGCTCCTGGGGTGGTGGGGGCCCAGTTCTGCGAGTTGATGGCTCCAGGTACCACACCCCAATTCGGAGCATGCATTTTCAAGTGGGGGACTCCCATGGAGGATCCTGTGCTTGAATACATGCGCTTAGCATGTGCTGGGGGCCTGCAGCTGGGCATCAGCCTGAAGAATCATATGCTGCAAGAATCTCCTGCTGGGAGATTCCCAGGGTGCACGTCTGCAGATGTGCCACAGGAATCCCCTGCAGGGGAATTCTCATGGCATGCAATAAGAAAAAACGTGCCCTCCCATTTAAAGGGTTACAAACTGTGACTACCCTTGGTTGCAGCAGCATGTCTGGACACTTGGAGCACGGCCATGGGCTACAGTGTCTGTTTCTTGTAACTTGTGCAGCCATAAAAATTGTTATGGTGTCATAAGGATGACATCTATTTGCACCCTAATAGATCTTAAATTGTATAAAGCAGAAATAATGAGTTAAAATTTTGACACTGATTTTTTTTATTTTTTTTTTTAATAAAAAGGTAAAACTTTCCTTAATTACTTATCTCAATACTTTTTTCCCCATTAAGTTTATTTCACTTGCAATTTTCCTATTCCATAAGCGTTTAGAAAAGCTATTTTAATCAGTGGAAGAACCTCACTTTACAGTCCCAATTTTATTTTTTGGCTTAGGATTTCCATTGACTATTCATTGAACTGTCAGCTTCTTAGTAAGACAAAAGAAAATTAATAGTACATGCCATATTATTACTTGATTTTATTTTAATTCAGTGTTCTCTATAGAAATTGACTTGCAGAATTTTTCTCCCCTTCAGAACTGTCAATGAAAAAAGTGTTAAATTAATATACTCTACTCTTGCCATAATTCAGGAGTTACCAGGAAACTTAAAAACATATTTAATCAATTGCAAGAGACCCTCACTAATTCATAGTAACTCTCATTGTCTAAGCACTCAGGGCCTCCTGGGAAAGCAGTAAGATGTCCATGCAGACATGACAGAAAATAGTGCATCTTTTTTCATTTACAGTATGTTTGTTTCCCTTCATTTGCACTTTTGCAAAAGTTAATCACAGACCTGTCAGGCATATGACAGCCAACTCACTGATAAATCAGAATAGATAATTGCTTTTTTATTTTTTTGATCAAACAGAACTACAGCTGCACAGGTTGTTAATTGCATTTTGTAACACACTCCTTCCCTATTTCTCTGGATTTGGTGTAGACTTTGCAGGACATAAATCTGTTTGGGAGGTAAAGGACTTTTAACGAGACACTAGTATTTTTAATACTTATATTTCACTGCCTATTGCTTTTCAAAGCTTGAAAATATGATTTATTTCCCTGCCAACTCTAGTCTATTTCCATTCCCCCCCTCCTCCTCTCTTCCCTTGCTCCTAAGGGAGCTCATGCTAACATGGCTTTGTTTCATTTGCTGTTGTGTAAGCCAACCAGCATCATTGTTGTGATCAGCAAGAATTTGCCAAATGCTAAGTATAAAGTTTGTTACTGAAGTTGTATAGTAAATAAGTACGGGAATGTGAAACCCCTTTGTAGGCTCTGAAAAAACTAATGACTAGTAAATAATTGCTAGTGACTGAAAGTTTTTGACACCGAGAAGAAATGCTTACATACACTCTTTGGCCTAAAAATACACTGAAATATTAGGAAGCCTCATATATATTTTTTAGAATTAAATTAGGCATGTTAAAAGGCACCCTGAGTTCAATTCTCATCTTTTTATGACTCCTTGTCGATGACCATTCTGAGTGACCTGAAGAACTTCCCTGACATAACAAACTTCACAAAAACAGTAGCGTGGGAAGTAACAACTAGGGGTATGCGAAATGGGCCTTAATCAATTTGGATTTGGATTCAGCCTGAATTGGGGACAGTGATTCAATTTGTTGATTCGGATCACTGTCCCTGATTGGAGTCAGCTGAATTCAAATCTGAAGATTCGATGCTGATTCGGAGACTCAGTGATTTGGCCATAGACACAGCTTTAAATGTTTTTTCTATGTACCTCGAGATACCAGGTGCAGCTCATGAATGCTGCGATGGTGGGGCAGATGGAGTGTCCCACAGGAGCTTGGGGGGCTCCCTGCATGCTCAGCAGCGAATCCAGAACTGGACCGGAAGTACTTCCAGTCAACTTCCAGGTCCACTGAGGATTGGGTGGGAGGGGGCCCTTGCTTCCCCTCCGGGTCTGTGATCAGCTGCAGGGGGATCCCGGGTGCCCCCCCAGATCCAGGAGGCACCAGTCACCGAGCCAGTGTGGTGGTGGTAGGGCCCCCAGCGTGCTCACCAGAGGATCTGGAAGTGGACCAGGAGTGCTTCTGGTCCATTTCCGGGTCTGCTTCCGAGCATGCTGGGAACCGCCCACGCTCCTGTGGGATGCTCCATCTGCCCCAGCATCTCAGC
Source organism: Alligator mississippiensis (assembly GCF_030867095.1). NCBI lineage: Eukaryota > Metazoa > Chordata > Crocodylia > Alligatoridae > Alligator > Alligator mississippiensis. The sequence goes on along the minus strand of NC_081826.1, from coordinate 156,551,315 downwards.
ATTCACGAACCGCCTGGTACCTTGAGGTATATAGAGAAAACATTTAAAACTGTGTCTATGTCCAAATCGTCGAATCTTTCCGAATCTCTCCAAATTGATTCAGAAGGTTCTGATTCGATTCGGAGAGATTAAAAGTTCCCCTGATTTGATTCGGATTGGAAGATTCGGCCACTGAACTGGGCCAGATCTCTACTGAATTGAATCAGGGACTGAAGCTTCGCACAGCCCTAATAACAACAAGAGAAAGATCACATTATGACAAGTCTTGCCAAAAAAAAAAAAAAACCCCTAAGAAAATAATTGTCAGCAGAAGACCACACACTGCCGAAGGGCTACGAACATGTTTAACAGCCAATAGCAAACAAGATGTTAAAGCTTTTTTTATTAAATTTGAGTATCTATAGTTTTTCATTAAGTTATGCTATCTATAGAAATGTACTGAAGAACCCATGTATAATAGTTTCAAGGACAGATTTCTCCACATTTACTCTGCAAAAATATGTTGATCAGGTATAACCTGAGATAAATAGCTCATTCCTGGACTTTGCAGGGTTTTGGCCCTGCATAGGTATCTCATCACCCTCAGTGTCTGATTGTATGGTTAATCTGCATGGAAACTCAACAGTGAACAAATTATATTAGGAAAGGGAAGACACAAGAACAACATTTGTCAGTTTCCTCAGTAAAGTTTGCTGTCTTCCATACTTTCACTCAAGATAAAAAGAAAAAAAAGGAAAAAAGTCACTAAAGACATATGACATTACTTCCAAAATATTTACCACATCATATACACCTTATAGTCCAAGCTCACATTAGTAAACCACAAGACACATTTTCTAAAGACCTCAATAGACATAACCAAGATCAGATTTTCAAATGATTCAGATCCAGTTACAGTACCTAACTGTATGCTGTAATGGCCAGATTTTCAAAGCATCCCTACTATTCTCTATGGAAACCACTAGGCACTGGACACTTACTATCTAGATACGTGGTTTCAATGTGTTGAGGCTCCATGCAGATAAGTTATATGAAACCTCTGTGAGTGATGATGCAAGATCGGGGCGGGCAATTATTTTGGGTGGAGGGCCACTTACCGAGTCTTGGCAGTCTGTCGAGGGCCGCATTGGTAGCCCCACCCCTTGATAGGTGCCCCGCCCCCTGGTTGCCATCTTGGGATCAGCAGTCCCGCTCTCTAACCCCTGACCTTTGCCACCAGAAGTCCCTTCCTTTACCCCTGGAAGTACTCCTTTCAGCAAGGGGTTTTGCCATCTCGGAACCATAAAAATACCAAATTATATTCTAAAATGCGAACATCTACAACATTATTTTAATTAAAAAATATATTTTTGTCCTGATTAACATGTGTTTGTGTAGTGTACATAAAGCTGATTACACAATAACTTCAAATGAAGTCTTACTCTTGTATGTTGTGGGGGGTGGAGGGCATGGGGGCATGAGTATAGGTTTGTGGGGGGCTACTGGTGTTTGGGTATGTGCGGTGTGGGGGAGGGTGTTGGGGGTGTGAGTGTGGGGGAGGGAGCATGTGGGGGTGTGTGGAGATGTGGGGGGTGGCTGGGTATGGGATTTGTGGGTGGTTGGAGTGTGTGAGGGGGTGTGGGTGTGGGGGTCTGCTTGTATGGCAGTGCAAGGGGGGTGGCTACGTGTATGGTGGGGTGCACATGTGGGGCTCACCATATGAACACACACTCTCTCTCCCTCTCCCTCCTTCTCTCACTGTACGCACACACACACACACACGCACGCTCTGTGTCCCTCCCTCACTACACACATACGCACATGTACACACACACACGCACATTTTCTCTCCCTCCCACCATCTCTCCCTCTCTTGTTGTACACACACACAGGCTCCCCCTCCCTCATTGCTCTCTCTGTCTCTCTCTCCCCCTCCCTCATTGCAGGGACATGCACCCACTCCTGGCCCCGCAGTACCGGCACAGGCCCCATGCTCCCGTGGTCCTGTGATGCCGCCAGGAGCCATGTGGTGCTGGAGCAGCAGGCTGACATGCAGGGAAGCAGTGAAAGCTGCAGCAGGCAGAGGCCTCCAGTTAGGGAGGGTGGGGATTGGAGGGGGCTGGGAGAGGGGTGGGGCCGGGCTGGGCTTGCTGCTGAATCCTGCTGGCTTTCCCTGCGTCCTACTGCCCCTGTCTCCTGTCATCTTTGACTGGCAGCCAGGAGCAGATAAATATCGTTAAAAAAAAAAAAATTAGGGGCCCCCAGGCCGGATAGAATGGCCTGCTGGGCCAGATATGGCCCATGGGCCATATTTCATCTGCCCCTGGTGTAACATCTGTCCCTATCCTTGCGGAAGGAACACATGTATCTTCTTTGCAGTTCCAGTCTGTGGGCTTCCAGGTGAAGCATAAGGTATTACTTTTGGCTTATGAATCGCTTAACCATTTGGGACCAATCTATGAAAGAAACACTGCTCTTTGTAATGGACATATTTCTGTGATCAGTGGAAACATTTCTGCTTGAGTACCCTCTGTTTGACAGGCAGGGGAGCTGCCATTAGGGAATTTACATGGTGTGTTGAGATGCTGCAGTGCAGTCTTTTTACCTTGGTGCAAAATACATTTCATTCTTTCATCTTCTGGCCATCAGAACCCATATCTTTCCTCAGGTCTTGGGGAAAGGAGAGAGGTGAGTTGAGTCTTGGGTTGTGTATATTGTAGGCTGCATTGATTGTCTCCCCACCTCCACCCCTCCCCCTCTGGTTTGGGAAGTTGCTGTGTTTGAATTATATCTTTGAGCTTTCTGTCATGACAGGAGTCTTTGGATTGCCATAGCATAAGACATGATAGAAAACACTTTACGCCACTGCTTATATTGCCCTTGCTCTGGCCCATGGAGATTATACATCCCAGCGCACAACCTTGCTTTCCAGATGCTCATGGTTATTACTTAGCTGCAGCTCTTGGTATTTGTAGGCTCTGCGTTCAATATTAGAGTAGCATTTTAGTTTTTTTGTGGTTACCTTTGTTTTCTGCAGGCTGCCCTTTTTGTGCCTTTGGATTGTGGCACATAGGATAACTCCAAAAAAGGCTGAGCTAGTGAAAGCATTCTTATTGTCTTCTAGAAAAAATGAACAGTACAACAGTTCATATCTATTCTTTTTTGTGTACTATATATCTTATCCATGCAAATGATTCTCCCTGGCTTTTTGTTTTTATTTGAATTTAGATTTAAAGTTAAGATTATTTTCCCTTTCAAGGGCAGACTATTCACCAGTACCTTCTTTCATTTCTTTAGCTGCACCTCCCAAATTGAAGGAGATGAAGAACCAAGAGTCTACTGTGGGTCAGACACTAGTGCTCAGGTGTGAAGCCAGTTCAGATTATCCTGCACTCAGATTCAAGTGGTTAAAGAATGGAAAAGAAATAACCAAAAAAAACAGACCAGAAAATATCAAGATCCCCAAAAAACAAAAGTAAGTACAACAATTGTTTTGCAAACTGGGCTGTGAGAAAGAAAGTGGAATTATTTACCAGACTACAAGCACTGAGATATTATTAATCTCAACACACGCAACCAAGTGCCATAAAATATGGAAAGAGAGAATGAATGGCAGTTATCACTTTATTTTCACTGGAACCTTTATTCTTTTATTACAACAATATCAAAGTCTCGTTTTTATCTTATAAATAGTATTCTGTTTTCTATTCCTGTTATTGTTGGCAGTCTTTGTTTTAATTTGTAAATCTTGGGCACAGACCATTTTAGACTTCTGGCATAAGTGAACATGCCTCATGCTTGTTTTCTGCCATCCGGAACTGGAACCATCCCTTAACTTGTCTTCAGGGATTTGAAACTTTCATTGTCTAGGGATGCAGTCCCGGAAGGAGCCACCCATCTTCTGCATAGCTCTGAGTGGTTTGAGTATTCATGACCTTTACTGGAGGCACTCAGAACCTTACAGGATGGTGTCTTAGTCTGGTTAACATCAGGTGAATAGGGACACCTGGAAAAACCATGCTTCTGCCTGGATGGAAATGCTCGTAATAAGTGGTTGCCACCAACCAGTAAGGAAAGAATTTTTTTCTGGTAGAGAAGCTAAGTAATAGTCTATCCTCTGATGCATAGGGAACAGCTTTGACATTCTGTCTTCACAACCATGTTTAAGCTTAAAAGTGCCATTTTCTACATTGTCTGTCTCTGTTCTGTAGAAAGGAGTCATTAAAATATGCACATAAGCTATCTTGATCCGAGACAAAAATTCCATTTACTTTACAGCATCAGATGTGGAGATGGGTATTTACAAATAATAACTTTTTTTTTAGTGTGTTCTCCTGAGGGAGAGATAAAGGCCAGAATTTCTGCCATACTATCTTAAGAAGTGTGTCACCATACATTTTGTCATGTCTCACCTCCTTGACCCAAATGAGGGTCAGTAACTGTCCTGGATAGTAAACTCTGTCAAGGAGATGTTGTAACCATGAATAAAGCAGAGTGTTCATTTTTGCTGGGTGGAAAATGTTTTCCCAACCTATGAAAGTTTTCCAGATGTCAACACTTCTACTGTTTCACGTCCCAGACATGACATTGTCTAGGAGACGGTATATACTTGTGAACAACTTATTGTGGGATAAAGGCTGCTGCTTTACTGAACATTTGCTCTGCAGTAACTGCCTGTATGCACACTTTTATCCCATGGTAAATGAAAGCTAACCTATGATAGCTTTCCCCACACTCACTGAAATCTAATTTTCCATGGGTTAGCTTCCACTTTCTGTGGGGTAAGAGCATACACACAGGCAGCTACAGTCGGGTAGTTGACACATGGCAAAACCCTGGTCCTTCCTGACACATGGTCTTTTGCATGTAGAGCACATGGGAGCAGCCTAAGATTTGTGTTCTTTTGATGGAAGATTGTGAAAGGCTCGGCTGAACTAATGGCTCAGCTGAAATTTGTTTGTATGTTTATTAAGTTTGTATTATAAATGTACGTAGGATAGACCCACATTGGAAAGCCAAGTAAAAAAGCAGAAAAATAACAGTGCAGAAACATGCATGAAAAGACAGATTTTATTATATATGCAAATTATATTAATGAAGGAACATGAGAAATCTCCCAGCTCAAGCTAAATGAATACCCGTGGTTGATATTTTTTTATTTTGTGTGATTTCCTAATATAAGACAATACATTAGGCAAATATTTGTGTCATTCATATGCTGCTATATTGTTTGCTGGTTTTAATATGGAATTTTTATAATTATGAAGTATGGAAATGTGAACTAAAAGGTCAGTAAGCTGTCTTGAATTACTGTAATATCTTTTTTTAAAGGGCAAATAGCTACTTAAATAGTGCATTATATTGCTACAGCAGATGAAATACAGGAGCATCATCAGCATTCACCCTAGTATAGTCTTATTGATTTAATTAATCCAGACGGTTCAGAAGAACACTTTCTACATATTAATAATGCCTTACTAAGTTTGAAAGCAGTATCCAACAGACAAAAGTGACTTTTGGTAATTTCAAATTTAACAGGCCAGCTCCTTGCCAGACTACAGAATAGAAAACACTAAGTCACTACCAGAAGGAAATGTCTCCCACAGGTGTGGGATTTCAGAAACATTTTTTAAGAAAATGTAAAATGATCTGTGGGGTAGAATGGGGGTGGTGGACAGTTCAGCTTCCTGAGGAAATCAGCCTCACCCATCCCACACCCTCTCCCACAAGCATCAACTGCAGAAATTAGATGGTGATAATGCTGTGGGAATGGTGCCTCTTGCATTGCACTCAGGACTTGGGTTTCCAGTGTGCGCAGGAGCAGCAGCTTAAAGCACTGTCACCCAACTCTGACCTGACAGCCTCATTTCTGGGACAGATGCATGAGGTAGAAGAGAGGTTGGACTGGATTTATTTTTTCACTCAGTAAAATGATCAAGGTACCAGTACCATGTAGACATATGCTCACCAGTTAGCTACTAAATAGAAATGTTAGTATCAGCTTTGTGTCTGCCTTTAAAATGGCAAAGGTGAGTGACCAGCAGATCACAGATTAGATACCAGTGCCAACATGCTGGCATGGAAGAAATGAATACACAGTCTGGTACTGAGTGGTTATGATAGTTCCAGATACATATGATTAGTTAATGATATCTGTTTAAGTGCCACAGACACAAAGCATTATCTTGGCCTGTCAGTTCATTTTAAAGGGTTCAGGATGTGACACTTTTTGCCTTTGCATAATTGCAGAAGAACCTCAAATAAATATTTTGAATGTCTTGCTTCATCAGAAATAGCTCTTTGAAATGAGCCTGAATGGCCTCTGTCCCAAGCTTGTTTGAAGGCCAGCAGGCTGAGTAATAGGAAAGACTCCTTGGTTGCCTTGCTTTCAGTGAGTGTACCAGTTAATGTTGCCCAGAAATTTTTGGCACTGAACCATGTCTCTTCACCTGCTAGTAAATTATTCCTGCTTCTTCCCACTTCTAATTGCAACATTTAATTTTCTTTCAGTGTATTTCAAAGCCATTGAGAACATTTTTATTTATTTATTTATGATTTGGGGTTGGGCTCAGCTGCCTAAACCACTTGCAGGAAAAGAAATTTCTAGGGGTAGTTATTGTTGTTACTTCCCCTGCAGCAAAACCACTCGGACCCCACGTAGCAGCACCTCAATATTTCAGACTCTTCTGTTTGCTTTTCTTAAATGTCACAGATACCTAGATGCTGGGCAAAAAATGCCAGGCAAAGAACCATCTGCCATGGTGAACTGAAGCACTCAAATAAGCTGGGCTTTGATGCACAGTGTTTTAATACAAGATATTTTCCTCTTTTTTGAGTATGCATACAAGATCGGTATTTTTTTGGGTGCTGTTTCATTTAAACTATCAGTGAGCCATGGTCTGCTCTCAAAAGTTTGAATTTGGTCCTGGTAAGTGCCTATAATACCACTGATGCTATGAATATTTATTTCCTTTCTTATACTTGGAAACTATTACTCTGGATTTTGTACCTGAGAAAAATAGGAAAATACCAGGCATATTAAAATTTCACAGGTAATTTGGCTTTTTTCCCCCATGTCCCTGCTTTCTTCTTTTCTTTTTCTTTTTCTAATCCTGAAATTACAGTTTTTGAACTCAATTATTTTTTCTGGTGGAAGTTATTATCACTTAAAAGTTATAAGAATTAAACCTGAAGTGCTGAGAGTTTGTTCTTCTCTGCTACAAGGGCCTCTCTGATTGTTCTTACTGATACAGAGAAAAGAAAATATACCAGGAAGCTGAAATATGGACAGTGTGCAAACATTAGAGTTGAAGCTGTGGTGGGTGTGTGAAGGGGATCTTTTGAACCCTAGTTTTTACAAAGCTACATAGGCCTGCATCATTCATGTCCAAGTGGTAGGCAGCCCACTTTGTGCAGGTTTCTGACTTGGAATGAACTGCTGAGTTTTGCTACGGTTTTTGCATCACAGGATGCTGCTTTCCTATTCAGCTGGATTTCCTAAGTAATCCTGCACAGCTGATTGAAGAAACAGTGCCTTTTGAAATAAAAACTGAAGCAAATAGCTTGAGCCAGCTCAGTGGTCCTACACGTGGATGTCAGGAACGCAGTCCTGTGAAGTAGCTGGGTCCTACTGTGACCCCTAAATGCTGTACCTTTGCAGTGCCTGACCACTTTTGTCAGTTTTCTGTTCTCACTTCCCCTTTCTTTCCTACCCCTTAGCCCCTCAGAGCCACTATCTACATACTGTGTGAACTCCCACCGGGAAGGGGGAATCAATGAATATATAGGTCCATTTCTTGGCTTCATCACAGGAACCCAACAATGGTCCATCTAATCAATATGTTGATTTACCTCAGCTAAAATGTCAGCCCTTGTATCAGTCTTCCTTCCCTACAATAGTGTCCAGCTTGCCTACAGTTTCTTCTCTTTTAAGTAGCTTTGGTCTAACTCCCAAATGTATCTGGCAAAGCATGATGTTTTTTGCTAAACCATGGGTGCTGTTGTGATACCTCCAGGCAAGGGTACCTTTGTATGGAAATCCTTGAGCTGCCTTCCAGCAGCTGGTAAATACCTGTGAAGTTTCCAGGCCCTGTAAAAGGGACCAGTAGGACCAAAAGAAGCACTGAATAGCTATGATAATAGGAGTATAGTAGCTTAGAGTCTTTCACCTGTTATTTGCAAACACCACTTTAAATCCAGCCCAGGTCAAAAGTCATTACTATTTGGTTCCCATTGCTCAGTGCCTTGAGTCTTGGTTCTGCAGTGACCCCACCAGTGTAAAAACCACCACTTCACTTGGCATTAACTACAAACCACGCTGGTCTTTTAGTTAAGAGCTCAGAGACCTTGTCCTTCAGGATGGTCCCCCAGATGAAGCGGTATGGCAGTCTGGCAAGGCATGGTTAGAAAACCTGTGTGTATTTTACCTGTACTGTTCTTGTTCTGTGGCTGAATAAAGAATATTGTTATGCAGGACTGTCATGCCAATATCCCTTGTGAGCATCTATTCTAATGATGGGTTAGGCAGTAGTAATCTCAGCATCCCAGGACCCAATTCCTTGTCATTTCTTAGGACCAGGCAACATGTCTTATGTAGCTGGGGTCCCACCAGAAGACATTAGAGTGTGCTCCCACCAAATTAACAGGCAGGCAAAAACTCTGCATTTTAAAATTTAATCTTAACACCTTGAAAATGGATTAAATTACATGTCTCTCATGGGGAACAGTATGTAGCCTTATGCAAATTGTTCTGCTGCTGCCTGTAATTTTTGGTTCATGTTGAACAGTGATTTACTAGTGGGGTTGCAGAGGTTGTTTGAGAGTATGGCTTGTTCTTCTCTCATGATTATGTAGTCAGACGTTAGAAACTACAATACTTGAACAGAATTCTGCTACTAGCAACATGACGCTCTGAAAGGATAATGCTGTAATCTGTCTTCATGGTCTCTGAGTAGTTGATCTTTCAGTGTCTTGAACACAAAAGGTTTTTTTTTAATATTTCCATTAACAGCAAAGACTTATTTTTAGCAGGAAGATATAAACAAATGTTTTTTGCTTCACTTCATGAATGTGCCTGGTCTTCAACAGCCTGTAAGGAAGGGATTTTACTTTCTTCCACACCCTTAGTCTTTGTTAATTAACCTGGTTGAGTCACAGAATAGAAGATGGATGTCTTCATTTGGGGAAAAAATGCATTAAGTAATGCAGTGATTTATTATTTGGATAAAGGATGATTTATGTGTCATTTCTGATTCTGCAGGAAGTACTCAGAACTTCACATTTACAGAGCAACGTTGGATGATGCTGGGGAATACATGTGCAGAGTGAGCAGCAAATTAGGGAATGACAGCACCAAAGCCACCATTATCATCACAGACACCAATGGTATGAGATACATATTTATTTGACTGTTGTTTTGAGAAAGGTCTTGCATTAAAACAGCCATCGGGACAAAAGGGCTTGCAGGGAATGAGAGCTTTGTAAGGAAAACAGAGATGAAAGTGCTAAAATGGTGAAAGTAAAAATATATTCAAATAAATTAGTTTTGACACAGCTGTAACATTTTTTAGTGTAATTGGCCATTACTGCACGAACTGAGAAATTTACAAAGTTAACATGCAGAGGTCTGGACAGCATTCAGGGCCCCAGTGTACCAGGTGATGTACAAACATATAATGAGGCACAGGCCCAGTACCACTACCAACAGGCATTAGTCCCATTTATACAAATGGGTAACCATGGCACTGAAAGGTTAATTATTGACATAGTAAGTATGTGGTAGAGCTGGCAGATGGATCCAAATAGTCCCAGTCCAGTACTGTAGCCATGCCCCCCAACCCTAATCCCTTGGTCTTATCTAGGTAATATTGGTAGGGCTACAAATTTGATCCGCTCTCCTATCAGACATTTTTCAGTTGTCCTGATCACTGCCATATTAGGCAAATTATACAATGCAAGTTGCATGATCAGCATTTGGAAGTTATAAATATTCTTTGCTTCCTGAAATCTACTGTTCATCAAACAAATCTACACGGCAGTACCTGAATGTAGATTTGTTTGAGGAATAGTGGATTTCAGGAAGCAAAGAACATTATTGAAAGTAGTTTGAAAGTAAAAGTACTAGATTTTTCAACGCTACTTCTTACTTTATTTTTAGAACTAGCTACAAATGTTTCTGGCAGAATTCAATTGGTTCTTTCGTTATATAGAAACCTTTTAGTACTACTATCTTTGGTTATGAAAATGTGGACAGGTTGCAAGTTGAAGTCTGCTTGTTGAATGTGGTATTTGCTAATAAACATGTTAACTTTCAGACAGGTGGTCTATTGTAAGAAGCAAACAAATCACGGCAAACAAAAAACAACTTCTGTGAGAAAAATGAGATGTGTTTGAAGTTGTCATTGCAATAGGAACTAGGCTTTAGGAATGCATATTTGTTCCACACTGTGCTCTGAAACAGTAGGTATGTGGCACGGCAACTAGAAAATGAAACTAATCTTTGCTGTCTTCATTATAACTCATCAGGCTTTTTGGTTAGTGTACAGTAGTGTAGAGTAATTATTTAATGTACATTCATATAGAATATTGGTATGCTGTTTTAATTTGCATCAGCTAAAGAATACTGAAAACAAAATTCTAGTACTAAAGTTTTATATTAGGCATATAATGTTATAATCACATGTCAAGTTGCTGATTTACAAGATCAAGTAATGAGTTTTTTTTCCCAGAATTATTATTATAAACAAAAGTCAATGACTACTTTTGATTTTTGATTAGCTTGTACACTTGTTTGGTTCTCACAAAAAAAAATTCTTGCTTTATAAATACTTATACAGGAAACATGTTTATCATTTCCCATGCAGCCTGAGTCAGAACTTGAGCACATGCAAGGCAAAACTAGAGACAAAAATAAATACAACATGTATGGACATGGGGACATCCCCCATTTCTTTTCTACACAAGGAATGGTAAAACGATTACGGAATGTGTGTGGGACCTCATTCCTAGACTTAAACTCATTCCTTTCACTTCCAGTTTGGTTATTCTGAATGACAGAAAGGCATTCCTACTGCAGTGAAACAAGATCTTGATGTTGAATTACCATGTCTGTAAGCAATGATGTGTGCATTTGTGTGACATGTAGAGTCTGTCTGATTTTTCTGTGTCTGTATGTATAATATAACTGAGGTAAAACAAAAGCCTAGACACAAATCCCCTTGGACTGGAATAAAGCTTGGACCTCTTCTAAGCTTTACGTCTGGTCTGAACAGGAACCATAGATCTAAGCCTATCAGATATTATGAGGTGATATTAAATAGATAAATAATTCATTATGCCTGTCTGATGCCTTCTCCTAAACTCTGTCTCTCTCTAACAAATGAAACCTCTGAGCTGCTTTGAGCAGCTGCTTGCTGCTGTTTAAAGTGCAGCATGTGGTTGAAATGTTTTTTCTTTTCCCCCAAATGTGGAATTTTCTACCTGAAACTAAGAGCAACATGGACAACATCTGCTGGCTTAAAAGCAAAGGTTCCCTAAGGTCTCGGAGAGCAGAACCCATTCATTGAACATTAACAACCACTGTAACAGTGACCTTCTCACCCCTTCTTCCTCTGTATTCAGTGACCTCTCCCCCTTTCTAGCTTAATGGTAGATTTGGGATCCAAACTCTGTAATGAGCCCTGAAGGAGAGCTATTACTCAGCTCTCATGCTTATCTGTGGTATTCAACTTGCATTATTAATGAGGATAAATATTAATATTTAGCTTCTCTGTACCTCTTTCTACCTTAGTAACCCACTGTCATTGGAGAAGCCTGCTAGCACCCCTCTGTTGTAAGTCAGTGAGATCTAGAGAAACTTATGTATCACTGTGTGGCATCCATGTATGGAGGCTGAGTAGAATTGATGCCTTAGGGTTCATTGCACAAGCTGAATCCCTGACTCACTCACTGTTGGTGGGTATTGATGGCAGGTAGAGACTAAGGCAGCAGTGGCTAGGAGTTGATTTGTTTGTGCCAGCAACAGCATGTGTAAAAGTGACTGAGAACCATTGCTTTAAATATCTACTTTAAATAAAACTTTCACTGCTGGCATCTCTGTGTTTATACAGACTCAGTTTCTCAATCCCGTATTCTTTTTCATTATATTGTAAATTCAGTGATAAAGAATAGCCTTATATAAGTAGCCATGGTGGTAGAATGTGCAACCTTAATTTGGTCCCCTCACACATGTGTTATGACAGTCTTTTATTATGTGATCACATGCTATTATTTTCTGTAGAGCCCCTCAAATTTAATAGATGAGAACTTAGAGCCTAATTTAAAATAAAACTGTGACAGGGGGCAGACTCCCAGGCCTGGTCACAGTGCTGGCCCACCTGCCTATCTTTGGGCATGCCGCCCGCCTTACTCTTCTCCTATGCCTTGTTGTAAAATAATTTGGATTTTAATTAGGCAGGAGGCTGCCCATTGAGCACCCTGCTGTTTGTGGGCAGTAAATGCACAACTCCTACCTTCCCTTTATCGTGTCCCATGCCTCACAGATGGTTCTGTGAGTTGTGCTATGCTCTGGCCTGAGGCTGGGCCCAACTCAGCACAGTATTAGGCCTCTCTCACGCTGCCTGTTCAGGGCCTCACACATACTGCCCCTCTTGCTGGGGCCTCTACCACTCTCCTGCTCTCAGCAGGTCTCTGTCACCCGTGCCACTTACCAGGCCACATTCACCCTGCCCTGCTCCTTTGAGCAACCATGTAGGCCATCAGGCTTGTCTCTGCTCTCCTTGGCTAGCCCTGGTGCAGCCTTTTGGGCTTCTCCCGCAACCCTCATCTGTGTGGTGGCCCAGCAATTAACTAAACACTGAGCTAACTCTGCCCCTGGCCTCTCACCAGGTAACCCAACACACTGGTTTCCTAAGTGGGGCTAGTGACTCACCCCTTCGACTCGTGGCTCTCTCTATGATGCCTCACTCAGCCTCAAGCACCTGAAGGCTTACTTGGGCCTCCCCACTCACCCCCGTCTCCCTAGGGCCTCAACACACTTGCCCCCTCTCTGGGGCTCTCCATAGTCGCCCCCACTCTGGGGCTCAGCACATTCATCCCCTCTCTGGGGCCTCAACTTATTCGCCCTCTCCCTGGGGCACTGGGTTCTTCCATCCCTACAGGCTCAGGTACCACTCTCATGGGCGCGCCTGGCCCTACTCCCCTCCGATATTATTAACCCACTGGTTGTGGGGACTGGGATTTTGAAGTGCCCCTACCCACCTTTCACTGGGGAGGTAACTGGCCTGGCATTTCTGGGGGACTGTCTCACCACAGGCAGCCCCACCAGACCACCTTTCCCTGGCAGGGTGCAGTTTTCAGTCCTACCCAGGACCAGGAGTCTCTTGTCATCCCCAATAGCTCGTGCCTTTACCTCCAAGATGTTCCTTGAGCAGCAGTGCAGCCAGGTGTTGTTGCTTCCTCAGCTGCTGGCAGCAAACTGCTGCCCCAGCCCTGAGAGGCAGGATCTTACAATGGCCATCTCATCAGGGCTGGCCTGCAACCATCTGCTGCCTGCTCTCCTCCTTAAAGTGGCAGACACCAAAGGTGCGCTGCCACCCACCTTCCCCCTTAAAAATGGTTCCTGGGGCAGGGTTTCCCTGCTGCTCACAAATCAGGCTCACTCAAAAGCCCTTAAGTGGTGAGTTCCCTACTGGTGCTTGCCACACACCTTCCCCCTAAAAAAATAACTACCCGGGGGGGTCTCCTGGCTACCTTCCTTGCAGGCACTTCTCCAGCCTGCTGCAGCCCACACTAACTAGTGAGCACCTCAGTTGTGCTGTGCCACAAACATATTCAAAGCAAAGTCCCTGGTGGGAACCCCAAGACTTACACTTCTTCCAAGCATTTGGGAGTTACCCTTGGTCAGGGTCCCTACCTTTCATACTGACAGCTGTGTAGGAGAAGACTGCCAGCTGGGAAAAGTGTCCTCAGGTCTTTGCTAGAGAATGTGTATGGTTTGGTGTTCAAGGACTGCACTGAGTGTTCAGGAATAGCTATTATCCATCCCACCTCTTTCTGGAAATTCACCACATACTTATCAGATATGTGGCCTCACTGCTGACATCTGTGCTTTACATGGTATTTTATTTTCTTAAATGTTTAAAATATCCCAGGCACACATGACATGAGTATCTATCTGAAAACATCCACAACATTCCAAGTGCCTGATACATCTGCCATTTAATTCTGTCTCCTGTAATCTAGATTGCTGTAATATTCCCAATTTGGTTGCCCTGGCAATTAGTGCTCAAAAATGGGGCTATTTGCTTGCTTTATGGGACAGAAGCGAATGTGTCAAGTTAAGCCCACCTTTTGCAACCTGTCCCTGCTGTTTAGAAAGCCAGTGTTCTAGGTATACCTCAATCCAAGTGATAGAGCTGTCTTCTCTTACAGTGGATCCTTGCCCAAGGGAAAAGGCTGGGTGGGATATGGCCTCTCTTAATTCTCATGCTCTTTCTTGTTCACTGATGGAACTCTGTTCTTGTGAAGGTCAACCAGAAATCCATTACTGGTTCTTTTTTGGGGGAGGGTTTGAAAGCTCTTTTTATAGTACTTGGCTATTTTTAATTGACGCTAGGTCTACTCCTTATGTTTTTACAGACGCTCTGTCTTTAGTTTTTCTCATTCACTTTTCTAGCTTGGAATTAGTGCTTGTATTTGGGTTGGTTTCTCATTGTCCTTCTTATTCCCTGCTGCCAGATTGTGCGCTATATTTGTCTGGATAGGACTTCTCTTAGATATAATTTTTCTGGTTTTTAGTGAAAAGAAGCTGCATTCTCCTTTTGGTGCCTACCAGTCATAATGACTTAAAACATCTATTCTGGTCTCCTAAAATTTGTAATTAAAATAATTTGCTTGCAGGATATAAACTACCTTCTTATTTTGCCACCTTCCTTTTCATGTGCATTCCCTTTAGAAGGACTGTAATTGAGGTCAGCAGAGATGCATGAAGTTATTTTGGAGATGTATAAATAAAGAACACTGAGGTTTGGCACTTTACATTAATTACTTTCCACATAGTCATTTGGTCATTTTTCGCATGTAAAGGTGTTTTGCAGCATGTTTGTTTTGTGAATTTTATCATATTTTTAAGAAACTTAATAACTCCAATGAAGCACATCACCAGGCTTGTGTGAGCTAAGGCCAAGGTTGCGGTGGAGCTGTGTTGCAGTACTTATTTACCAAAATCCCCATGTCTATATATAAAGTGACCTTATTTCTAAAGGTACAGAACCCTCTTCATCTTCCATTGACCTTGACCTTAGTCCATCACAATTTGAAAACATTGCCTAAAATCGTCATTTCCTCAAAGTGCTTCATTCTTCTTTAGCTAGCATAATTTCAGCTTTGACAGCAGTGTTGGCAGGAGTGTGAAACTTATTACATCCCAATTGAATCTACTACCTATCTGTCTTTTAATGTTAGTCAACAATAGATGCCTGAAAGGAAGGCAAATAAAAACAATCAAAATCATCTCAATCAGTATAAAACCCTATGATGCACTTGGCCAGCTGTACAATACTTTACACAGAAGAAAAATCCCTTCCTACCCATCTATTGATCTGTTTGAGATTAGATTAGAGCAAGAGGTGAAATTATCTGTCCTTTTTCATAAATACAGTTACCTTGATCTTCAGTATTTTTCAGATGTTATCCTAGGAATTATGGGACAGATTCTTAACTGTGTGTATCAGCATGCCTGTATGGAAGCCATAGGAATACAGCTAAAGAGTTGAATCTAACTTCGTAAGAATTTTGTTATGGTGCAATTTGAGTTGGAAGAGGAATAGTACTACCCCAGCAACTCAAGAATGGATGAGGTAGGAAGGGAACTATGAACATAGTTATTCAGGGTGAAGAAAATGTGAGAGAGCAACTTCTATTCCTTTGGACAGCTTTTCAGTGATTAAAAGATTAAAGAGTGACCACAGCAATATCTGTCGCAGAATTTTCTCTAGGAGCTTGGATTAGGACGTAGATCTTTACAAACATCAAGAAACATGACTTCAAAAGAGCAATTAGAAATACAAAGATATAGTATTTGTTCCATTTTGGATCTTCCAGAGACATGACTCACATTAAATATGACTGATCTATCAATCCCAGAGAACTGCAGACAAACCCAAATGGATGACTAGCTCAACTTCTCAATAATAAATAAATAAAATAAAGATGTGAACGGAAAGGTCATTGTGGCAGTAGATGAGTAATAAATCTACCATTAATCATTTGAATAAAATATTTAATAACAGTATCATTTTGCTACATGGTCCATGAAGGCCAACATGTGGAAAGAAAGTATCTGAAATATGACAGACAGATTCAGAGTAATCCCTGAATGTCTAGATATTTTCCTTCCTATCCATTAGGTATTGTTTCACATTTAGGGATATGTACTGTAGCTGTACTAATGGCTTCTATATGAGGAGAGGACAACTAAGAGCTGTCTATCTAAAGTACTTGCATGGCTCAATTCCTAAGCACCATGTGAACTTCTCTGTAGATAGCCTTATCTACAACCTTGTAAGATTTAAGGCCTGTTACAAAGACAGGGGATTTCTCCAAATATCTAGTTAGGAGCAAGTCTTTGGTTGCTGCTTGGTCAGTCCTTCCTATTTTACATAAAAATTCTGTATGTTTTTCCTTTTGGTGTTATTTGGGGGATGAGGGGAATCCCTGAGCTGCTGCTTGGCTCTGAATAGTTTTACATAAATGGATGCTGCTCTATGAAGAAAAGCAAAGGACATTGGTAACTTAGCCTGCTGACTGACCCTTTCATTGTTATTTGCCACTTTTCATTATTTGTGGCTAGCAGTACTCTTGTTCTGAAGGCACTAGAATTTTATTGGGGAATGGAACAAGAGAGAAAAAAGGTAGTATCTTACAAAACAGTAGATGAGTTTACCAGTCAGCACATCCTATGCTGATGGCCAGGCATTCTCCCTAAGGCCTGAGAAAATGACTCCTGAAAATGAGGCCTATGGCCTCACTAAATGGAGCACCAACACATATGTAATAGTGACAGTGGTCTGACACTTAGGCTGTGTTTTGGGGTCTGTCCTGGTACTAGTACATGGGTGTGCCTGAAAGTGTGGTCATTGGATAAGGCGCCATCTTAAACCTCTGCAAAACAGGGTAGCAGAAAGCTGAGTTAGTGTTATAAACACATCTCTGCCTAGCAAAGCATCTCTGTGCTGAAGTTCAGGGACTTTGAGTCCTGTCAGTAGCCAAGACTAAGGCCCAGGCTGTCTCTCCCCTGAGGGCTCTAGCAGCTTACTTACAGGCCTGAATCAATGCCAGTGACATTAATGGAAGGCTTTCCATTGAGTTCTGCAGACTTTGCATCAAGTCCAGATAGACTAAATAGATAGTGGCTGCCAGGGCATGCTGAGAAATACTCAAAAACTGAAGCAATACTCTGGGTCAGTTAAGTGTCTCTGAAAAAGAGGCATCTCAAGAACAGCAGCATCCAGTCATGCCTCAAGAAGCAGTCTACTTCAGCTCTGCTCAAGTGTTACAACAACACTTATTGTCCATACAGAGTCCTCATACAGCAGAGTGAGCTCTCTTCTCTCAGCAGTCCAAGTACAGCTTCTATGGATGCAAATACTTATCTGGTTCAGGGCAAGGCAGTTGCTTTGCGCTGTTGTGTCCTTTCTGGGCTCTTTACTTCCTTGCTAAGGGGAGCAAATCTAGGTTAGAACTAATTGGAGAACTAGGAAAATGGGAGTGGTGGACTGCAACGAGCTTCTCAGAGGGACCTCAGAAAAAAATCACATGCCCTTGCCTTGGCAATTTGACATGAGGAACGAAAGCAGCAACAGGCAAACATTTCTACTTCCACTCTCTTTGAAGTTAGGTGCTCCCTAAAAGAGAGGGCTGTGAAGGTTGGGGAGCAGGGGGGGATGGATACATTAAGGATGTATAAAGTTTGCGGATTTTGAGCTATTGATGTTGATGGAGACCAAGATTGGGAGAGGGCCCAAAACTGTTTATTTCCAAATCACCAGATTCTTACAGCACTGGAGGTACCACTAATGGAAACTTGTTGCTGTTCTTCTGCCTCAGGCAAGTGTTGACAGCCATCTTGAAGCAGCCCCTTTCCATTCTTCCTCAGCTAGTTGTCTGTCGGTGTTTTATTATGGGATCCCAATTTTTCTCTTGTTGGTGTAGTATGCAGTACTTAATCAGCAGTAATAAACAAGTTGGCTAGGGAAAGACATTAAAAAAATCCTGAGCCTGAATTGATTCAGTCTTTACAGATTAGTCTAACCTGCAGAGAGTGAACTGGTTTGCACATGGATAGACGTTTGACACATGCTTGTAGTGGCTCAAGCCAGAAGCCTAGGGGTGCTAGAGCAGCCCTCCCTTCCACAGGGAAGCTGAGCTGAGGATGAGGACCATGGCCAGGCCCAGGCAGGCCCACCCCAGCAGCTTCCTGACAGCTAGGAGCAATCCAGGCACATGGGGCTGCCCCCCCTCAAGAGGGGAACTCCCTTTCCCTCACCGCTGGTGCTGGCAGGGGGGCCAAGTTTGGTGCTGGTGGAGGCTCTTCTCCTTCTTCCTCCCCCACCTGCAGTGGGGTGGGGAGGGAAGCTCTGTGAGGCTGCCTGGCCCCAGAGGGGGGCTCTTCCCCCTGCTTCTCCCCTATCTCTGTGGGGTGGGGAGCAGGGGGCTGTATGGCATGCTGCCCAGCCCCAGAAAGCGACTCTTCCCCCCCCTTCCTCCCCCAGGGCAGGGGGAGGCTCTGTTCCATGCTAGGGGGGGACTCCTCCTCCTCCTCCTCCTCCTCCTCCTCCTCCTCCCCCCAGAGGGGCAGCGGGAGCATGGAGCTCAGCTGGGCCAGGTGTGGGTGTGAAGGAATGTGGGAGGTGTAGGGACCCCCACACACTCCCCACATGGCATGCAGCCCCCACTGCCTGGAAACAGCAGCAGGCGGGGCGGTCAGGGTGCTCATGCCCAGCGCAGGTACAGCTCCGGCTACTGCTGCATTGGGGGAGGAAGTGAAGCCTGCCTTATCCCTCAGGCTCTGCTCCCTGAGCCTGCAGTGGGGGAAGCCCTGCACTGGAGCCAGCTGCTGTCCCTAACTCCCCACTGTGCAGGTCCCGCACTCTGCCGGGAGGGGAGGGAGCCCCACTCCCTGCTTCCCTGTAGAGTCCAGCACCAGGCTTCCCAGATGCAAGTGCAGAGCTGCAACAGGTGATGCACACCATGGGGGGGGCCCTACACCCCACACATTCCCTAACACCCTACATACCCACACCCTTCCCAGCTGAGGTCTGTGCTCCTGCTGCTCTTCTGGGGTGAGGAGGCGGAGGGGGAAGAACTCCCTCACAGCATGGCACAGAGTCTCCCTCTGCCCCCCCGCCCCTGCTCTGGGGCCTGGCAGCATTGCATGGAGCTCCCCTACCCCCCCTCCCAACCCCATAGCAGCAGGGGGGAAAAAGGGGGAGGAGGAAGAGTCCCCATCCAGCACCTCACCGAGTCCCCTTCCTCACCATGGGGGGAGGAGGAGGAGAAGGAGGTAGAAGAGTCCCCCCCAGCATGGAACAGAGCCCTCCTCCCCATACTGCAGGACAACCAACCCAGCATGGCCCTGTTAAGGTGAAGGGCGCAGGGAGAAGGATTAATTCCTCCCTCCATCTCTTCCCTGTGTCTGGGGTCTGGCAGCTCTAGGGGCCACGGCTGCAGCCCCCTCCCCTCTGCTCCCCCGGAGACGGGCTGACTGTGGCTGTGGTGGAGGAAGAGGCGAAGGAAGGAAGAATTAACCCCATTCCTGTCCACTTTGCCTTAACGGGACCATGCCAGCTTGTGTCTCAGCTAGGGCTGGTCTCTGCTCCGGCTAGAGAGCAGAGGGATGGGGTCAGCTCTGTGGTTGGAGCAGAGAGCCCCACCCAGCCCAGAGAGCATGCCGGGATGCTGGAGGTGTCTGGTTTATCTTAAACCAGCAAGGGATCTGGGACAGACATTGCATAAACCAGTTTGAGCCAAATCAGTTTAGTCTGATACTACATTAAACCAGGTTCATCTCAAACCAGTTTTGGCCATTTCGAAACTGGTTTATATAGTACTGAATGTCTGCCCTGTTACAGGTTTAAACTAGTTTCTGATCACTTAAACTAGTTTATGTGTAATGTTTGTCCTTAGCTATTATGTTTTACCTTTGGAGATATTAATGCTGCTAACAGTACTTGGTATTGTGTGACTTTTCTCCCCATTTGCTGAACATGTTCTCTGAAGCATTTCCGAGGCAGGAGCCTCGAGATAAACAGTCTGCTTCAAATGAAACTTGCCATCTGCATTCTTGCAGGCAGGCACTGAGCTCAACTGCTGCCATTGAGCTGGAGGCAGGAACAATGAGACATGCTCCATCAGCTCAGCACAGTCACCAAGTGGAACAGTTTCTTTAAGAGAAAAAGAAAATGTTCCTCCAGTACTGCCTGATGCTGAGACATCTCAGCTGCCAGGCCTTTTCCCATATTGTGATTGAGAGGTTAATTGCTATACAGCAGTGCAGTCTTCATCCCTGGCAAGCAGCATAGGTCCTTGCCAGTGATCAGCTATGCATCTCCAAATTCCATGACCTTCTGCACTGAAGTTTGACCCTCAAATCTGTGTTATACTGATTTTCAAATTAATCACTGCTACAAGAGAAAATCAGCATAGTTAGGTAGGGGTTTGGGTTTTTTTAAAATTAACAAAATAATGCTGGGCTAAATGTCCAAATAAAATCAGTACATTTCCCAAAGAAATCTAGGTCAAAAGAAAAAGAAAATCCAAACAGAAGAGGCTATGATGGGGTGAAAGATGAATGGTTGTGAACACAGAAGTCCTTACAATATACTTAACTGGGGGCTACTCTGAAGTAAGAATGAGTCTGGTCAAATTCATTTCCAACCACAAGTTGGAAAACTGAGTCTCAAATGCCTTGAAGGAACATGGCGGAAGGACATTTATTCTGCTAAGTAAGAGATTTTTACCATTTCTTTGCTAAGATCTAGAATCAGAAAATGAAGGAGTATTCATTTTGTCAGAAGGACTTGAACTTGCAGATAATTTTTTGAGCAGTGTGACAAGACTGACCAACTAACAGGAGAGGGAGTGACTGCTGATCCTTCAAGTCATTCAGAAAGATCTTACTTCGGATGCCCTGAAATAGCTGTCTGAGTCCTTTCCTCAAGCACCTCATGGAGCCTTCTGGATTTCTTTCATTTGATCTGCCAGAGCTTTTGCCTTAAATTCTAGGTCAGGATGTTTCTGTCACTTCTTAAAATGATGGCATTTGTGACTGTTCTCCTTTTCAGACCTCTCTGTAGCTACTGTGTTGCCAATAGAATTGTAGCATATGATCATCACCCCTGTAACTTGGTGCATTTACCAGAACTGTGACATCAGTGCTGAAATATGGGCTGAGAGATGTTCTGCTCTCCATTACATAGTGGGCTGTGCCTAGACTATGTGGTTTCATTGCAATGAAGAAGGTTTGCATAGAAACTTTATTCCGCTTTTGTGCAACAGAAATATTGTCTTTCAAAGGAGAGTCTTCAGCATCTGTCACAAATATGATTTGGTTTGTGCATGTGATTTAGGAGATTTCCATAAAATGGATATATTTATCAGCAAGTCCAGTACAATAACTTTTGAAAATCTGATTGCTTAGAGGCATGAGACGTAATACCTATACTGAGGTCTTCTATAAACATGGACATTTGCATGATTTCCTGCTGCAACTGATTCATTAATCCCAGAGAAGAATGCAACTTCAACAACAGAGTAATTATAGTAGCTGGGTCAGAGGGAGCTGGTTTTCTCCTTCAAGCCTTAGCTATATAGATTGTCCTGCATTTCTTCCCAAGAAGAGCTTTTTATGAATAGGTCAGTTGCAACATGCCTCCTTGCCCCTTGAGGCTGAAGGCTGAGCTTGCTTTTTAGAGCTCTGTTTTTTTATCTTGGTCCTTTCTTAACAGATGAACCGCTTTTATGGCTTAGCATGAGTTCAGGATCTTCGGAGCCCAACTTGTAATTTCCCTGTGACCCTTTATGTTTTGCAGAGCACATCAGCAAGATAACAGTTTCAACAGAGGGGACAAAAACTTCCTCACGTAAGTTGAGTTAAACAGACTCTCTCTCTCTCCCCCTTCAGCCAGGTCTTTGGATCTTGGTCTGCTCTCTAGCTCATCCTGCATATAATTTACCTGCAACTGGAGCGTCTGCGTGTGGGAGTAGCAACCCAGGTGCTGGACTTGTATTAGGGATGATAACACTGTGGTAAACTGCGTCCTGCTTGCCCTTCATTTCGTGACTTAAAAACACTCACAAGCAATGAGCAAGAGGCAAAGCTAGCTCTTTTTTTCCATCCCTGAGCTGTATATGTTGTCCTGCTCACTGCAACAGGTATTTTGCCACAGTTCAAGTGACCATTTCTGGGGTCACAGGTTACTCAGAGAGATCTGAGCATGCCCCCAGTGGTGCCTATTTTCCATTCTCACAAAGATGGTAATCCTAGCTATCACCTATTCAGCTCTGTCAACCATTACAGAATTCTTTCACTGTTTTAGAATATTTAGAGTTTCATGCACCATACAGAAATATTCATAGCTGCAATTATCATTTGGCTAGCACACCATTTTTCCTCTAACGACTGGAGCTGGATTGGTGTGCAGTACTCCTGTATGCCCTGCCAAGATCTGGTCACCTAGAAAAATAGCTTTAATAGCTTTGGTGATGAAAGAACTTGCAGAGTGACCTTAATTTTGAAAAGGTTTTCCTCTGCATGATTATTCCTTTGGGACATGTTATGAACAGCAGAAGAATAGCGATTTCATCTAGTTTCCTAGTGTGCACCTGGTATCTGATTTAAGGTTTCTATGAGGAATATGGCAGCATGTTAGCCTACATCATGGTCTATTTTGAACCTCCCTGATACATCCTCAGGGCTATTGTTAACTGCTAAGAGTTCCTTGGTTCTGTCTTCTTCACTTTGATTGCATGGCACTTTGTGGTGCTGTCACATATAAAGCACTCTGTGCAGGTTTTGTCATCTTGCCTTCTAGCTGAGGTTGCTGACCTGTACCCTTTGTAGCTGACTTCTTTGCTCATGTATGACTCTATTGCCTGGGGCCCTGGAAGAGTAAAACTCTTGCAATCCCCAAATGCACGCTGTGATTTTGTTGCATGTGCTCTGGTTTTGTACCTTCTGGCTCGAAAAACTCAATCTTGATTTTTTCCATTTAATTGAATGCAGTATTGGTATAAACTTATATTTCTGCATGCTATCCTAGTATGACTCATCTCTCAGCTGGTTGCTTTAGCTGACCTAAACATTAGCAATTCCTTTTAGCCACTTTTGAGTCTGCTTTTCTATCTTCTTTCTTTTCACTAAGAAAGAAAACTGTCCTGTCACTGAATAAAGTTTTATTCCTGAGCATATCCATCTTTTGTCACTTCATGGCTATGCTTCTTTTCAGTCATGAATATGTGTAAAACTGGCAGAACTTCTGGTCTCTGCTCTTTCGAGTCCCTAAGCATAGGTGTTATTTCACTTAGCAGAGTCTTGACAGCCCATTTGGCAGTGATCTAGAGGAGTACTTGCATAGGGTGGTTCTTTGTTCAGTATGAGGGACAGAATGGCCACTTGAAGATCCACGTGCTTTCTGGCTTGTCCCTGATGATGTAGGAAACAGCTGAAAACCCTGTAGCCATCATTGCCAACTTTCTCTTTGGCTTCCCTCTAAGGACAATGGAGCATATTTTGCAGTGATTGATTATTCACAGTGTGCCCAGGACATGTTGAACTGAGTTCTCTGTTCTCTGTTCTCTGGGGCTATCATTCATTATTCTTGCCTTCAGTGGATTTCTTCTTCAGGAAAAAAAGAAAAAGAAAAAGAAGACAAGCTCAAGATCTCCCACTATGATGTAGTAGCCTTATGACTTTGTTGTTACCTTCTCTTTATTGCAGAGACTATGCCTAGGATACAAGCTTCAACAGAAGGAACAAACACCTCCTCCTGTGAGTATGGATGAGCAAATTTAAAACTTTACTTAAAGTTACTGTCCAGGTATATATTCTGCTCCCTAATGTCATGTCTTCATAATTCCCTCCCATTCCCAGTTCTGGGTCTACCACTGTAAAAATGAGCTCCACCTACCCAGGTGCCCCAGAGACTGCAGATTAGGTGAAATAGGTAGCTCTGTATGCTTGCTCCAGGTTCTCTGATTAAGAGACCCTGAGAACAGAATGTGATGGAAGGTTCAGGTCCACCCTGGGCCACTTGAGGCTGCCACTCAGCCATCTACTCTGTCTAATTGCCAGCCATTGGTGGACCTACGTGAGAATGAGTGAGTGGGGCTTATTCTGTCAGGTGGTGGCCTGAGATTGGGGAGATGCCATAGACACATGGTGTAGTTCAGTAAATGTGCAACTGTGCTTGCCCCAGACAAGGGATTGCTGATCTGCAGCATCACCTACTGCACCTGGTATAAATGCATCTGGTAGAATTAAAGCCTACCCAGCCTGTGGGGCCAATCGTGTTGTTCTGGATTGGTCAAAAGGTCACAGGCAGCCAGTTTAAAGGCAGGTGAACCACTCTGGAACCCTCTGCTTGTAATTTCTCCACAGGGAAGGAAGGTCACTAGCAAGCATTGAGCAGCTCCTATGCCTTCCTGCCTGTAGAGTTGCTGTGGCCGGAATGCACTGTGCTCCAGCTCTCCCCAGCTGGATTATGATCCTAAGGATTTCCCCTTTGGGTCCTTTGCAACTGGCATACGTTAAGAGTTTCTCAGCTTTCCTCCTTTGTTCCAGGCTGGCCTGGTTGGAGGCAGGGACACAATCCATTTTGTAAAGGCAAGTACTGTGCCTTTACTGCTCTCCCTGGGTTCCCACAGCCAGTGCAAAGATCCTCCCTCCCCTTGCAGGGCAGAGGCATTTAGAGAAAGGACACCAGGTGGTCAGAGCCCACCACAGTTGGTCCTGGGACTTCAGGAGTAGCTAAGACAATGGGGGAGGTAGGGCCTCTTCCTCCTTCCTGCTGTACTGAGGTTGATTCAACTCTTGCAGTGTTTTATATGAGCTTTGCTTTCATGAATATCGTGTGCCTCCCAAGGCTGGTGGGGTACAGCGACTGCCCGCAGGCGGTGGCGTGGCAGCGGTGAGCTTCCGCAGGTGGCTGCAGTGGTGTTGGCAGCAGGGGAAGGGGAGCTGGTGAGTGCCGACTGGCAATTAGCGACCACCCGCAGATGACATCAGCGGCAAGGGGGCTGGGGGGGGTGGCGAATGGTGTCCGCCTGCAGGTGCTGCCAGCAGCCAATCTCAGGGGGTGCACCGCCAGTCTCAGGGTGCAAGTGCATCTGTGTGCACCCCCTATGCATTGCCAATGTTTGCTTTCATAATCACATGTGCATCCCTGAGGGCCACAGTTTAGAAACAGGCCTGTAGCCTGTTCGACACCCCTGAGCCAAACCTTTCAGGCCAGGAAAGGCATTTCATAATATGCTATAGTATTACCTTGTTGATTAAGTGGACTGGCAATGGGTGTCAAACTTGACCTGGGCCAGATTCAGACTGCAGGGGCTCCTCCCGAGCTGGATCCACAGGGCTTGCAGCAACTGCGGTGTGGCTGCATTCAGGCAGCAGCATGAGTCTGGGGCCAGGTGGTAGTGTGTAGCATGGAGCTGCTTTTGAGTGGCAGCACAGTTCGGGGGCCCAGCAGCACAGGTTTGGGGGTGCACGGTGGCACACGGCTGCACTCGGGCACCAGTGTGGCTCTTGGGGCTGCTACCAATGGCAGTGTCCATCAGAGTCTAGGAACCCTGAACTCTGCAGCAGACAACCTCACTTGCCAACTTCCAGTAGACTACCTGAAAGTTGGCTGGAATAGTTCTGTGGGCCAGATCCAGCCCATGGGCCACATATTTGACATCCCTGGGCTAGAAGAACCAGTGGCCTTATCTCTCATGACTGCTCCAGTGTTCTGACAAAATGTACTGTGTATACTATTGCAACCTATATATAGCTGCCCTTAATTCACATTTAATGACTATTGCAGCAGCAAAATATGGAATTTTCAAAGCCAGCCCCTGGGTATGGAACTCAAATTATCTGTCATTCTTAAAATGATGAAACATAAGATTTATGCTTGCAGATTTTTCTAGCTATTAACTTGATTGGTGCTTTTATCTAATGTGTCAAGGGAACAAAAGAATTTAGGACCTAGTAAAAAAAACTTTCTGCCTGCCTTCAAGGTGAGAAGAATACATGGATCTTACCTATTTTGTTATATAATGGCAAGGTAAAAAGGCAACTTATGTGAAAGTCATCCCCAGTACTGTTTACAAATCTCTCTTCTTCAAGTTTTTTGGGCTAAATATGCTCTTTTGTACACTGGTATAAATAGGGTCTCTCTCCATTAAGGTCAATAGAATTATACAGCGTTCAGGTGGTGAGAGAGCAGAATGAACCACTGCCTTGCCTTACATAATCAGAATGCCACCAGATGGGAATGGAAGCATTTTACCCACATTTTTGTATAGATGTGAATGTCTGTACCAGAACACTGGGGGAATTAAGCCCCATTCATGTGAAGAAACTAGTGGGGGCTCTTCTAGATTCAAAGGTGCCTTTTTTACAACAGTTGTTGTGAATGTGGTACAATAAGAGGTGTTTGCTTCCACCACTCATAAGGAGACTTGATGCTACTTCAGAAAACATGCCTGCAATGTCACCAGCAGGAAACACATGGAACAACCTCAGAACAACAGAAAAATTATATAGGAGCGCTGTCCTAGATTTTCACAAGAGACACAGGACTTTGGGGTGCTTCCTTTTTTGGATCCCATATTCAGATGCCTTTACGGACCTGGGTATTCTAGCTGCCAGGTGCTTACCAGCATATCTTTCTAAAAAACTGCATTCCTTTCAGTGTCCCAGTTTCAGACACTGAAAAATTGAAGGCCCCCTCAAAGTCTAGTCCCTTTATCCTAATGTTCATTTAGAGCTGTTGGAAAGGACATGAGTGAAATGACTGTCATGATAATGAAATCCACAAGCTTCTAGAAGTGGCTGACGAGTGAATGGCTGACAAGTGACAAATGGTCAGGAAATCGAAACAGGGAGGAGGAAATTCATATCTCAGACCAGCTCATGTTGTGTGTCATCATGCAAGGATCCATGGGTGACAGCACTCACAAAATGGAGTAGCTGCAAATACCCGAATGCAAAGTATATCATACTTTTAGGATGTCTTAATATTGAAGTCCAAATGATAACTTACATATTTCTTGTTGGGGAAGCATGTGCAATAGAATTTTCCATGCTGGATCTCATGAGTGAAGTGAGCAGAGCACTAGTAATTGGAGCCTCATATGCTATTATTAGCAAGAGCTGCAGAGGTCGTTCTTAAGCATGTCTGAGCAGCAAGTGGATAGAAGTAATTTTTCTTCTGTGTCTAGGACTGCAGTGATCTGAAACAAATCCCTCAAAACTTGTATATCTTTTCTGTGCAGCATAGCTGAGAGAGAAGTAATTGCAAACTTTACTCTAAGATGACTCAGTCCTTGGTTTCACATGCATTTAGTTAATGGAGCACACAAAACTAGAATGTGGCCATCATAGTAACATTAAAAGAATTGCTAAAAAAAAATGTTTTGCTTCCTCACTGTGACAGTCAAAAATGATGTGCATGTTTGCCCTGATTTTCTAGAGCAGTGCCCAAAAAGCGATTCTTGCTCATAATGTAGAGTATATAAATGCAATAATTCTAAAGTAATGGATTGGCAGGATGCTGTGCTTTGGTGTGCAGAACCTTGCATGAGAAGGGATGCAAATGTTGCTAAGATCTGTGCAGAAGGAGATGTGGATGGTCACTGGACATTGCGTGTTCCTTTAGGAGCCTCTTCATATGCTTTATCAGTGGTGAGCAGGGATCGTGGTTTTCTCTGTTAAAATTGCAAATTCTCTGATAAAAATCGCAAATTCTCTGAAATAAAAAAATCCAACATCCATGATTAAAATGAAATGTCACTAATATATATATATATCTATCTAGAGAGAGAGAGAAAGGCGTCAATTGAACACAATGTTTTATTGATATATTTACATTTTTAAATCAATTTGGAAGCCTTACAGTACCTCAGTTGTTATAATAAAATAAATTCTGAATGCCTATACATTTTGGTGTTTGATTTTGGGTTTTTAATCATTGAAAATCAGAGCTCCCCCTGCCCCCTTCGCTCACCAGAGCGCAGGTCTGGGCCCCTCACTCCCCACCCACAGACCCCCTCCCCAGCCTGCTGGAAGGGGCCCCCAGCTGCCAGGGCTATGGGGCCAGGGACCCAGGTCCACAGCCCCTTGCCCCCCTACAGCAGTGCCCAAGCCCTGGCTGCTGCCCATGAGAGGCAGCAGCTGTTGCAGCAGAGCAGAGCACGGGAGCCTGGCTCCCCCTACCCTGTAGGTGGCACAGCCAGAGCAGAGCCTGTGCAGGGGCTGGAGGAGGGAGTGAAGGAGGGCAGCCAGCTCCACAGCACTGTGGTGAGGCACCCCCTGCCCACCTGTCAGCAGCGAAGGGCACAACTCTGTGCCACCCTTCTGCTGCTGCTGGGCCGGCAGGGGGTACCTCATCGTGGCAGCATGGGGCTCATGGTGACGACACCAAGCTTCCCCACCCAGCTCTGTTCTACCACGCTGGGTCCTGCTCACTGGGCTGGGGAGCCCCCAGGGGAGGGCAGCAGGGCAGGGAGCCTGAGCCCACAGCAGGCAACCTGCAGGCACCCTACCCCATGTACAGATTTAGGGGGCACATGCCCCTCATGCCCCCCATGAATGCGCATACCAGTGGGGAGTCAGCACCCTCCCCTACCTCCAGGACAAGTCGCCCATGGCTTCTTCCCACACCCCTGCCTGGGCCCTGCAGCCATGCACTCCACCCCTGGGCCCCAAGCCCCATGCACCACCCTGGCTGGGTAGCAGCCCAGCCCCAGTCATGCCCAACTCCCTCCCTCCTTCCCCCTGCCCCTCACTATGGGGGCCTCAATCTCCCCCTCCCCCATGACTTGCCTGCAGGGGAGCTGCTCTTCATGCTGCCTGCTTGCCATGTGCATGTGTGCATGTGCACATGCACATGGCGCCCCCTGCCTGCCTGTCCTCCTCCAGCTCCCCCCAGCCCCTTGCAAGCTGGAACTCTGCCAGCTTGGAAGGGGAAGCTCACCATTTCCTGTGTTTCTCTCCTTTAAGGAGAAAATCTGGGTTTTTCTCCTTAAAATGAGAAAATCCGGGCTCTACCACGTTTTTCCTGTGGCAAACAGAAAACCTAGATCCCTGGTGATGAGGAATACCCTAGAGAAGAAGAGGAGGACACTTCTGTGAAGTCCTTCTACTCATTATCTTGAAGAAGACTGGGAACAAGGCAATGGAAACAGCTGACACTGGGAACTCGGATGAGATTGCTTGGGAAAATAGTTCAAGGACAGAAGAGGCAGATGGCCTTGTGACTGAGGGGATGAGGAAATGGGCCTATGGAAAAGTTTTAGGTTGTTCAGCATCATAGTGATAGGATAATATTTTTTCAAGAATGAGGGATTTGGGGGAGTGTCTCTGAACCAATGTGGAGATGCAGTGTAGTGGTGTGAGGAAGCCAGGGTCTCTCTTGGTTGGGAAAAAGAGAAATTTACTCAGTTCTTCCTTCTTGGTTTCTCCCTGTCATCCTTGATGCTTTTTCTCTAAGTCAGGCTTGTGCAACTTCTGGCTGTCTGTGGGTCCCTGGTGTGGGCAGTACCTTCATCCTGGCATGGCTTCCCCATGCTCCCATGTACTGCACCTTGCTGCCAAGGGTGGATTAACGCATGGATCCATGGGGCCTGGGCCCAGAGGCCATGGTGATCTGGGGTGGGCAGCACATGCCTCCTCCCCTCTGGCTGGGAAGACAGATATGCCGGGGGCACCATGTGCATGTGTGCAGTTCTCTGGTTTTACTCTTCCTCCTTTGGCACAAGAAGCTGTGATGGAGATGGATCCATCCAGCACCTGAGACAACTGGCACAGAAGGGCTGAAGTTGCTGCGTCAGTCTGTTTGGTGGCAGCCAAAGCTGCTGCTGCTTCTCTGCAGCAGTTCAGCTTAGTCGCTTATTCCCCAGTCAGTATTTGTACATGCAGTTATTTCATGTGCAGGATTTTGCACTTGTCTTTGTTGAATCTCACTTGGACCAGATGTATACTGAGGTCCTTTCCAATTCTTTGATTCTATTGTTTTGGGACTAATAATTCTTGCACAGAGCCCAACTGCTACCTTGGTTAGCAGCCATATCTGGTGCCCCCTGTACTTAATCAATTACTCCACTCAGTGCCAGATTATGACATGCTGAGGCCCTAAGCTGTGTCCAGTTTAAGAGGCCCCATATGATAAAAAAAAATCCAGGAAATCCACAAAAATGGATTTTCATTAAATTTTAAGATTAATTATTGTTATTTCTGTACATATTTATGAACTCAGTATGCATAATAACTGTGTAGCTATATATATGTATATGTTTGTCATATTAGAACAAAAATGTCCATTTTTTTTTTCTTATTTAGAAGCCCCTCATATTGTGAGGCCCTAAACTGTAGCTTAAGTATTTTAAGCGTAAATCCAGCACTGACTCCATTGCATCGTGGACACGCTTAAATGGGTTGTCTCTCTTCCTGTGAAATGTGAGACCTGGGGTTATGATAGCTGGAATCTTCTGAAAAGATCTGTACAGATCACAGGAGCTGGCCTTCCTGTTTCCATAGGTTACAATTAAGCTTGGGGAGGGGAAAGACAATGATGTTTTGGAGGGAAAGTCATGTGTTTTTTAGGAGGAAACGTCCTGACTCAAGGTGCCTTTACAATGCAGAGTTGCCCTTAAAAATTATGTCCTGGGCTTTTGGAAATGTCCCCTCTCAGTGACTTTCAGTTCAAATTTGCTCTATTTACAAACAAGAAAGCATGTCTGTTTATTTGTTTTCCTTAAATGAAGCCAAACTTTCTCTTCTTACCAGGGAAAAAAGATTCTGGAAGCCAAATTATGCCTTCAAAAGCACCAGTGCTGACCATATTGCCTACCAGCAAGTGAACCAGTCTCTTATACCAGTTGCATAGATTAGGGAGGGCCACGCTGTGGCATGGGCAGCCTCTGTGTATGATGTGTGTCAGATCATAGAGGGGACAGGCAGCACAGCAGTGGATAGGACAGAAAGAAGAAGGTAGAGCAGGAGGTGAGGCAGGGAGCATAGGGCAAGAAGTAGAAAGCAAAGCAAGAGATCAGGCAGAGGTGGGGAAATTGAAGTGGCAGTGGAAAAAAGGAATTTTTATTAATAAGAGAACAGTAGCATCTGGAGTCCCCATAATGTTAAATAGCAAATAATAAAACATATAGTGAGAAGCAGTATCTGTCTGTACAAATCTAAATAGGCAGACCAAGGATGGGAACAGAGGGAGGAAGTGATTTTTCCCAAAGTCTTATGGCAGGTCAATGGCATAACCAGGAATAAAACCCAGATTTCCTGATTCCCAGTGCAGGGACCATTCCATCAATCTTCACCATCCTCTTAATAAGAATGAAAGAAAGGACCTGGTTTAAATGCACTAAGTGGGCAGTGAAGTGCCAGCTAGAAAAAGAAGTTTTTGCTTGTGAGTCATGCAAACTTGAACTGGAATCTTCAGGACACTATGAACATGAAACTCAACTATGCCAATGTTATGGCTGCTTTTCAGTGTAGAACCATGCTTTAAAAAATCTGCAGGTTTTGAGAAGTCTTTGGCTAAATCAGGTGTTCTGGCTACTTTACCCAACTTCCAAACACATGAAGGCTTGTTCAGTGTTAGTTTTTATATACTCCAGACAGTAGGCTGCTTTCATTTGAAATAAGCCATCTAAAGATGATCATGCTTTCCTGCTGTCTAGTGGTCTGAGATGTTTACTTGGCACTCTTTTTTTGTTTTGTTTTGTTTTTGTTTGGTTTTTGTTTTTAGTGATTCCAACATTTTTTTAAAAGAAAGCTAAAAAATCACTTTTAAAAGGGACCCTGCAGTGATGCTCATGTTAAATCTCTGACTGAAATGCACAAAATTTGACTAAAAGCAAAGCTGAGAATGAAACGCAATCTCTTTTCCACCCCCACTTTCACCCTTTCATGTCTAAGTATTGCAGCGTATCTGATAAGTAAGGTGACCTGCTACCTGGAGATCTTGTAACCAACGGGCTTATAGTTGTGCACTCAGTTTTGGATGGAATTTCTGCATTAGTTCTGAGTTTCCATAGTTGTATTTGACCAGACTGTATTCTAACCTTAACAGATGTTTGTTTTTACAATAGAGATCCCAACAAGACATCTTGGCAGCCTCTGCAGCACTGAATATGTGCTCAGAATAAAAGTTGGATATAAGCACAAGAATAGACTAACACTTATTTAGCATTTTTTCTCCCCAGAGTGTTCAGACTGCTTTGCCATTTCAGCTAAATAGATTGGTACAAGTTCAGTTACTTCTGAGACACAGGCACCTCTGGGTGAAATCTGGGCAACCATTTTAACAGTGTATAGCAACACTGCATAGCCAATTTAGGCTTGAGCAGGAAGTAAAGAATACGGTATCCAATTGAAACAGCTGAGGGAATTTAGATAGGCAGATACTCTGGCTGCAGTTTTTTTAGCACAGTGAGACTTGCAACCTCTGTTCTTGTAAAATATTACTGCAGGATCTTTGACCACAAATATTTAGATCTTTAATTTACCAGATGAAAGGCAGCACCACCCGGAAATCAGTGCCTACTGGTATCATGTTGGGGCATGGGACTGGGGAAATATTTTTTCTATATCATGTATTTTATTTCATTTTTATATTTCATTTTATTTTTTAGATTCAGCCACTTAGTGTTTATGATTGGCTCTGCTCTAGGGATCTAGTAGAGACATTCGGTGGGTTAAGAGGACTAATTATAGTTTAATACAAATCTAATTAAATCACGTATTAATTAAGTCAGATTTAGTCAATTGCTGGAATGATCAAAGACAAAAAGCCTCCCTATCCTCAACATACGCTATGCATGCTTTTTTCCCCTCTCTTCTCTGTAGTACTATATATATTGACAGCTACCAGAGACAGATGCTAGCCCTGATGGGCTTATGGTTTGATTTGGCCAGAAAGATTCTGTTTCCTGTTTTTAAATTCCCAAGATATGATCCCTCAAGCCAAGGTGTTAGTGCTTCTTCTCGCCCTCTGAGAGAGAGAGAGACAAAGTCTCATGTCCTTTGGTGATCCCCAGTCTTGGACTAGTCCACTTCCAACCTGCTTCATCTCATGATGTGTTCTTTAGCCCTGCCCTTCAGTGTTTAGTCCCGTTTTAGTAGAAGGGATTTGGCTTGAATGGGATCAGCCAGTACCATTAGAAAAGGTGTACAAGTCATCCTTGTGAGCCCAGATAATTACTACAAAGCCTATTCTCTTCTGGGCTGGACTTTCCAGGGGAGGTCAAGGGAATAAAAGGCAGTGATAGGTCTGAACAGCACTGCAATCACAGAAGAATAAGCGGAAGATTTTATTATGCTTAAATACAGCTGGCAGAGGAGAAGGGGTATTAAAGAACGTTAACTTTATACATCTTCATATTTCTTTGTGAGAGAGAAGGATATATCCATGAGACCAGCACTTTCCTCAGCATGTGAATGCAATTAGGTGATGTTCCGGGGCTCAGAGCAGTCCTTTTATATTTTCTTTGCAGAGTAGGAGGGAATGATTGGGGTCAGCTTCTTCCAGACAGAATTCTTCTCTCTAGTCCCTCTTCTCTCATGGTGTTGAAATGCACCACAAAATATATGACAGACTGTCCTAATGTTTGACCCTTGAGACATTTTCATAGCCCTGCATTATCTCTTGATAGGATTTCAAGGGCAGCCTCCTGTTGCATTTGTAGTTGTGTCGGTCATCACCCACTTAACATCTCTGTGACAACTCTTGTCATTGCATAGGCAGAAAAAGATTTAAGTATGTGTATTTTTTTGAAAAGCTGGTTCCTAAATTTAGGCACCAAGACCCCTCAGCTAATGGCCTAATTTTCAGAAGTTTAGGATGCTGACAGCTCCTCTTAAAAAGCAGCAGAAGTAGGAGATATTCACTTCTGTGATATAAATTTTTAGAGCATCTGAAAACCAGAAGCAACCACTGTGAGTTTACCATCTGACCTTATACAAAACACAGGCCCACAGCATCTCACCACATCCATGGATGAAGTATCTAACTGTCAGCACCCTCTTTGAGAATTTGGGGGTTGACCTATTTTATGTGTCTTCTAAATGAAATCTAGCATCTGGAAAGAGTGGCAAGCCAGCAGGCCACCAGCAAGTGTTCTGTAATTCACAGGTTGAAACCTCTGCCTCTTAATTCAGTAAATAAAAATCTGGAAATAGTTGGAAAGGTTGGCTTAGAAGATCACTGGAAACTGAAGATATAGTAAAACTGGGTAGCTTCCTTTTAATTACTGCATTCATTGGAAATCTTATGTAGTGAATGAGGTATGGCTGGGTGAATTGGTCTGAGCATATCTGTGCTGTTAACTGTATTATTTGTATGATACGTAGTGCCTGAAGTGGGTATTGCTGCAGAAGCTTCAGGGCGTGGAATGCAAGAGACTGAAGTCCAAGGGAGTTGTAGTGAGGAGCTGGCTTATAGCTTAGGACATCTGGGTTCAGTTCCTAGCTTTGCCAAGACTCCCTGTGCTACCTCCTATAAATCAACAAATCCATTGGAGTGGGTGGGAAACTCCTTTTGGCTGCAGCAGGCTTTGGACCTGGCCTTTCAGTTCTCAGGGTGGGATTTTCAAATGTTCCACCATTAACCCGACTACTCCCATTAAGGCCAATGGTAAAAACTTGTAGGGGCTTCAGTGGGAACAGAAATTATGAGCATACTTGAAACCCTCCCTGTTTGTTTCTTAACTCTCTACCAACTGCATTTTGCATATTGGCTTAAGCTTCTGTTCCATCCAGGAGAGTACACAAACACCATCAGACTCTCCCTATGCCTGAAGAAGGGTGTTTGTGCCCGAAAGCTTCTAAAGAACAATTTTTCCAATATTTCGTTGATCTAATAAAAGATATCATATTTACCCAAAAAACCTTGTCTACCTGCAAGATGGTAAAACTACTGCTTTCGTAGCTCAGAGGCATGAGATGAATTTGGAAAAGTTTGAGGCCCGTGGATGTAGATGTGCTAGTGGGAGAGCCATTAGTTTACACAGTGAATGTTTTCAGTTCTATGGAATTTCATCTAATTTATGGCAGCATAAGACTAAAATTAACCTCTTTTCTGTTTTTCCACCGGTGTCAATTTATGATCATGTAACAGGCGATATTTTGTCAGGCTTGACCTTAGCATTTCAACTGCTATATTACTGATTTCCTGTGAGGAAGAAATCTGAAGCTATCACCCTGACAGTAATAAGTAACCAAGGTCACAGGTTTCCCTCTTGGCTATACTCCTTAGACTAGCAATGATTAACTTATTTAGTAATATTGGTTCAGCCTTCTCCAAATCTTCTCCCTTTTCCATTTCATATCATTTTCAAGGCCCCAAGGTAGTTTAGACTGAATAAAGTTACACTGACACAAGTGGCATTAGCTCACCAGAGATCTGTAAGCTCCAGTGAAATATATGCCCTTGACAGGATACAGGCAATGCATTGACTTCGTGGTGAATTGAGACATGTCATTAAGCATGTTGAAATCAAAAATGCATGCTAAGGAAGTGTATTAGAGTCAAAGAACTCAGTTAAAGACTGTGGAAGAGGGGACTTGCATCAGGGAAAAATTATCATGGAATTGCTGCCTGTGTGACCAGTAATAGGTGTATTTTAATTAAGGAAGTAATTGCAAATTTGCCATAAAATTGAAACAGTCTATCTACCCCAATAGCTTGTGTATTGATATTCACCACCATAATATACAAATAACAGACTGGCAAAACAAGTCTGCTCTGCAGTCTTTATAAAGTCTTCCTTTTCTGTTTAGAAGAGGTTCCCTTAGCAGTAAGCTTTCTTTTTAAGATAGTTGTTAATATTGTTTTGACTTTGGATGGAAAGCCTTTTTTCAGTAGCTTGCAGTATTTTTTAGAAGGATGGAGGTTCTGGATTACTCTAGTGTTTCCTGGGAGTTTGTTCCACAGCTGGGTTCTTTCTCCTTGATATCTCAAGTTCTTACTGGGTTGTGAGCCTTCTCATCTCCATTGTCCCAGGGGTTTACAACTGCATCAGCAGCTCCTGAAGAAATGGACTCTAGTGTAGCTGGGACCCATTAATGATTTTCTGAGTTCAGCATCAAGGTTGTGGACTGGTACTGAAAGAAGATGAGGTTTACATTCTGTAGAAGCTAGAGCCATCTCTGTTTTCACACTGAGTTGCACATAGAGGAACTTATACCCTTGCAGTCTGGAGGCAAAACATACCATTGCTTGGGAGAAAGGGGCAATGTTCTTGACAAGCAGAAAGTGAGGAAGTTTATTCTAGCTCGTTTATGCTACCCATTCATATTGGCTGTGTGATGAATCAAGCAGGGCTCTGAGCAGCTGCACTGCTTTGAAATCTGGGAATGTCCTGGCTTCTCCTTCAAATTAACTTCCGGTTTGGATTGGTTAACTGAGAAAGCAGATTGAAAGGTACAAATCAGTGAATGAATGGAAGTAGGTGGAAACCTTTGGCAGGGTTTGTAAAGTTCATTTTTAAACCAATGCTTAATTTTTCAGAGCAACTCCTGAATTCATTATTTCTTTCTTCTAAAAATAAGTTACTAGCTGTGCAATCTGGGCTGTGTTTTCAAAACCACATGCTGAGTACTGTAGATCAGTTTCTATTCCACCTGTTTGACCGTGCTCAGGGCCCTGAAAAACTATTAATGCAAAAGTTGAGTTGGGAGAGGTGGGGCCTCTTTAATGCTTTTTTTGATTCGGTCTTAAGGGTCAGATGATGGGCCATTAATCAAATTAATAATCAAAATTATATTGTTATACAATAATTAGTATATAATACAATATATAATGTTATATAATAGTTGTATATTATATAATAATATATTGTATTATATTAATTGTAAAAAATATTAAACTAATAATTAATTAAATTAATACAACTAGACACATTAATGAATTTTCAAGGCTTGAACAGGGTAGAATAAAATCACATTTAGGTATCTGAGTTCACTTAAATGCCCAATAGGTGATATAGAATCTGGCCTTATATGCATAAATTTCAGTATTAATAGATGCACTGCTTTATGATGGATCAAAGTACAGCTGTTTACTTTTATTAACTCGTTACCCACAGCATGGAAATGCTGAACAAAACAGTTGAGACTTGACGTGGCTTCCTTTCACTTTACATGCAACTGGAAACAAAAGAATTAAAAAGATCCTTTTTTACTTGTACTTCTGGTCTAAGAATGTTAAGCTGTCTTCAGATAAAAATTGTCATCACATATGTGTCCTGTAGAAATTGCCCCTTGTTAGCCTGTTCTAATAGCATGCAAATGAGAAATGGTGCCATCTCCTGTGACTTTCAGAAATGTTCTTGGTGATTCTCAATGGCTACTGCTATTCATTAAATTCCTTTTATACAGAGTAGGAAGAAGCAATTGTACTTCAGATAGCATTTAAAACGCCATTTTTTTAAAATACAGTACTGTGATTTTCCCCCCCCCCACCACCCATTTTTGTTCCCTTCTGAATACTTAAAGACAGTTAACTAGTTGGTAAGTAAAGCTGTATCCGGTATATGTTACGAACTCATGGCAAATGGACATGCACAGCCCATTTCAATTGTAAGGAAGTAAGCTATTGCTCTGAAATAATTTTGGTTTTTGAATCATGGCTCTGTGCATGTGTGTGTGTTGGTCAGTCTGTCTGAGGCAATGTTGATGCTTTTCTTCAATTAATATATGCATATGTAATGAACTATGTGTTTCTTACTAGAGTTTTCCTCTTTTTTGACTGCTCTTTAGAGTAGATATTTCAACTTTATTATGGATAGCTAGATAAACAAATCTAAGGTCCCTGCAGGCCTTAGTAGTAGTTCAACAGCAATCCCATCCCTATTGTTTTAAATCATATAGTCTAAGATGTATTAACAGTAGAGGTCCAGATTCTCTCCTGTGCCTGGCTGTGCTTCCTACAGAGTAAGAGAGCTGGTTATAGCTCCCAGCTTCTCAACATTCCTTGGTTTTGATGTGGCTTAGAGCAGCCTAGGGGCTGCTTTAATTTCTGACAGTTCATGCGGTCCCTAAGCACCCAAACACATGTCGAGAATTAGTCCTTGTCATACCTCATCCCTTCCTGCTATGACATCTTCATAGGTGTGGGGTTGTTTGTCCCTACACAAGGGACTTGTGAGCTAGCTAGTTATAACTAGAAGCTGACCTCTTGTGCTACTTAGGAGAAGGGAATCTGGCTTATGTTTTGTAAGTCCTGATCTCAAGGTAGGCCTGGACTGGATATTGGCAGTTTTCCAGTCCTGAGAATTGGCCTTTCAAGATTCAGCATAGCAGTGCTTTTTACACTAGAGTCATAACAGTTATCAATACTCACAATAGACAGTGAGTATAGAACTGTTTGGCTGGACATGACTCTTGTGTTTTGAAATATAATTGCAAGCCCCTTAGGCCAGAGACAATGTTATCTTAAATTTAGTATTTTATGTGGAGTGGTTATTAGATACTGATATGGGGGTGTCTGGTGACTTAAATGAGATAATAAAATCTTAACAGGTTCTGAAAAATTTAAAGAGTGGAACAAACACCTTGAACTTTAGTAGTGACATTTATTCTGTTAGTATTCAGAATTATGTGAGTCAGTTCTTAATAACGTGCTCAAGTGTTTGACAGTGTATTTTGAGACTCGCTCCTGCTTACAAAATGTCAACACATTTGTCAAGATGAATTACTGTAATGGTGGATTTTTAATAGAAAAATGAGACGGCAGGAAAGATGCAGTGAAATAATAGGTATATTTTAATGGCCTTGTCTCCACGCAGGCTTTGACTTAAAGAACATAGGGATGCCTCCTACTAAGATAATTGGTTAAATATTCTGTCTCTGATAGTAGTCAGTACTCACTGCTGAACACGTAGGTACAAAATACCCCATAATTTTGATTGCATAATAAGAGATCCTTGCTGGGGTTTTCTTCCAAAATCCTTAAATTAGAGGCTGGGTATAGCAGAATAACAATCTACATTTCTTCTAAATATCTTTTAGTCTATGTAATGTAACTGACAATGCCCTTATTATTTTTGTCTAATATTTTATTGTATCTGTTGCAAGGTGTCAAGGGGTGCCTGCACCTTTAAGGGCAGAAACAGCTTAGCAAAGGAGCCTGGCAGACTGCACAGAGCTCCATAGCTGCAGGTTGCCTGAGTAACAGGCTAGCAAGGTAATTAGCTGGCACCTGCAGGCGGTCAGCTGACTGGAAGGAGTCAGAGCCCAGGGCACATATAAGCTCAGGGCTGGGGCTGGCTGGGGTGACTCTCTCTTTGGCAAGTGCCAGGAGAAGGAGCTCCTGCACAAGAGAGTGGCCCAATGCATCTGGCTGACTGCTGTTACCTCCAAATGCAGCAAGACTCTGGGGCTCACAAGGTGCCCAGAGCCGAGGGATCTGGTAGTCTAAGGGTGGGAGTTTACCCTCTTAAAGAGGCAGAATGCTGCCTTTATCGTTAATGTTATATTGCAGCCCAGGGGCTTAGGTTTGTGCTGTTGTTTGAACCAATGGACCGGGAAGAGGCTAATAGGGGAGGAGGAGAGCTCATTAGGGGCTCACAGTTGTGTAGAGCCCAGAGGGGTGCAGTCTCGGGGGCTGTGGAGAGCCCAGCGCCAAACGGGTGCAAACTGCAAGGGGTCGGAGAGCCCAGCGCCAGAGGGTCATGAGCTGCAAGAGCCAGGGACCCAGTAATAAGAGGAGTTTGTGAGCTAGTGCCTCAAAGGCAGGCCTAACACAGTGGGTCTAGGCTAGAAGGCTGAGCTATATCCAAGGGGCAGAGTCCGAGTAGGCTGAGGCCCCAATGGAGCATAATAGCAATGTAACACCTGGGAGGCATGGGGTGTGGTAAAGGGAGAGTTGGAGCCACGCAATTGGCCCATAAGGCCTGAGGTGCCTCATGCAGCACCGTACTGAAGAATGGTCTGCAAAGGGCCTACAGGTCAGAGAGTAAGGTGTAGCGAACCAGGACTAAGCGAAGGCTCATGGGCAGCCTCTCGGGTTAAATTTCCATCAAAGATGTGGCAGGTGAGGTAAGAAGGAGCCCTCAGGGCAGAGCTTGCATGGTTGTAGAGCTGCCAGGGGCATCATAGCCGCCCCTAGGGATCTTGCTCCATGACAGTACTGACCTTCAATATATAGTGGCATCAAATTCCACATGTTAGTTCAGTTACATCCAGTGTAATTGAATGTCTCTCTTGTTTTCTTTCATTATAAGACAGGAAATAGGCATGTCAGATTTATCATTCATTGTTTTGTATTCCTTTAATATATTATGTTATTGAGAGCAGCAGAAATGTGGAGTAATGCCACAGATCTCCCTGGAGTCATCTTGGATGTACATATTTGTCATTGAGATCAGAGGGTATGGACAAATGTAACTTTAAACCAATTTAAAAGGTAGTGGCTTGGGAGGGTACATCAGCTGTTAGGTTGAAGCTACTACATCTGCATGATCCAGAAATGATACAAATTAGCTAAATCCCTATAAATTTAACCCTGAATGAAATCCCAGTTGTTTTGCTATGCCAATAGTACTATGTAAGCATGCAGATGTAATAGTTGCATTATGCCAACAAATCAGTATCATTTGCTATTATGTAATTGTTATATCTGTTTATGCCTAGAAACTAAACCATAGTCCTTTGGGTTGGTTGCATTTTTGTTTTTTACTTTAATTTACAAAACTCTTGCCTTCCATTTCCCTTTGAAATCTTTCTTTCACTTAAAATAAGCTACAGATTAAAATATGCAAAGTACTTGATATGCAGGTCACTTCCATGATGCTTACTGCCCATATATAATGATAACTAATTGTCAAATGCTGGAATACCACTTTTTAGTTTCTCATGGTTGCTAGAGGTCAGAAGAATCTTAAAAACTAGTTACACAAGGAAATATGTATTATGTCCCTTAGGGCATAATTCAAATGCATTAGTGTCTTTCATGACACCACCAAGTTTGTGTCCCTGCTCTGAGATCTGAATCGGATTTCTAGACCCAGCCAGGGCACTTTGATATATTTATACCATTATATATATATAACAGAAATACCATTAACTTCAAAAACCTAAAAATTATTTTAAAATGTATATATAAAATACTTTTTAGGTTTTTGAAGTTCAGGGTATTTCCAAAAAGAGAAAGGTTGCTAACATAGGTTCTAGATAGGTCTGAGGCATTTGACCAAATATATAATTGAAGAAATTTCGCTGAGAGGTCTAAGATCTGGGAGTCAACCCTAAGCTTCATGTTAGGTGATGTAGCCAGAATCCTCACAGGCCACGTGTTTGTGCTCAGTGTAGGTGCAGCAAAGAGGTGAAATTTCTTCCCTCAGACTGAGATGAGTGGAACAAGTCATTGCATAGCTTTGGGCCCTTACCTTCACCCAGTCCTATCATGTGTTTCTGTGACGTAAGATTATAGGCTCCTTCCCATGGTCTTTCCCTGCAGGATCTGCTTGGGGAAAGACCTGAGTTTAATGATACCTGACATGACTCATGGGTAAATCTTATCCTATAGCACAGGAGCTGAGGAACAGCTTGCTAGTGACTCAGTGAACCAGTCTGAAATTGAGTGTTAAAAGTGGGGGTGCGCGCGCACGCGCGTTTGTGTGTGAAATGAGCAATAAAAGTATGGGTACTTGGAAACTAATTGTGCATGCAGTTTTTATGTTTGTTGGGTAATACATACACAATAATGATCTATTGT
The DNA here is from genome assembly GCF_030867095.1 of Alligator mississippiensis. NCBI lineage: Eukaryota > Metazoa > Chordata > Crocodylia > Alligatoridae > Alligator > Alligator mississippiensis. The sequence goes on along the minus strand of NC_081826.1, from coordinate 156,509,346 downwards.
TCACCTAACGAGAGAGCAGTGACGGTGGGCAGCCTTTGGGGCGAAGCCATCAATTTAACTATGGAACATATGGGCAAAAATAGCACTCTCGCACCCCAGAGAGGGATTTGCATATTGGAGGAATTATTCATTTATTACCAATCAACCTGTTTTCCTTTCTACTATTTACCAATCCACTACTTTGATCTTAGCTGTATGTGAAAAATAGCTTTTATTGTTTTTAAATGTCTTATTAGTGTATTAAATTGTTGTTCACAAAAGCTGGCAACCAGTGTTGACAAAAAAAGGAAAGAAAAAAGTTTAATCCTATTTGGGGTTACCAAACAACAAAGTACATGTAGAGAACAAAGTTATAATAGAAACACTACCAGTGTGGACTTGCATGTTTACTCATATTTCTTTAATAAATAAATAAATAAATAAATAAATAAATAAAAGGTATAGTGCCCCAGGCATTAGGATGACTGAGCACTGTGGAAGTGATTAACACCCCAGGCACTGTATACTCCTGATAAATAAGCCAAAGAAGAGGAGGAGAAGTAATAATAATATTATTAATGAAAAAAAATAGATTATTTACATCCATGAGTAATCACAAACCTGGTGAAACAGGGAAAAAGTCAGAGAAAACAGATTTCTCCCCGTTGAGGCTGAAATATCGGTGGATTTCAAATTATAGTTCCAGCTGTTTGGCTATATGTCAACCCATCACTGATCAGATTTACATCAGCCTCCCATAAACCAGTCATACTCTTATATCTTGTCTACCTGGCAGGAGAAGAAAGTAAAGTTGACCAGCTGTATAACCACTATTGTGCAGAATTTCTGACATCAGCAAAAATAGGAAAACAGACTAATCAAAGACGGATCAAACAACAGAGAGCATAGGAATCATCAGGCTGGATCAGACCCAGGTCCATCTCATCCAGTGTCCTGTCTGACAGTGGCCAGCACTTGATTATTCGTAGGAAGAGACAGGGAACCCTGCAGTAAGATGTCTTTGGTATATTCTGCTCACTTGACAACTGTCCTGCTAACGCTAATCCATAACAGATAAAGATTGGCTTAAATGATGATTTATTTTTTTATTTTGCGGCATTAGAGCTTTGGATTTACTTGTCAGCTGCTGAAATTTCATCTCATTTTAAAGTCCTAAATCCTTGGCCTCATCTACATTCCTTGGCAGTCTAATTATACCTTGTGTGGAGCTGCATATAATGAACCCTCTCAGTTCCTATTGACATCAGTTGTAGTTGAGGACCTCAGTATCTTACTGTGTCCTACAGAACAGGATGGGACAGTGGAGAAACAGAACAAGGGTTGATCAGTAATCCAAAGTGATCAGTTAAGTTTCCAGCCTTCCCTTTGTATCCTAACCCCCCTCACCAGTCATTCAGTGTAACCAAAAGAAGGCAAGCTCAGCAGCAGCACACAATCTTGCATTGTTACTAAAATCATGTCATTTTCAAATATCAAATATACTTTTGAATGATGAATACCAAAATATAGGAGTTGCCATAGCAGATGAGATGAGTAATCCACTGATTCCAGTATCTCCTATATAAACATGGCTGCTACCAGTTGCTTTAGAAAAGGGTGCATTGTGGTCAACTATGAAATAACTTGTCAGTTAGGAAATAGCTTATTACTCTCACCCCTCAGGTCATGGCTCGCTTATGTCCTGAAATTTGAGACTATATGCCCCTTCTTTTAAATTTTTATTTTCTGCCATGAAGCTGTGGACCAAATAGTCTCATTTTCCATTTGAATGTTCAGTCTTTTTCCAAATCCTATGAGGATCTGGGTCAGAATGGGCCTAAGTAAACAAGCATTGTCAATGAACTTTTATAGTTCCTCCTAGAGGAGTGCCTGACTATAAGGACCCAGGAAAAATTCTGGTGAATTAGCGGGGCATGTTTTTCTTCTACTGCTAACATCTGAAAAAGGTCCTCTCTCAGCTTCAGAAATAGGCTGTCATACTTTCTAGGAAGAACTATTACTGCGTAAGGTGTGATCTTTGAGGATCTAAGTTCTCATCCCATGGTTCCCATGAAGTACTGGGTGACTGGGGTGCCTATTACAGTAATTATGAGGTTCCTAGGGGTCAGTGGATTAATTATAATTATGCATTTATGAATTCTACATGTTAGAATACATACAACTAGAATGTAGTTGCAGGAGTATCTGTAACCATGTCTGTTTAAAATATGGAGTATAATTTTACTGTGGGATAATGCATAGACTGGAGGATGAAGCTTTGTGGGAAGGGGAAGGAAACAGTTTTACAAAAGCTGTTTTGAATCTTGAGCTGTGATGTGGGCTGCTCCACTCTGCAATGAGGCTCTTAGAGAATTACCTAGGTTTTCTGGCTCATGTGAATTGCTGACAGCACTGATTTGCCCCTCGGTTGTAACTTTCTAATTGATATTCTAGCATCTCTCACCATAAGCCTAAATATGCCCCTTTTGTTTTTTGTTATGTGGGAGGCTGCAAAGAGAACTTGCAGCTTCTTGTGCTTGATAAACAAATGGAAGAAATATTTGATAAGGTCCCACCATGAATTTGCATACCTTCTGTGCTCTTTCGCACTCCCACTCATTATGAACATACCTTGCTCCTCTTGATTCATTACCATGCACCCCTTCTTATATTTTTAGTTTCTAATAGAAATGTTCCTGTCCTTAAGTTTTCCCAGATCTTTCAGTAATTATACCCAAGCAAATGAAGAAGTATATCAGAGTAAAAAAACCCATTGATAGATGCTCAGTCAAGACAGAGGATCTGACACTTCTGTAGTCTGGGGATAGGCTGGGGTTTAGCACACCCGTTAGTTTCCTCTGCTATTAAGGAATTCCCATTTGACCTTGGGCACATCACTGAGATCCAGACCCTCTCTGAGACTTGGATACCAATATACTGAACACCGTACAGCCTCATTTTTAAGTACCTGCTCCCGAGAGAGGAATGCATAGCCCCTGAGTTTGACACATAGGCTCCCTTAAACAGTGCATGGGGAGAGTTAGACACCTCACAAGAGGATCCAAAAATGAGTGTGCTGCGTGAGAAGTTGCCTATACCATTCAGTTAGAAATTTGGAAGACGGGTGTGTGTTCCTTCCCAAAGACAGACGGGAGTTATACGGGTACCTATTTGGGATCTCCAAGGAAGCACAAACTTCCACTTGGGATTCTCAACCCAGAGCTCTCCTGTGAAGGGAACCTGAGTCATTTCTTTTCAAAGGAGAGCAAAGGGGCCTCCTTTCTTTTGGAGAAGAAGTTGGAGGTGATTCTGTTACATTAAGAGTCAAGAGCCCTATGGGGGAGGGAGGGCAGGACTTGGGGCCCAGTTTTCCCTGTGCTCAGCAAGTGTCCAGACCGTGAGACAAACCAATGGTGCTCACATTTGCATTCTTTGCTTCTTTGGCCTAGTGAATTTTTAATGCTTTTCTGCTAAGTGAAACAACTGAATAGGGAGATGTGTGTTTGGATCCTCTCAGGCACAGGAGGTTCCTAAATGAGTGCCCCAACCACTCACTGTACTGAGGATAAGTAGTAGGTATTGCCCCTGCCACTGTATACAGCTGTGCTTTAAAAGAAAGCAGTGGCTTCATCTTCATTTGGTTCCCCCAAAAAAGTAGGGTTGCTCCAAAGACAAGGATGGACAGAGGGATATATTGTTTCTGGACCCTAATCAAGCTTAGATGTGAGCTGGATGCTGAACAACTCAGCCCCATCAGAGCCAAAGTGATTTTGGACATGCACAGCAGCATATTGTTGAGCATTTAGAGGAACTGTAATGTCAAAAATGGAATTGCTTAAATGCCTGTAGGATTAGGTGGCTGCTGAGTGGGGCTATGAAGGGATGTAGTTTTGGCCTTAGGTACCTACATTTTGCCTACACCCTGTTTTAGGTGCAGTTCAGGAGGGACATGTCATTCTCCAACATTACCAATTTTAAGTGTAGCTTTTTGCCTTTATGGAAATAGTGTTCCTGCTCAGGATGTCAATTTTAAACTTGAATTTTTGATGAGCACTTGAAAAAGTTAATTCTTGGAATGAGAACATCTGTTACATCACAAATATACCATTATGATCTCATTAAAAGAACAGATTTGCTCATCACAACTGCAGTTATCGAATATTGTGAAATCCTCCATCTGTAAATATGTGAACACTCAGATAGCATAGAAGTTTTTAAAAATGAAAAAGTGTCTGTATATGGTCACAGGGGTTTAGGTTGTAGCCGTGTTGGTCTAAGGATATAGGCAGACAAGGTTCCTTGGGTGAATTTGGTATCTTTTATTAGACCAACCCAAATGTATATGGTCACTGCTTTTTTAAATTTACAATGAGGAGTGCAGAATGGTGGCTTTAGAATCTGCAGGCATTTAAAACTGCAGTATGTTTTTTAATTTTTAAATTATTAAACAGTTCTTGATGTAGGTAACAATTTTTCATGCACATAAGAGTCATGTTATTTGGCATTCTTTTTTTCTTTCTTTCCCTTTAAATTCGGGAGGTATTCTCCTCTGAAAGGTATTTGTTACATGAACAAATGAAAGCTTTTTTTCTCCTAATAGGATTAGTGCCAATGAGTACAAAAGGTTCTCATATCATCTGAGCATAGTTCCCCACAAATGGTGTGGAAGAGGCCTTCTATCATACGAATATGTCTGACATTAGGATATAGTTGAAGAGGTTCCGTTTAATTGATGCCACTGGGGACAGATGGAGCCACCTTCAAATGGAGGGCTGCTGTTCTTCCGGCCATGATCTCCATTATAAATGGTCAACAGAAAAAGGAGATGGCTACTTAAGCCTTAGCAATACCACCAATAGCTGATTGTTTAACTAGTAAGTTTTTACTGAGGGATTGTAGTTAATAGGGATTTCAGTTGGTTGGAGCACCATTGGCACAAAGTTGTGCGGTTCAAGGTCTGTGAGGTTTTGGCAGGATCTGCAGAATACCTACAGTTTGCCAGATCTTTGCCTTATTAATCCAGTGGTCCCATGCTGTGTTCCTCAAGAGAGGTCTTCCTACTGCATCAGCAGCATTAAACAAACAGCTCTCCTTGTTACTGCAGGTCCCTTCCACTCCTTCCTACATAGGTGCAGGGAAAAGTCCCTAAACCCAAGGTCTTCATTTTGACAGGTTTTCCATACTGGGTGTGCAGGACAAGAAAGCTCTGTTAAGCACCATCTCTCTCGGGCACTGAGTGCTGCACAAGCAATTGTTCATTGATATTCCCAAGAACCTTGGTCAGGGTAGGTACTGTCCCCATTTTGTGGAGGGGAAACTGCAATAATGGTTAGGGCCACAAAAATTTTAAGTGCCAGAAGTGGAGCTTAGGCAAATTCAGATGCTGAGGTCCCAAAGTATGTGATAATCAAAACAATTGCATAACCCCATTGGGGCTTACGTTTTCATTGGTAAAGTTCCCAAGGTGCCTAGCATTCTTCTTCCGCACCACACTTCATGCCCAGAAACACCTCAGCCTTGTCCATACTGAGCAGCTCAAAACTGGTCTCATACCAACCAGACATTTTCCTGTAAAGGGCCCTGGCAGAGCCAGATCCAATAGGTGTGTGCTAGGTGTACCCAGTGCATGCTGACAGGATTAAGCTTTGCACAAAATGTGACTGCAGCTGTAGCGGGGGTGAGGCTACTTTCTTTTCATAATAGTCTAGTGCAGGAATGGCCACCCTGCAGCACAGGCACTACAAGTGGCACAGGAAGCCTCTGTGTGCAGTGCACAGCAGATCAGGTAGGGGGTAGAGTGACAAAAAGAGCAGAGAGCATAAAGCAAAGTAGCTAGATGGAGAGGGAGCACAAGGAAAGAAGCAAGAAGTAGAAAAGCAGGTAAGACAGGAACCACAGAGCTGGGAGCAGAAATCAGAGTAGTAGATTGGAGAAGGGGATCAGAGTGGCACTTGGGGAGGGTGTGGGGCTAATTTGTGAAACACCTGCCAAAAAGGTTTGGCCCTCACTGATCTAGTGTTTAGGCCACTCAACCCAGGACATAGGTAACCTGAGTTCAGCTTCTCCCTCTGCCTATGGGGATTCACATTCACATCTCCTGCTGTCAACTCCTGAAGCAGTTCTTGCATGGCATAAAATAATTCTAGATTCATAGGACTGGAGAGGGTTTGTGTGTGACTGTGTAGCCCAGTGATTAGGGCAATTGCTGGGTGGGGAGAGTAGAAATGGCTGAGTCCCAGTCCCTGCTTCAAGGATAGATTATAACTCTTTAATGTCAAATATATTTTACTCCTTGCTCAGAGGGTTGGCTGTAGTGAATCCCATTCTGAGGTGCCTGATTTCCCCTTTAAGCCACTAAAGGGTGCTTAAAACTAGTTTAACTTGTGTTAATTTGTAGACAGTCCAGGTTTTAAGATGGGGGCAGGCAAAATATGGCCTGCAAGCCGGATCTGGCCTGCCAGGCCATTCTATCTGGCCCACAGGGCCCCTAAAAAATTTAGAAAATTAATATTTATCTGCCCTTGGCAACAAGTCAGAGATGACAGGAGCCACAGGTAGTAGGACCCAGGGGAAGTCGGTGGCAGGACTAAGCAGCTGCAGCAACAAGGCTAGCCCAGCCCCACCCCACCCCCAGCCGGAAACCTCTGCCTAGCAAAGGTTTCTGGCCTGCGACCTTGGAGCTGTTCTTGCCTCCCTTCAGATAAATTCAGATAAGGGGGTCTGTGGGGGGGAGGCAGGGGAGGTCAGCGGGCATTGCTCCAGTCCTCAGGACTGGACCGGGCCAGGCTGGCTCCTGCGGTCCTAATGCTGCGGCTTGGAACCACATGGTACTGGAGCGGCAGGGGGAGTGGGGTGGAGGAGCAGGGAAATGGCTGTGGAAGGTGTGGGTGGGGAAGGGGCAATGAGTGGGTGCATGGAGCACACCAACAGCTGGGTGGGAACATAGGGCCCACACCATTGTCCTGGGACCAGCTCCGGCAGGGCCCAGAGCATGGCAGCAGGAGTGGGTCTGGGCCAGCAGGGGCTCTGTGGAGTGGGGCTGGCTCCCCACTCTCTCAGCTGGTGCAGTCTAGCCTGGCTCCATAGAGTCCCTGCTGGTCTGTGCCTCACCGTGTGTCCCTGGCAGCGCTGGCCCCGGCGTGCTGGCATGGGCCCCATGTGCTCCTGCCCAGCTATCACTGCACTCTGCTGCCTGCCGCCACCATTTCCCTGCTTTGCTGCCACCGCTCTGGCACCACGTGGTTCCCAGCTGCAACACCAGGCTGCAGGACTCAGCAGGAACCAGCCCAGCCCAGCCCCCGTGATTCTTGGCAGGCTCCAAGTGGTGCCAGCTGAGCCGCTCTGGTTCCTACTGCATCCTGAAGTCTTGGCTGTGCAGCTGGGACGTGGTGCCGAAGCAGCAAGTGTGTGTGTGGGGGGGGGGGGGGGGGGGGGGGGAGAATGGGGCAGTGGCATGAGAAAGGCAGCAGTGGCAGACAGGAGGGGGAAGTGGTGGCAAGCAGGAGCACAGGGCCCGTGTTGGTGCCCTGGGGCCAGGAGCGGCAGGACCGCAGAGCCCAGGCTTGGAGGAGTGCTGGCAGGGACTCTACATGCTGCGGGGGGTGGAGGGGCTGTGGGCAAAACCTCCCCCTCCACCCATGCCATAACCCTCCCCAGCCACCCTCCCCCCACACACTCACAGCTCCCCACAAACCCCATGCCCACCCACACCCTACACATCCACAGACACACACACATACACACACACACATGCTCCCCCACCCCACATACACACAACCATACCCCCCACGCCTACTGCCCCACAAACCCCACACACCCATGCCCTCCCCCACACTCCACCCATGCACCATATACAAGAGTAAGCCTTCATTTTAATATATTATACTATCACTTCTATGCACACTACACAAACACATGTAAATCAGGACAAAAATATTTTTTAAATGAAATTAATGTTGTAGTACGTTTGATTTTTAGAACATAATTTGGTGTTTTTCTGGTTCTGCGACAGCAAACCCCCTTACTGAAAGGAGTGCTTCCAGGGGCAAGGGGAGGTACTTCTGGTGGCAAAGGTCAGGGGTTAAGAGGCAGGACTTCAGGTCTCAAAACAGCAACCAGGGGGCAGGGCACCTGTCAAGGTGCGGGGCTACCCTTGTGGCCCTCAATGTCTTGCCAAAGCTTGGGAAGTAACCTTCCACCCAAAATAATTGCTTGCCCCTGGCTTAAGAGCTCTAGGAGGTGCCTAAAATTAACATGCAACCAGGCCCTTACACAGCTGGAGGCGGCTGCTACCACACTGCTCCCCACCCTGTCTCCCCATGCAGTACTGAAAGGGACCATGTTAAAGATATAAAAGCATGTAAAGTTATGAAGGGAACCTAGGTGTCTCACTCTGAGCCATGGATTTCACTATGGGGCCTAAGCACTACAATGTAAACCATTGCAATGCCTAATGCTTTTTGCAGATCTAACTGTGGGTGACTGGTGCCCCTTAGTCGGGGGGGGGGTCATGTGCCTCCCCCCTCCAGTGATGAGTCAGCAAATGGGGGTGGGAGGTTCCCCCTCGCAGCCAACCTGGCCAGCTGGGGGGGGGGGGGGTCCACCATGGCAAAACTCACTGCCACAGTGCTCCTTGAAGTGGCTGTGTCACTACATCTGGCACTCCCACTCCCTGGCTGGCGCTCACGGGGGGGGGGCACCAGCGCTCCCACCTGCCCCTCCCCCCCCCACCCATTGCCTAAGTGGGGAGTGCAGCCATCAGGGGGTATACCAGTGCTCTCAGGGGGTGCATGTGCACTCCTGTGCCCCCTTACACGTCACCACTGGATCCAACCCATGTTGTTATGCTCAATCCCATGCAAAGCATCTGGCATACCAGGGCATCCCAAGCTAGCTTTCCAGCCCCTGGGCTCCTACTGTCTTCTTGTGATCCATCCATATCAATTGTTAACAAGGTACTACCCTTACATTCATGTGAGATCCCACTAACGTTGTTAAGGTTCTGAAGAGTCTGTGCCAAGTGCCTGGGAGCCCGTCAGCATACGTGATGGCCTCATGCATTCATTAACTGCTATTGATAGATTTCACAGCTGAGACACGTATGTCCAAAAGTCACATATTTCATACAGGGATGAACCTCTTGGAATAAGAAGGTAGAGGCATCTTGGGAAAACACAAATGCACCTTTCCAGGAGAGGATATTTGAATTAATGTTTATGATTTTAATCATCCTGTATAATCCTATACAGGCTTATTACTTGTTCTGCTCACACAACATTCCTCTACTGTCACTTAGCCTTCTTGTCAGGGAATCAGCCTCTGCATCCATATTTGTATGTGGCATAGTCTGTTACCTGTGATCAAGTAGAAAATGAAATTTGAAAGGCATTTCTTCAGACTTGGTGTTTGCAGATGTCAACTTCACAGATATGTGTCTGCAATGACAGGTCTTTTTCTAGGATGTTGGGAACTGAGCATTTCTGGTTTGTTTGACTATGAGTTTAATATTCCTTGAAATTCCAGAACAAGTGCAATGATTCTTCTGGTTCATTGAAAAGTGCATTGTTTTAATGGAAGGACAAGAGAAAAAATGCGTTTTGGACACAGTTCAGTACTGCCATCTGTAGCTCGTTTCCCCCCCACCACACCCCTACCCTTCCCCAGCATCCTCATGCACATTCTCTGGAGAGTTCTGGCTTGAGTAAATACATTTGAATTTAAACACATTAATAGATCAAAGAATATATACAGCCTTTTTCTAACAAGTTAATTGTTACTGGAATACTTCTTGCTGTCATTTCCTACAGTTGTCTCTGCCATCAATTCAGACCTTGTTATATCCCTAGCACTGTTCTTCTTTTTTCTTTTTAATATTGTTATTACTTAGCTATTTTATTTGGCAGGGTTGAACTCTATCTCATCACGTAATGCACTAGCAAGCCTCCTATTGCCAATAGCTATAACTTACCACTATAGTGGTAAGCAGCCTAGCCGAACTTTCTAGCCTCTGCATCCACATAAATAATGCATTCAGCTTCCTGTAACTACATGAATTCACAGACATTTTTACTGAGGGGAAGATGGGTGAAGGAAAGTGGTGGCAACAGCTGCAAGAAATAGTTATGGGACCCCAGCTGCATGTTTTTTAATTAATGAGGGTCTAAACCTAATGGTTATACTGTGAAATTGTTTGTGCATGTTAAGTAGGGAAGGTTAAAGAAAGATTTTCGGTTTCTGTTGACATGGCACACATGCAGTTCTTTAAGGTGTGCTAGCTGCTGAAATTCTGAAAGGCAATACTTGCCCAAACCAGCAGCATGGTTTAAAATGTTATATCCTGCCATTCCTTAATTCTCTTTGTTAAATCTGGAGCATTTGAAAAGCATCTTAGGAGATTGTTTTGCATATTGAAAAAAATGCATGTATTAGCAGCTCTTCTTTCCCAATCAACCCTCAAAAACCTGTGTAATGAAAGAAAGGATGATGGTTATGGTTGAAGGGGACCTTGGACAGATCTAGGATTTCTAAAAGAGGGGTGTAGGCTATGCAACTGGCACTGCAGGCACTGCTGCAGAAACCATCCTCCATCCCCACAGGCAGATTATGCCTGCTGCCAAGGACAGCAGCTGCTTCCAGAGACTTTTTTGAGCCCCTGAAGCAGGTATGGCTCCCCAACCCATCAGCCCTCATTGGTCACTCGCTTTCTCCCCCTCCCACCTCCACTCAACAGCACTTCCCCTCCTATTCCCTCCTTCCTCTCTCTAGCAGGGATTGCTTGTGGGTATAGGAAAGGGGGATCAGCCTGCTGCTGCCATGCCTGTCCTGCTTCAACAGGGCAGGAATCAGGGGTTGCAGTGAGCAGCTGCGTGGGGTACTAGACTCAGCTGGGAACAGCTGCAGCAGTGAATGGGTCCCCCACTTCCAGTACTTGCGCACTGTCCAGTCTCCTGGGTATTCCCCCTGGCTAGGAGCAGGTGATGGAAAGTTTGGACTGTGCACTGACACCACTGTCCCTGGCCCAGTCCCACACTCTGTGTAGCCATTCCTTGCAGCTGAAGTCCCTGGGTTTCCCCCACCCCAAGTCAGCTAGGGAGTCAACTGGGGACAACACCAGTGGTGGGCAGTTACCCTTCCTCACCTCCTCCCTCGCAGCTCACCCACACCCCCCATGTTTCCTATCTTACTTGTGGCTGCCCTCCCAGAAAGTGGTGGCAGCAGTGGATGGGCAAGCGGGGTCCCCTTCCCTGCCTGCTCCCATGGGGCAGTGCTGGCAGCCACAAGTAAGCCAGGACAGGCAGGAAAGGGAAACAGGGATCTAGGGGGCAGGGGACAGTGGGCCTGACCCGGAGGATGTGAGGAGGGGCAGTGGGCTGGTCTGGACTGAAGTCTCCTTGCCCCACCGCCATCCCTCAGGTTTCCCCCCCAATTGCCCCTGCCCACCTCAGTTTGCGTTTGGCTGCCAGCACTCTTCCAAGGGAGCAGGTAGGGAAGGGAAACCTACCTGCCCAGCCACTGCCACTGCCCCTCTTCTCAGGGCTGAATTCAGCCCAGAGAGCAGTGATGATGGTGGCAAGGGCTAGGTAAGTGGGTTCCCTTTCCCTGCCTGCTCTCCAGACAGCACTGACAGCCAAAAGTAAGCTGGGGGGGGGAGTGAGCAGGGATCAGGGGTGCTGGGGGGCAGGGGATGACAGGCCTGATCTAGTGGCATGGGGGGCAGCAGTCTGGGCTAAGCTGGTGGAGAGTAACATGCCTGATCTGGACCAGCAGGGGAGGGGTGGCAGAGTGGTGTTTTTACAGTAATGGGTGTCCTGGAGTGGCCACATGTTAGTGTAACAATAGCTGGGTAACACAGAACACAAATAAACCTGCCCTGGAGTGGCATAACTTCAAGCCACTAACGGATGCTTAAAACTATTTTCATGTGTTGATGTGTAGACAACCCAGGGTTTAAGAGCTCTAGGAGCTGCCTAAAATCAGCATGTAACAAGGCCCTAACACTTGACAAAGGATGCAGCCACACCACTGCGCCCTCCCCCTCTCCCCTGCTCCACCCCTGAAAGGAACCATGATAAAGATCTAAAAGCACGTAAAAAGATGTGAAAAGTACCTCCAGGCTATCCCTTTAAACTGATCATCGAGACTTGGGTATTTTCCCTGTAAGTGAGTATAAAAGATTTGAAGAGACTTTGTGCTCACTCCTGTCCCTGGGGAGTGAAGAACCATATATATATATAACTGGAAAGAATGAGCCTTCCCTCACTCCCTGCTGGCCCCCATGTATCTTCCCCAGTGCACAACCTGGCTGTTGGGCTCTGCCCTTGAGGCAGAGTTTGTCCCATGCGGTTGTATACCTAGAGTCTGTGCCATTTTGTTTGCATAACTGATTAATGCTGATTGCTGGCAATACATTATAAGAAGTATGAAGAATACCAAGCCTGATGGAGAGCTCATTGTGAAATGAGAAACACAGAGCAAATATGTTGTCCTTTAGCAGCACTTATGTTAATTGGAATTAAATAACAACTGGTCAGCGTGTGGATTTTTCAAATAAAGCAAGCTATGTAACCTTCAATCTAGCGCAGGAATGTTGTCTTCCTGCACCCCTGGGTTTAATGGACTGAATTCTTTGCTGGTTTAAGTCTGTTGATTTCAGTAGCCCAATGCTTGCAATGTTTAGTGTTTAAAGCTAAGTAGATAGTCAAAAAGCCTGAGGCTGAATCCATTCAATCTTTGCAGGTTTCTCTGAACTGCATAGATTGAACCCGGTAGCAAGGGAACAGACATTCATTTCTGATTCCAGAAATGCAGCCGCATGCCTGCAGTGGCTCAGGCCAGAAGCTGGGAGGTGCTAGAGTGTGCCTGCAGGCCACTGCTGAAGGCAAGGGAGGCAAGCTGGGAGAAAACCCCTCAGAAGCTTCCCCCACCGTGCTTGAGTGGAGATTGGGGCGTGGCCAGGCCCTGGCCATCCTGCTGAGTATGATGGAGGGGACTTAAACCCCCACCCTGGCCCATACTGACCCCAGCTGGGGTCTGCCTTCCTGGGGGGAAGCAACCCACCCAAGCTTTTCTCCCACCTCCGTGGTCCCCCGACCCTGCTTCTCAGCTAGCCAGAGCAGTAATAGTGCTCTGGCTAGGGAGCAGAGGGGTGGAGCCAACCCTGCTCTGCTGGAACAGACAGCACAGCTCCAGGCTGCAAAACATCCTGGGGTACTGGGGGACTCTGACTAAGTACAGACAGTCAAAAACCCCAAGTCTGAATCGATTCAGTCTTAGCAGATTAGTCTAAGATGCATATATTGAACCAATAAGCAAGTGAATAGACATTCACTTTTGATTCTGGAAATGCAGCCACATGAGTGCAGTGGCTCAGGCCAGAAGCCGGGAGGTGCTAGAGCATGCTTCCCTGCTCAGCTGCAGCAGACAGCTTGGGTAAAGGCTAGCCAGCCCACCCTGAGAGGGGATAGGGGAGTTTTCAGGGAGGTACAAAGCATCCTGGGATGCTGGGGAACTGTGAGTTAATTTGAATCTGGAAGGAATCTGGGACAGAAGTTCAATAAGCTGATTTAACCTAAATCAGTTAAGTCTGATACTATATCCAGGTTTGTCTTAAACTGGTTTCAGTCATTTTGAAAGTTGTTTATGTGCACTAAACTTCTGTAGTGTTACAAATTTAAACTGGGTTCTGATCACTTATACTGGTTTATGTGTAATTTCTGTCCCTAGCCTGTGAGTTAACTTGAACCAGGAGGAGGTCTGGGACAGAAGCTCCATAAACTGGTTTGACTTAAATCAGTTTATTCCGATATTACATCCAATCAAGTTAACCTTAAATTAGTTTTTGTCATTTTGAAAGTGGTTTAAGTGTACTGAACGTCTGTTCTGTAACGGGCTTAAAGCAATTTCTGATCACTTAAACTGGTTTATGTGTAACTTCTGTCACTAGCCCAAAGGGTTGTAAAGGTTTTACTGAGCATTGATATCAAGTGTTTGCAGCAACCCATTCCTGGTGTGTAGATCTTCTGCATTATAATTGTGCTACCTATTTCAAATGGACCATTTCTGTGACTTGAGGTATATCAGCAATTGAAATGGTATCTAGCTTTTCTGATATGAGTGATCTGTGTGTAACATGGCAATCTGGCTTGAACATGTTAATTTCAATTATTGACCACAGCATCATGGCAAAGGTACTAGAGGAGCTATGTGATTCCCTGCTGCATAACATGGTATGCAGTTAGTATATGCCTCTGCAGGGTGCCTCCATAGCAGCACTGCAGCAGCCGCACAATAATATGCTACCTCTGAAACAGCTATACATAGCCATCTTACCTGTGGAGAAGAGGAAACATGTGAGCTCCTTTGACTTCAGGATGTGGGGGTTACAGCATGCCCCGTCCCTTAAGGCAATGCAGAGGCACCACTTAGTTTGGTCCTCTCAGTCCTGAAAGGAATCCCTAGAGATTCTAGACCCAACCTTTCTCTTCCCTTAGCATCATGGCCTGCTCAGTGACCCCCTTTCTCAGCATGGCCAAACATACTATTCCCTTTTCTCGCACCCAGGAAGGTGAACCTACCTGTGAGGACAATATCTGAGATAGCAGCTCACTGATCCCAGCACACCCTTCATCACTTTTCACTGGCCAAGCCCTCTTGAGCCCCATATATATCATAAATTAGTTTGCCTTTTTAGGGACCCTGAGGCTTCTGCCTTCCCACAGTCCAATTTTCACACTGCTAGGAGTCATTTGTTGTCACTAGCAACACAGAACTTGGGGGTGGGAGGGTCACACGTATGCTGACCTGAGTAGATCTAGGACTCCAACTTAATCAGTCAGAAAATGCTACTAGAAGAATACATCCATGTGATGATGTTTCATATTAGGTTTGCCCTGGTATGCAGTCTACTTTATATATCAAATTGTGTTTCAAATCCCTGCTACTGGCCACCACCACAAAAAGTGTGTGTCTGTGTGTGATATACATATAATAGTTTTTGTTGTTGTAGTGGTCAGTAGTTTGGATATAAAATACAGAATTCTGTAGCAGCAGAGTTATTTGTTTGTGCCTTAAGTTCATCAGAAGCTTTCAAAGATCCGTGTTTCTCTATCATGACCTGGAATGGGGTCCCAGTATCTTACGTGTATTCTATTCATAGTTACATAACGCTGAGCAGAAGTGTTTTCAGAGCTGTGAGTCTGCACTGCACCACTGCTCCTTGTACTCCCTGTTGTATAAGTTGCGTATTCCATTGCCCTGCATTTCACATGCTCGTGTAAAGTAGGTAGAAATGCTAACAAATTAGACTGCAAATGCTTCACATTCACTGCTGTAAACAACACCATGCAGGGGAATAGAGTCAGCTTTTGTATCTCCATTTCACTGTAAGAGAGAGAAAACCAAGATGGATAGAAATGGTTATGAAGTAGGCTTGTGACACAGATGCATGTAACCTTCCCCTATTCCCTGTTCCATTCTCTTTTGCTCACTTTAGTAGTAACTTGAGATTCCTTATTTGCAAGAAGGATAAATGCCTCTCTCCAAATGATGCTGCTGATCGCCCTGTACCAGGCTATATACAGGAAACCCTCGGCATTCATGGGTTCAGCATTCATGGTTTCAAATATTCGCAAATGCCGAACCCACATTTTAAATGCACTTTAAACACTTACTGGAGCTCCTCGGGAGCTCCGTGCTTGCTGCCAGAGAGGCATCAGAAAGCAATTTAGACCTTCAAATAAAGGTTCTGGATTAAAAACATAATTATGAACAAGTTGTTAGGCCACAAAGTTTTGAGTAGGCATAAAATCACCTTTGTCATTCTTATTTGAACACATCTTAATTATTTGCTGGGAATTCAGTTTTCCATCCAATGATGAAAGAAATGATTCATGCACTTCTTGGTTTTGTAAATTAAATAAGCAAGTATCAAATATTGAATGTCTTTGATGATACTAAAATTCTAAAACATGATAAGGTTTGTTGTTGGGGGGGTTGTTTGGTTGGTTTAGTTTGGTTTATTTTGGGGGGGGGTTGTTTTGTTTTTAGAGATTTTGCAGTATAAAAGTGCTACACTGTTTTTTTTATTTTTGTAAGCAGGAGAAATTTGGATTCAGCCACTTACCTCCAATACCATAAAGATACATTTGTGTAGACAAGGCCAGAGCTGAACCAGACAGTATAATTAAATGAAGAGTCTGATTCAGGTTATTATACTTTAAATTTGAATTTTGGTGGTATTTGCACAAGGTAATATATCAAAGTAGCTCTTGAATTAAAATTATAATACTGAAGCTTCTGCATCCTGAAAATATTATTTTATGGCAAAATGCATCCCAAAAAAATAATCCTGAAATATGTTTATGTCCTATAATTTTGTTTGTTTATTTAATGTCATAAAAATGCCTCTTGTCTTTTACTCCGGCTGCATAGCTTTGAATTTTTGTCTGCCCAGGGAGTAATTACATAGTGAAACTACTGAATGTGCTTACAATCAGGCAAACATAAAAAAAAAATCTGAGTATACACATAGATGGAAGTAATTTTGAACTGTCATTTAAAAATAGCTATTACCTATTTTATTTTATTTTATTTTAAAGCAAAAGTTTAGTCTTATGGGGAAAATAAGACCCCTAGCTTTCATTATAAAATAATTGTAAGAATGAAACATCTAGTCAGTAGTACTTTAGAGTGAAGATTTTTTTTTCTAATAGTGACTGCCTAATTTAGGCTCGCATTTACACTGCCTAATTCAACTCAGATAAAGAATGTACCTAAGCACACATGTAAGCCCATTCCTATTCAAGGGAAGTGTTTAAGCATTTGTTTAAATTCAAGTCCACAGTTATTTACTTTCCCAAACCAGGGGATCGATAGGGGAAAAAAACCCTCGAATCAAGGATTTACTAATGAGTGGCCAAATTTTCAGCAACTAGCAACTCACACTAAAGTAATGGGATTTTTCACATAAGATTACTCACATGGGTATTTCTATGTGGGCTCTAATATGATACTTAACATGATATGATAGCAGTAACGCAGAGTTCAATCTTGCAACTCCATAAGCACATGAACAATTCATTTGAACCCATATGTATATGAGTAAAGTAATTCACTTGAGTTAGTGCTTGAAAGATCAAGCTGCATAACTGAATCTTAAGAGTTCAGACCAATTCTTGGCCCTGAAAATGGCTGCCAGGAAAATCCCCCTACATTTAGGAGGCTAGCCAGGGTCTCCAGAAACCCAGGCTTCCTATACATGTGCTCGAGGGGAGGGGGGCAGCATTTTAATTATAGCTGTTCGTGGAGAGCTGATCTAATTAAAATGCTGCAGCATCATGTGTATTAAGCCCCTGCATGTTTAAAAATTGCGTGGGATGTTTTATCTAAAGCTTATTAGACACAGTTTAGTTAAAGTGCCACTGTGACCATTTTAAAACATGTGGAAGCTTAATACACATGACACTGTAGCATTCTAATTAGAACATGGAGCAGATTTGATTAATTAGAATGCCAAGGAGCATGTGTATAGGCAGCCCTGGGTCTAACGCCTTGTTCTGCCTCACTTAGTCTCTGCCCTTAGGAAAGTCACTTAAACCCATGTCATGTTCACAGAGATATTTAGGTGCCTAACATCACTCGGAGCAAAGGGTCTAAATAACTTTGTGGATCTGGAACTTGGTTTTCCTGTATGGTGTCTGTTGAAGGGGATAGATTTTTTTCTAACTCTTGAGGGTGCTGGGAAGATTAATATGTCCAAGACCATCCAGATCATGCATCAAAAGAAGCTAAATAAGCACTTTAGATGAATGAAAAGAGTGCTGCTTTCAGTAAAATACCATCTTTTTGCCTGTGGTTCCATTGCTTCTCCTCCTTCTGAAGGAGCAAACTGAATTCTTTGTGTTTTTTATATTGGGCTGTGTTTTTTTTCCCCCCTGTCTTGAATACTACCTTACCATGTATTCAATCTAATTACCTTTTGCATTGGCTAGTTCCAGTATTCCTCCCATTCTTTTTGACCAAATACATGCCAGGTGCACAATTTATTCATAGATTCATAGATGTTAGGGTCGGAAGGGACCTCAATAGATCATCGAGTCCGACCCCCTGCATAAGCAGGAAAGAGTGCTGGGTCTAGATGACCCCAGCTAGATACTCATCTAACCTCCTCTTGAAGACCCCCAGGGTAGGGGAGAGCACCACCTCCCTTGGGAGCCCGTTCCAGACCCTGGCCACTCGAACTGTGAAGAAGTTCTTCCTAATGTCCAATCTAAATCTGCTCTCTGCTAACTTGTGGCCATTGTTTCTTGTAACCCCCAGGGGCGCCTTGGTGAATAAATACTCACCAATTCCCTTCTGTGCCCCCGTGATGAACTTATAGGCAGCCACAAGGTCGCCTCTCAACCTTCTCTTGCGGAGGCTGAAAAGGTCCAGTTTCTCTAGTCTCTCCTCGTAGGGCTTGGTCTGCAGGCCCTTGACCATACGAGTTGCCCTTCTCTGGACCCTCTCCAGGTTATCCGCATCCTTCTTGAAGTGCGGCGCCCAGAATTGCACGCAGTACTCCAACTGCGGTCTGACCAGCGCCCTATAGAGGGGAAGTATCACCTCCTTGGACCTATTCATCATGCATCTGCTGATGCACGATAAAGTGCCATTGGCTTTTCTGATGGCTTCGTCACACTGCCGGCTCATGTTCATCTTGGAGTCCACTAGGACTCCAAGATCCCTTTCCACCTCTGTGCCACCCAGCATGTCATTCCCTAGGCTGTAGGTGTGCTGGACATTTTTCCTCCCTAGGTGCAGCACTTTGCATTTCTCCTTGTTGAACTGCATCCTGTTGTTTTCTGCCCACTTGTCTAACCTGTCCAGGTCCGCCTGCAGCTGTTCCCTGCCCTCCGGCGTGTCCACTTCTCCCCATAGCTTTGTGTCATCTACAAACTTGGACAGAGTACATTTGACTCCCTTGTCCAAGTCGCTGATGAAGACATTAAAGAGTATCGGTCCCAGGACCAAGCCCTGTGGGACCCCACTGCCCACACCCTTCCAGGTCAAGACCGACCCATCCACCACGACTCTCTGGGTGCGACCCTCTAGCCAATTCACCACCCACCGGACTGTGTAGTCATCCACATCACAGCCTCTTAACTTGTTCACCAGTATGGGGTGGGATACCGTATCGAAGGCCTTCCTGAAGTCTAAGTATACGACATCCACCCCTCCTCCTGTGTCCAGGCGTTTCATAACCTGGTCATAGAAAGAGACTAGATTGGTCAGGCACGATCTGCCCGCCACAAACCCGTGCTGGTTTCCCCTCAGCATAATTTGCCCTGATGGGCTCTCACAAATGTGAGCCTTGATAATTTTTTCAAAGACTTTACCAAGGATGGAGGTGAGACTGACTGGCCTATAGTTGCCCGGGTCCTCCTTCCTCCCCTTCTTGAAAATGGGGACCACGTTGGCCCTTTTCCAGTCCTCCGGGACTTGGCCCGTGCACCACGAGCGTTCAAATATTCCCGCCAGTGGCTCTGCAATGATGTCGGCCAGTGCCTTCAGCACCCTCGGATGGAGCTCATCTGGGCCTGCCGACTTAAAGGCATCCAGTTCTTCCAAGTGACTCTGCACCATCTCAGGGTCTACGCATGGAAGTCTGGCGCCTTGCTGCTGCCTCTCTACAACCCCAGTGAGAGACTTGTCGTGCCCCTCACTTAGGAACACTGAGGCAAAGAACTCGTTGAGGAGTTCAGCCTTGTCCCCCCTGTCTGTCACCAATTGTTTCTGCCCATTTAGCAGGGGTCCTATTCCTCCCTGGGCCTTCCTTTACTCGCTATATATCTAAAAAACAATTTCTTGTCTTTTACTTGGGTTGCCATCCTCAGCTCCATGGTAGCTTTGGCCCGTCTAACTGCCTCCCTACAAGCACGAGCAGAGGAGGTATATTCGTCTTTGGTGATCTCACCTTGTTTCCACTTTTTATGTGCTCCCCTTTTGGCCCTTAGGCTGCCCTGGATTTCTCTGGTATTGCCATTGGTTCATCTGATATTCATGGCCCAATGTCATATTTTTGTGTCTCAGCAAGTGCCACAAGCTCTGCTTCTGACTGGAATAAAGAAGACTGTCTAACATTTCAGCTAAGATTGAAAAGAGTCGAGAGACCTTTCAGCCCACATTAAATAACAGGCCCTCTTACTGCAGCTTTCACTTTCAATTACCTGAAGCAGATATTTAAAAAATAAGCATGTCTTGAGAAACCTATTGTTCATGGTTTTTTTTCAAAAGCACCATTTTTGTAAACCACAGTGATTATGCTCAAGAAGTCTGTATTTTGCCTCTCAGTGGTAGAGAAAAAAAGCAGAAGCAGTTCCAAGGTCTTATCATGCAGAACAGCAAGGGAGCTATCTACGTATATGTAAGAGAGCAGGCTCCATGGGACACCCACCTCAAAGGAACTCCTGCACACCGGTGCCAGAAGTGGACAGAACTGTTCTACCCCCATGAGCACACGAAACAAAAGCAGTCTGATCCAGGCAAGCGGATGCCACACATTTATAGCTTCACCTCTTCTCCAGAGCAATGTGACTTCCACCACCTTCTAGATATTCTGCCATCCCTCCTTCCATAATTAACATAACTAATCATGCCGATCAGTCAGAAGCCAGTAATTATTAATCAGCTTTAGGAACACCACCTTCCTCGATCGTTTTGTCCAATTGTCTGGTTAGCCTTGAGAGGTTTTAATGGAATTGTAATATAAGCAACAGCCACTCTGAGGGTGGTCTCTTTTTTAACAAGTGTCATTCCAGTAAAGGATTTGTAGAGAAACTGGTTTTCACCTTAAGGATGTAGAGTACGGAGTAGAGGTAGAGGGTGTATAATGGCAGCACTTGGAAGTGGTCAGCGGTTCAGAATGGGGATGTTAGTCCTTAAGAAGATGGACTAGTGAACAGAAGGCAAGTGAGCTATCACATATTGGGTAAATTAATATGTTATATAGCACTACAGTTTATCATGTGTATTTTGCTATACACCTACACACACATGCATGCACGCACACATGCATACAGACATGATGGGATGTCTCCCCGAAGCATAAATGTTGTTCCTTTTGCCACTTGCCAGGCATGCTTGCTTGCTGTCACTGACCTCCGGGGGTTTTTTAAAAATATATTTAATTTGGAGAAAGTGCCTATAATCAATAAAAGGGATCCTTTTATCTTAATCATCTTATTAATGAATGGGCACATTTTTAGCCTTTTATTTATTCTACTTTTAATTTCCCAACATATGGAAGAAATGGAATAAAGTCAGAATTGATGAAGTGGCTCTATGTATTAATACTGTAAGGGCATATTTTTGCTATCATCTCTGGGAAAGTTGCTCTGTATGGGAAATGATCACTTTGCTTTTACCAATATTTTGCCACTAATTGTCATTTCTCAGCCTATCATTCAACATACTGTATGGCTTACAACATAACACACAGTACTATCCATCCACCAAACATCCATCAACACACACTTCGTCTCCTAGGGGCTTGGTGCTTCCTAGAACATGCTGTGCTCTTAGGGAGTCATGTCAGGAAGTACAGTTAGTTTAATTTAAGGATTAGAAGCTGGATATTTGAAATCTGATGGCTTTAGCACTGTAAGTAAGGTTTGAGTATGTTGAGGTCAGGGTAGTACATAGATGTGTGATCACCAGAGATTAATATTACTTGTTGCTTATCATGCAAGCAATAAATACTCTTTGTGATGATATATTTATTTTGAAATATCTTCATTTTTATTTTGAAATGTTTATATATGTATATATTTGTGGCTTCCCTGAAGATAATCCTCCAAAGCACTGTTACAGGAAACCTATAGTAGATATTTCTCAACCAGACGAAAAGGTACAGCATCTAGTAGGCCTGCATTTTACAAACCCCCCACCCCTCAGTTTTTCCTCTGTGCCAGGGGTGACCCAAGATATGTCCCATGGGACATGGAACCATGTCATTTGGCCCACAGGGCTCCCTACAAATCTGGAAATTTGGCAGCAGAGAAGTGGCAGCATTAATTACTGCAACTCCAGGAGCTCTGGCAATTAACACTGCTACCACTCATCCCATCATCATATTTACAGGCCCATGGGGAGCCCTGCAAACCAGATGATGTAGGTTCATGTGCTGCATCAGGCCCGTAGACCAACCCCTTGCTCCATATTTCGTCTGTGGACAATCCCTGTGCCGTTCATTTAGCCAGTGGGGCCAGATACTGTGTACTTGAAGTTGGGCATCACTGCTTTATGCCAAAGTAGCCTAACATGTTATTGCAAGTAACTCTTTGCATAGAGGTTTAAACTAGTTACGAACAGCTAGAACACTTTCCTTGCTGTCTGTTACTAATGGGTTAGTTTGGTTAATTTTTTAATCTTTGACTTACAGATGAGCATGAGAGACTCACTCCCCTTTCTCTTTAAGGGTCTCTTTCCATTCATCAGGTATTGGCTTGTCTCCCAGTCTGAGACCGAACTCATGTTTAAACATCATACATCCATAATAATACGTTAATCTGGGAGTTAAAAGCCAAACCTTCCAGCTTCAAGAAGAAATTACCAAAAAAAAAAAAAAAAAAGAAGAAGAGTAAAAGGAAGCTAAAAGCAACACAATCACCTTCAATAGCAAAAAGTACTTTAAATGTGCACCTTGACAAAAAGTCAGCAACCCAGAGATCAGTCCCTCTGAATATCAGCCTGTGCATGGCAGCACGCCCCCAACTGGCTGAAGCAGGACAGAGCTTTGCCTCTTTTTCCAAAGCTGCCTGTCAGGTATCCAGGTTGTGGCTGTATTGGTCTAAAGGAAAAAGCAATCAGGACTCGTAGCAGAGATGATATATTTTATTAGACCAACAAGATTTTTGCAAAAAAAGTCTTTAATTGCAAGCTTTCAGGCACAAACACCATTCATCAGGCATTGGAGAAAAGATTGTAAAAGTTTGCCTAGCTGGGCAGTTTCATTGCTTGGCACATTGGCCTTGGTTCTCCTTGTGGAGCAGAGCTAGAGAAGCACACTGGAGGATGATACAGCATTTCCTCCCTATGCTTCCTTCCCCCTGCAGAATGTCCCTGGCACAGAAGTGGTGAATAGAGCCTTAAAGTCCTCTTCCCCTGAAAAGGTGGACCCTGGTCTGCCACGGGTGAGGAAGGGCAGCAGGAGGTGTTAAAGCTCAGAACAGGATGAAGGCGTGTTACTGGGTGGCAAGGTGAGACACAGCTCTAGACTGCATGGCTAGCTGGGAAGAGGGTCATGGGGAGGGTGATCTAGGCCACTCGGAGAGGAGGAGAAGGGTAGTGTTGTGCCAGCAGACTGAGAGCCCTGTCTGCAAATGCTGTGAGGGAACGGACCTGCAGCAGAGGAAGTGGCCGGGAGCTGCAGAGGAGGGTACTGCAGCTTGGAGGGAAGCCAGGCCTGAAAATATCCTGCTGATGCAGGCAGCAGGAGCAGTTTGTTCTGGATGAGGTGCAAGACACAGGGCTTGTGGCTGAGCAGCTCAAACACATCAGAAGCCACAATCAATCCCTCTGGTTACTACAGCTGTTATGCTGTAAGGCAGGCTTAATTCCTGTCATACCTCTAGCTAACCTAGCCAGACCCTTGTCTTCCACACTCCACCCACATGCAGCCCTGCCTTGTAGTATCACAGAAGCCCAGAGGGCCTTGCACCAAGAAGGCCTACCTAAGGCCAGTATGTACCATGTGGCACGACACTTTTAGGCAGCCCCTTACTCAAGAGAGCAGCACAGGAGTTGCCTCCCCCAACTCCAATGCTATATCCAGTCCTTGTGGAAGTATAGAATAATGTCTCACAATATTTGTCCTAAAGAATAATATTGAATGGGCTTGGACATGAGTGTTGTTCCACGGGTTGGCAAAGTTGAAAATAAATGGCAGTGCTGAGTGTCCTGAGCAAGAGGGTGACATACAGAGTGTTCCTGAAGCATGGGATCTTCCAATGAGGTGTGAAAAAAAGAAACCAAATAATTTTTTAGGCTGTACATCAAGAGGTATCGCATCATGGTCTGCCAACCCAATAGTCTTTCTCTACAGGCTATGTAAGAGCCAGGTAAAATTCTTATAGCTGCATTTGTTAGTTTATGGTGCTTGTGAGGCTTCTCTTGTAATCCTATATTCATTTCTGCTAATCGTAGGACCAGACAGATGTTGACAAACTAGAGGCAATTCAGAGAATAAGCTACTGAAATGATAACTGGGCTGGAGGCACCAATTTACTGGAAAAGATTAAAAGAACTGAATGTACAGGGCTTGCCAAAGGGACAGCTGGAGATAGGGAGCATGATAATCCCTTACATATACTGTAAAGAGTTGGTTCGGCTGGTTCGAGTGAATGAAAGGGGTTATATTTGAGGATACCAAAAAAGGAAGAGAGGGAAAAAAATGTCAGGGTGAATAAAAGGATGCCATTGGACAGCTGCATTAGTAAATGTGTGCACTTGGAATTTATGATCTTTCATCTATAGAATGAGTATAACATTTTCTTATCTTACATTGGTAATGGAAAGGGCAATTTATTGATGTTTGTAACATACCTGAAATGTGCTGCATGGAAGAAAAATATAATGCAAAATATGATCAATGAGCTAATAAGGGAGAGGCGTGCTTTATAGCAAGAGAAAAAAGATAAGTAACTATGTAATCAAAGACTAGTTCTGTTATAGGTTTCTCATGATAATGTTAGCCTCCGGACTAGATCCTACAATGGAATGACAGCCTAGATTGCATGTTCACTTATCTTTTTTTTATTATTATTATTTTTTAATTTTGTTAAAGCATTCTTAGGAAGCTTGTCTGTGTAAAGATGGCTGGACTTCTGGATATTCCCATGTAACTGCCATGGCGTTTTAGTTGTCAAATTTACTGTTCATGTATCTGTTTCTGGGGGCATCCTCTCCCACTGGAATCATCTGGTTTAATTTTTCAGCCTTAATACTAGGTTTGTTAGCATTTTAATGCAAATATTTTATAAAACATTATTTTGCACATACTCCTCTTGGCATGGTTGACTATAATATGCCTAATTCATAATATTCCTTGGGAGCCAGGGAAGCAATGATGATGTTAAGTCTCAGTGGCCATGTCTACATGAGATGCTGACTGCACAGTAGCGTCACATGGCAGAAAGCGTGATGCGACGCTACTGCGCAGTAGTGTCAGGCTACTGCACAGTCAGAATCACAGAAAAGTTGTTCCTCATCACTGCTGTGCAGTAACTCTGGTTACTGTGCAGTCATTTAGGGCTTGTTTATACAAGTCATAAATGACTGTGCAGTAATGACTGAGCAGTCAGTATCTTGTATAGACGTGGCCAGTAAACAGCAGATTAGGAGTTAATAAACTGCCTGACACTTCTGTTGACATGATAGACTGTATAAAGCTTCATAGGAACTACTATGCTGTCAATAAACCTGGCTTATACAAATTGTATTTACATTTCTGAGGAGATCTTTGAAGAGGGAGGTGCACATGGGGAGGACCTAATTTTTTTAACTACTATCAGTAAAAAAGGAATTGGCTGTGCAATACTGATACTAAAGAAACAAGCATACGACAGTTCAGAGGGTCTGATTCTGTGTGCATTTTATAGAGTCATTTGCTCCTGTGCATAAGGAGTGCAAAATGCTGCGACGTCACAGGGGCAAATTTCAGCTTGGGGTATATGGGAACAATGAATCATACCTGTCATCCCTCTCTTTAATGTTTATGTTAACATTCTGCCATGATATTCTGATATATATGGGTCCCATCCCCGATCTCAGTTATTCTCTCATGACTAATCTCAGTGATGCCGTTCTCCTGATTTACTCAGGTGGGGTGAGAATAGGCCCCTGTGGCATGTAACAGATCTTGCCAATACAGAGGAAGAATGGGCTAAACTAAAAAAGATAGTAGAAGCATTAGTATTTCTGGATTCTTTGGACAATTAGTATTTCTGGATTGACTTTGGACAATTACAGAGAGGACATCAAATGTTTAAATTTCCTGTGTCTGTTACAAGCTGGCTCCTGATAAGTATGCTTATGCACCTGCAGGTTACTTTTTAGCAAATTTATTTTACAAGAAAATTCAAAAGATGGTGCTTGTCTATAATAACTTAAAGGCAAATTTCTTAAAGGTTAGAATTTAAAAACATGACTTGACCTAAGATGCATCATGGCATTATCCTCAGTAAATTAAATGTATTAGGGTGTTGGGAAAGGAATGCTATCTCTAAGCATCAGGCAGGAAGAAACTGCAGTTGAAAAGCCTGCTTCCCTTGGGAGAGATCAGATATCAGACTTGCAGAGCATCAGGTCCAGCCCAGAAGGCTGCCACCTACACCCCCATCCCAGCTTTGTGAGATTGCTACAATCGATTGTCATCTTCTCCAGGCTAAATACTGGAAGAGAGAGCGAGAAAGAGAGAGAGCGCACAACTCCTGCCTGCTTTGGCTCCCTTGATTTGATGGCCTCTATTCTTTCTAATTGGATAAAATAGGAAGTCACTGGCAGTCCTGTGTTGCTGGGTGTGCTGATTTCCCTCAGACCAGCCCTGCGGAGGGGTGGGGGTGGGGAGAGAAAGGAATGAGCGTGTCCCTGTATCGGAGAACCGTGCTGTTGGGGAAGAAGAACAGAGGAAAGTGAACGAGTGCTCAAGAAGGACAAAGAGGGAAGGGGTTGGGGGGTGGGGACACAGAGAAAGGGAGTTACCATCCTCTTGGCATTGCTCTTCCTCTCAAACCTCTGTGTAATGATATTGTTTGCAGTGATGCTCAGAGAGCCGGCACCTGCTGCTCTGTAATGATTCAGCCTCTTTCAGCCGTTGCTTTAATACAACAGGATGCTGTTGCTACTGTCACTGCTGCCTCTACCGCTGCTACTGTTGCCGTTGTTACTGATTTTGCTTTTGCTTCTATCGCATGACAGTTGTTTTCCTCATCTAAGCAGACACCAGCCTCTGATGCTCAAGGTGAGAAGCCAGCCTTTCAGTCTGGGCTACTGGTTCACTTAGTCAAACAATTTGATCCTTGTTTTGGGGGATTTGGGGGATTTTTGTTGTATTGTTGTTTTTTTATCCCCCACAGAAGAGCTGGGATGGCTTGAGAGGCATTTCAGGAATTATAAAAGTGGTCAGGAGACAGGAGCTTGATAATTACTAAGCAATTCTATGTTTTGGGTAATAGAGGAGAGGTGGTTTTTTTAACCTTCTGGAGATTTGGGTGATGATCCTGAGCTTGGACGCTTTCCTGGCTCCCACTCTATGATTTTGCAGAGCTGTGTGATTCTTCTTTTTCTCTGTCTCCTAGTAATGGACTGCGATAGAGTTACGGTCTGTCTCTTGGAGGTGAGCTGGGTTGAGCATTTATGATTTAAATATGTCTGAAGTAGCTGCAGAGACTTTCCCCAGCCCCTCGGCTCAGCTGAGCCCCGACGCATCTCTTGAGGGGCTCCCCACTGAGGAGGACATGCCAGGGACCCAAACGGAGGACAGGAGGGGCCAGGGCATAGCAAGCCTGGCTGTTACCTGCTGTGTATGCCTGGAGGCAGAGCGACTGAGGGGCTGTCTCAACTCAGAAAAGATCTGCATCGTCCCTATTCTGGCTTGCCTGGTCAGCCTCTGCCTCTGCATCGCTGGCCTTAAGTGGGTGTTTGTGGACAAGATTTTTGAGTATGACTCTCCTACCCACCTTGACCCTGGGAGGATAGGACAAGATCCGATGGTTTCTGCGGATCCTACTACACTGTCTGCCTGGGTGCTGCACACCTCCCCTTTCCCAGCACCAAGCCCTGAGAGCAAGGTTGAAGTGACAGTGCAAGCTGACAGCTCACTGGTGTCCTCTGAGCCTTTTCTCCAGCCTTCTCTGTATAACCGTATCTTAGATCTATCCCTGTTGTCCTCCATGGCACCTTCGCTACCTCCACCCACCCTGGAGCCTGAGGGGAAAGAGACAACCACAGCGTCTCAGGCACAAGCCACAGAAACTAATCTCCAAACAACTCCAAAACTTTGTAAGTAGAAGCTCATTTTGGATTGTTCTGCATCTTCCTTTTGCACATGATGTTGCATGTTTAAGTTCAAACAAACTGAGGTGCGACTTGTGTCATGCTCTGAGGAGTGCCCCAAAGATCCTTAACATTTGTGCTAAACAGGCATATCAGGGAATGATGTTTGGTGGTACCGCTGTGCCCAGAAAGTGCATTTAAAAGATGTTGTGTCCAAGGGCAGTTCTAAAGAGGGATCTTTGCAAGTTGTTTCACTGCATACTCCGCACAGAAGGATCAGCTGATTTACATTTTCACTGGCACTCTTTTTTACAGGAGCAAGCAGGCCATTTCACTGATGAATTCTGGTTGCATATGGCACTGAATCCTGTGCGCTTGCTAATATCTTTGCTCTGTCTGCAAAGCACTCCTGCTTCCTGTATTTTATTGCTGACAAATGTCCTTGTCTTCTTCCTGGCGAAGTGAGGGATTGCAGAAGAGAAGGGTTAACTGTACATTTGTAACAACTCTAGCCAGTTCAGAGTTAATTTAGCTGCCAGTTGTAATTTTCCTTCTCTCCAGATCACAGTACAAATCTACACACGTTTCTTTCCCTTCTTAAGGAGGTGATCCTGCTGAGCAAGGCTCATGAATGTTTTCTCACTGAGTTTGAAGGGATGAGTTTTAAAGTGAAGCACTTGTGCCTGAAAAGAGATGCAGAATGGGGACCCCCCGTTGAGTCTCTCTTAAGCCCTTTAAAAATCATGGAGCCAGATAATTTTCAGCAAATGAAATGATCAGTTGCTGAGAGAGAATCTGTTTGGCACTCATCCTTCTATCCTGTTAGATTGGAGCAAGTCCGGATCCCAGTCCACAAACTGTGTAAAATTGTGCAGCTCTTGCTAAAGGAAAAACAGCTTACTGCTGTGCTAGAACATGGAGCTGGTGCTTGTGAGAGTTCTGCAGTGGTGAAAACTGGCAACTTGCTCTGTTGTAAAATTTCCCATAAATGAAGACGTTTCATCTTATTCCCATGATGTAACGTAGCAGTGTGACTGTGGTGATTGATACATATTGGACCTCATCCTGATACTACTGAAGTCAATATCGGTTTAGCCATTGAATTCAGTTAGGGTCAGTGATTATTTTGGATTACTTCTACTACCTTTTATTTTATCTTGTAATTGATAGTGAGTCAGGTCCTCAGCTGGTGTCAGTGCTCTGTACTTGAGCAACTTCAGTGCAGCAACACCCATTCCATCTGACCTAATTAATTTAATGCTAGATGTTATTCTAGCATTTTGGAAAGGCCATTTTAAAGATACTCCTTCAGAATTCTGCCACCTTTGACTTTGATAGCATACCACCACTAGCTGTTAGGTGAAAAGCAACTTTTCTGAAGATAATGGTTTTATGAGAAAACTTCACTGAAACTTAATATGTTCATTTAAGGGTCAGCCAGCAGAGTGTTGCCTGAGGCAGGGGGACCACATAGGCCTCTGTGTAGTCATGACAGTTATATGAAAGTTTTCTTTTTGTCTGCCACAAGTAATTAGTGCAGAAACTCTTCTTTGCAGAGTTATCATCTGTGTGTCTCTTAAGTGTCATTAAAGATACCACAGATGTCTTTGAAATCACCCCCCCCCCCTCCTTACTACACCTGGTAAAATGGCTAGAGACTACCATCCAGCTGAAATTATTTGCCAGGGGGCAGGGGAGGACAGAGAAGTACATCAAGAGCAATATGTGTGCACACACAAGCAAAAAATACCTACAAAATTCTGTAGTTTAGAAAAGGTCTTTTCCTTCCCTTGATCATTCAAAGCCTGAAGAAAATGAAAAAAGATCATCTTTTGAGCAGCCACAGGCAAAAAAACCAATATCTGCATTCAGGTTTATTTACATGTGAGAAATAAATGGGGATCCAGGAATTCTTTTCTTTTTTTTCTTTTAAAGATAGATATCTACTAAGTGACTTCCAAGCAGATACTGATAGAAAGGAAGAGGGGGGTGGCAGCTGATTTTATTTGGGTTCCACTGTATGGGAAAGAATTACTACTGCCTAAAAGCCTCAGTCAGGCAAGGTTTTGAGGCATCAAACATCCCAGTTTTCCTATGGAAGTAAGGTTAGAAAAGCAAGTTGCAAAAATATTGGCTAGAGAGTTCAAAGGGGCATAGAGAGAACTTTTTGGAACCCCTTATAATGTCTCAAGAGTTCTACAGCTGTATTTCAAATGTGTTCTTTTTTATGAACAGAAAGGATTGTTGGAAAGGTTGACAGACCCTGATCTATGCCAAGTATAAAATTCTGGGAATGATATCCTGGGATGTAACATTTGTAAATTGGATTGCCCTATTGTGCATATCAATCTTTCTCCCTTTTTCAGACATCACTAAGTAATTTATTCACAGAAAACACATGAGCTTTCCCTCTTGCAGTGATAATTTTTTTATCTGGAGCAAAGTAAAAATTGTCACAGCTCATGTTTGGTCACTTACATATCATTTCTCAACCAGACAGTCTGTGGGTCTCAGAATCCTATTCTCTTCTTCTCTTTTCTGTCTAACTCAGCATATTTTGTTTAAAGCCATATCCTTCAAGGTCACAGTCACTCTGTTGTGGGCTAATTGATTCTTTTTATCCTGGAGTCTAGGATGGAAAGTAGGAGAGAGACAACCCTAGGAATTGTTTCTGGCTGTGTTGGTCCCAAAATCAGTTTAACCTTCTATTATCATATTTTGTATTCTATTGAAACAAAAGCAAAATACCCCTTTCTTCTTTTATGGCTTCATAGTTTTCCTTTGCTGAACCAAAAAGAAAAAGCTGATATTTTTAAGAGCTCACATATGTAGGAGGCATGCCAGTCTTAGCTCAATTATATACAAGGATGTTTCATTTACATGGGTATATATAGTATGCCTTAATCTACAATCTAAGCTGGGTAAATCACATTGATCTTAAAAATGGTAATATGATGCAGGAGTTAAATTAACCTTGTCTCTTTCCCCTCCCCCCCCCATTTTAAATGCAATTCTGCAACTATACCTCAAGTACTATAATAGTTATGGTTTCATAGCACTATAATTATTATGTTTCTTAGTACTATAATTATTATGTTTCCAACAATAGTAATTGTTACTTTGTTTATACCTATGTAATATACAAGCTATTCTCTCCTCATAGATTTTAAGATGGTTTCACTTTCTATTTAAATGTATCCAAGCGATTTTAAGTTTTTAATCTGACTTGGAGGAAGCAGGGAAGAGGTCAGAGGGGGTGATGAATGTATGTAGAGGATAAATAGAAGGTAAATGATATCCATGAAGCAATGGTGGCTTCCTTATTATCTTGGTAACATTAGGCTTGGCATTAAAGCCAGGGATTGTCTAGGTTCTCCTGACAGTCACAAGGCTTCATTAGCCTCTGCCTTTACACCTTGGGTCTGACTCAATGACATCAGTGCAAAGTGAATATGAAACACGTGTTCTGGCTTTTCATTAGAAACAAAGACGAGGCTCAGTGCAGCAAAAAACTGGGCCCTCCTGCTCTGGCTTGCTAGCATTGTGTATTTGTTTGACTGGGGTGTAATGGACTGTCTAGGGTGTATGGCCAGGGATCAAATTCTGCTTTTGGGTTGGAACACTCCGGACTTAATCCATTTCCCTGGAGCAACTTAGATTCTTATCACTGTCGCTCAGCACTGAATTTGGTCCAAGGGCATGGCATTGGTAGCCAGGACTATTGCACAGCTCTGGAATGCTGTTATGGTTCACCCCAGGCAGGCCCAGCCTAATCTTTCAGTCGGGTTAGGCCGTTAGTCTTTGCCATAGCAGGAGCCTAATTTGGCATTTCTGCCTGTCTGTGAAGAAGAGTCAGGCCATACCATGGTGCAATGGCTCATCATCATTGCCTCACTGCCAGGATGTGCATAGAATGAGATAAATATGAGTTCCTCTCCTGGCTGTGTCAGGTGATGGTGGTCACCTTGGGCCAGCCAGTCCATTCTCCCAGGTTTCATTTCTGCATAAGGGATCATGGAGGTGATTATGTCTTCCTGAGTTGTGCAAGTTGGCTATCATTTACAATGCATTGTAAGGATGAAAAGTATTAATAACCATGGTTATTTATCCTCTCTCAGCTTTGATGGTGCTCTTGCTATTTTTTTTTCATTTCTCAGATTCCTACTTCCCAGTGAGTTGCTGCCTTTCTCTGTCTCTCCCTGTGAAAAGTGTCAGAATAATCACTATGGTATCATTTTCACTAAGAAAGACGCATAAAAACAAGCCAATCCAGATCTGAGAACCAAACTATATAGCTCAAAAACCAATCTTAATTCCACCCATAGTAATCCATGCATGATGGCATAATTTTTAGTGTAAATGCACCCATTTTAGGGTTTTTTTCTTTTAAAGAATAAAAAACTTGCCTTAAAGTGGCTTTGCAGCAGATTGCACTTATTTTTCATATTTCTACTCCATACCTTGTTTTCTTTGCTCTTAACCTCTCTGTCTCTTTCCTTCTTTCTCATTCTCCTATCTGTGTCTGCATTTAATTTCTTCCTTCTCTGTCTGTTCCCTGACCTCCATTTCATTTCCCCTTTCCAGTAATTTTTCACCTTCCAAGGAAAGATCTGTCTGAGGGAACAATGGACTCAGGCCTACTATTCCGCAAAAGATCAGCCGGGGTTCCTCAAAAGATCGGGAGTAATGGCAGAGTGGGCTGGGAGGTGGTGCACCACCATTGCTGGACCAGGTCGCCTGGCTCCACATCTGTTCACAGGACAAGGGTATGGGTTTCACATCAGAAGTGATATGAAAGGGTTCCATGACTATGAAAGTTTGAAAACCACTGCTCTATTCCATGCAAGCCAGGGAGTTCTGCTTAGAGATCATGGGCAAGGTCTTATATCTAATAGATGGGTCTTCAGGAGAGTGCTTGTTTGTAAGTTAGAGGCAGGAGTAGTCTTCCCCAAAGCACAGAGCTAGATGTGCTTCACGTCCCAATGAATAAGGCTTTAAAAGGCATGAGCTTTTTTCAAATAGCCTGATTCTTATGTCTATGGACATCAACAGCTACTAATCATAAAGAGTTTCTCATGTATGCATATGATGTGAGGCCCCATGTATGCATACCGGGTTAGGCCCTAATCCTTTAGTTTAATGAGATTTCAGAAGAGCATAAGATATCAGCTTTAAAACGTGCAGTAAGGAGACAAAGGATGTTTGTCTGGCTTTAGAAATCCTGAGGGGCATATCTTGGGCCTTCAGAAACCAGGGAAGGTCAAGCAAATGCTGATATACCGAGCCATCCAGTCTCTGTATAATCCTTAGACACTTGTCACTCTAGTAGCCACTAGCCAAGTGCTGATAAGGACTTTGCAGATGTGTGAATAAGGGGAGTAATACTGAAAATAAAACAGAGTTGTGCATACGTGCACTATGTGAGGGTGGGGCATGTGCATGTAAAATAGGGGAACATAATGTTTTGCGATGCCACAAATTGTGGATGTTTGTATTAGTTGCAAGTAGCAGAGCCATGGCCAAAGTGCTCAGATCTTCCCAAACATATAATAAAATCTTTCTAGATCCTTCTGCAATCACACATTTGATTCATATGACTCATTTTGAGCAGTTTTGGTTCCTTTAAAGTCTCTCTTCCCTTTTAAAAATTGTTAAAAGCATGGAAATAGTGATTCCATTTGTATGTGAGAAGACTACAAATGATTTAAAATCAATAGGCCAAATTCTGTCCTTACTAACATTGGTGTGATACCCCAGAGGACTGCAGACTGTATCTATAGACACTTGGGCCAGAATTTTTCACTATATTTTGTCAAGAAAAGCTCACAATGTTAGAGGAAAAATAGTTTCTCAAGTCTCTGCTCTTAACAATGTAATTTTTTCAGCCTGACATAATAGATTGTGAATAACCATTAAAAAAAATAATAGCTTGATCTTAACATTTCATTATAAGCCTAATTGAAAATTAGTTCTTTGTTCAGACTGTGTTGAACTTAAAGAAGTCCTTGGTATTTTTATTTATACGTGTCTGTGTGATATTGATACACTTCCATACAGATGATACATTTTTATATATGGTGTGATGGACATAATAATTTACTTATTAAAGTGAAGTCTGGGGCTGCATTATATTATACATTTTGAAGCCACAGGCAGAATTCCTGAAAAAATGGATAGGCCTAGTATTTGGATTTTCACTGCAGTGGATGATAATCATTATTTTTCTTTATCTGTTATACTTATTTTACTTTTTTTATGAATAAATCCAAGATACAAAATAACAGATTTGTCATTCAAAAACATATCCAGTCACCCAGATAAAGACAGACAGACATTGATCTTCTATCAACTGTGCTAATCAAAGTCCACAGAAGTCATGTTCCCTTCCACTCCTCCCCACAATCTCCAACAGTTCCTCAATATTTCCATTATCATCTCTATACAATAATTCATCCCCTCTTTTTCCCTGGAACTCTGCATAACATAAATCTTATTATCTTCTTCTCATATCTGTTTTAAATTTTTTAAAAGATGCTAAATTTATTCTTAAGTGTTCAGTCATAGAACTTGCACTTTGATACTCAAAAAAGTTCCTCAAATATTCTGGTTTGGAGACAGGAGAAGATTCTTTTTTAGCAAATTCCAAAAACACCCATCAAATTTCCAAGTGAACTTATTTTTGCCTTCTCCCCTGGAGAACACTGACTTCATAGGACAACTTTTGCATTACTAAAACATCCCAAACTTTTCTAAAACGGTCAGTGATTTTAGAAGGGGTGGTCACTTCTCTTCCAGGCTTTTGCAACTGTAATTTTTGCAGCCATTAGAAGATGAGTGATCAATTCCTTATATCACTTATATGTTGCAGAGCATTCAGGAAGGTTCCTTAAGAGACTAAGGGATTAACTGATAATTGGCATCCAGTTATTTTTCTCACCGTCTCCAATCTTCTTCCAAAGCAGTTTATTTCTATGACACATCCACCACATGGTAGTCCTCCCAAATGCCCTCCAACATTTGCCTGTTCCTATACAATAAATGCATTTAATTTTAGGTGGAGTGAGATACCATTGATACAGGATTTTAATAATTTTCTGTTATTATTGTGCAGATGTACTTGTGAAGACCATTGTTCCAAATGGCCTCCCATTCTTCAGCACGGATTTCTGATACAGTGTCATTAGCCCACCTTTTCATAAATAGTGTTTTTTGTTCTATATGGCTGTTTAAAATTGTTTATATAACATAAACAATAAGTCTCTGTGTTTTATCAGTGTGACCAATACTTTCTCTAATTCACTCAGACTTCTGCTGAGGGTTACCTTTCTTTGTACTTTTTAGTGCAACAGTAGTTTAAGTGCATTTCAGTAAAGTACACATAAACCCCACCTCAATCTTGAAGTGCCAACATAATTCTTTGGTTATAAAATGCATATAGTACTTTCCTGACATTGGATGAGAAGGCAAAGTTTGGCTTAAAAGAGGTCAAGTGTCAGGTTAGTATGTATTTGTGCATTTGCTTTGTGGCATGCAGCTAGAATTATATAAACAAAACCTTTTTGTATTTTAATAATTTGCAGTCTTGCTAATGGAAATGTAATAGATTTGCTGCAGAAACCCAACTCTGGATCAATACTGATGTAATGAGACAGCTAGTTCAGGGAAAAAACATGTGATAGTAATCTACAGAAGACAGTACCTGAGCAGAGGCCACCCTGGCTGCATGGCAGAGAAGGGCAGACAGGCCTGATCAAACAATGTAGCAGTTGATGGAGTGCTTCTTGGAGAAAGAATATCTCATCAAGGGCATACAGGTGTTAAAAGAAAAGGCATTAAGAATGTATTGGTTGCAATTGTGGGATGGTACTGTTTCTTGATGCAATTAAAATATTTCTTTGGGGAGAATCTCTTTATGGAAACTGCATCTTTTATAAGATGCAACTATGCAAAGTGAATAAGGGAGTGTTTAGGCTCTGTCTTTAGCAACCAGAAAACTCCTTAAAGGAACAGGAGAGAAGTCCTTAAATCAGGGGGATCCCTAGGTGATATTAAACTGGTATAGCTGACTGGTCTCTCTCTTCTCCCTATTCCATGTAGGTAAAGAGTGCCAAAGGGGTTGAACAGGGGCAGGATGTGACAGGGCAGAATGACTGGTACAGTGGCTGGCTGACTCCAGTACAACTTAGAGCTGCCTTAAGGCAAAGCAGCTTTAAGGTAAATCAGAAGCAATTTGGGCCTCTGACCAGTGCAGGATAATAGTGCCAGAAAGGTGGCACAGATCCACTACTTCCTCTTCTGTTGCACTTTACTATTATTAGCTTCCTCCTATGTGACATTTCCTAGCTAAACTATTTTTTTCTTTTTATAATTCTTTGCTTAAAATGTCCTGGAACTACTTGGCAATGGGTTTTCATGTCTCAAACTTTAAAAATAAATTGACAGTGCATAATGATTCGGTTTTTAAGATGAAAGGAAATCAATAATGGCTTGATAGCATCACATGATGCTAGGTAATGTATATGAAGCAAAACTCTTAAGCATGATTAGTAACATTGTTCAGTTTCACTGTAGAGGGACAGAAAGAGATTTGAATCTTACACTTTTACTAATCAGTTAATTCTTATGATTATACACATCAAAAGGAAAAAAGAATAGCCCCCACACTAAAAAACCTCTTTATTCAAGAAAAAGATTCCAACTTTATGAAAAATTACTTGACTCTTCTGAAGTGTTGACTAGAAGTCAACGTGAAGGTGCCAGAAATAGATCTTAGTAAAAAAAAAACCTTACCATTTTACTACAGGCAGCTACTTTAGTGGTGGTAATTTGGTTTTTCAGCCTTACAGAGAATGGCCTAGATTTTGATTAACGCTAACACCCTTTTGCATTGTCAGAGCACTCTAAAAAGGCCTTCATATAAATGAATCTTGGGCCCTAATACACAGAACCCTTTGTTGGCACTGCAGATTCAGGGACATGGTACCATTTGGCCCTCAGTGTTGTTTAGGGATCTTGTTCCTTTAAGGGATGCATTGATGTAAGCAGACTTAATATTAAATTGTGTGAACAGTTTGACCTTGCTACTCATAACTTTACAAATTTCAGTAAATACTCAATTGGGGTCTCTGTGTACATGCAAATGTAATTGCATCTATCATAAGTGGATTGGTTCCTTAGGAATGTGCATTATTACCTGTGCTATTATAAGGCCCCCTAAAGGCTGATTGCTGCCTTGTCTTGTCTCGCCTTCCTCTCTCTTCTCCAGAAGACAATGTAAAAAGGCACCTGTTTTATTTGCAACAAAAGTCATTCCTTTGCGGGTCCTTGGTAACAAAATACAAAGGATGGGTGGTTCACCAAAATGCCAAATATTGATGAAGACCATGTGAATCCTGTTAACTGATTGATAAAATTGTTCCTGTTCACCTTTGATATCATTCTGTCATTACTGACTTAATGATACTTCCCACAGTTTCCATTGCTGGAATCAGTAGCATTGTAGTGAGAGTTACAAATGTTAAGCTATGATCATAAAATCAAAGAGAAGTAGGCCCTCTAGAGGTCATCTGGTCCATGCCCCTGCCTGAGGTAGGATCTTCCCTATCCAAACCATCCTTTACAAACCATAATCTAATTTCTACATAAATTCACAACACAGACCAAACACCCTTACTTGCCACAGGTAAAGGAGGGTAACCACAGCAGCCAACATCCTGCTTCTATGCAGTGCTGTCAGTATATGCTGAAGGGATCCGGGAAAGAGAGCCATGTCCCTGCTACAGAGGAAGGCAAAATCCCACAGCCCATACTGACCTGATCGTGGAGTAAAATTCCTTCCAAACCACAAATATGGTGATCAGTCTAACCCTAAGTGGAGGGGCAAGACCCTCTAGCCAGGAACCTCTGATTTTGTTCCAAGCAGGAGCATTGGCACACCCCAGTCAAAATCCTCAGCCTTGGCTGTGGCCAACACCCAATGCCACTCAGGAAAGCTTAAAAACACCGTGACACATGTAGCAGGGAGGGGAGAGGAAGCAACCAGCAAAGCCCAGAAGCATGGAGAATACCCGTAGTAGAACACAGGCGTAGCTATGCCTAGATCATTCCCAACCAGTGGGTGTCCAACCTCTTCTTGAACACCTCCAGTGATGGAGAGTCCAGAACTTCCCAGGCAGTCTGCTATTCCATTGTCTCACTATTCTCACAGTGAAGAAGTTTTTATGGATATCCAATCTAAACTTACTTTGCTGCAGCTTTAAGCTATTGGTCTACATCCTCCTCTCTGCAACAAGAGAGAAAAGGTGCTTCCCTCCTCCTTTATGGCAGCCCTTCAGGTGTTTGAAGACTGCTATCATGTCTCCTCTTAAGCACCTTTTTCTCAAGCTGAATATGCCTAGCTCCTTCACCCTCTCCTCACATGCCTTGCCTTCCAAGCCCTTGATCATCTTTTTTGCCCACCTCTGGACCTCTCTAACTTCTCCATGTCCTTTTTAACATGTGGCGCCCATGGCTGCACCTGGTGCTCCAAATAAAGCCTAACCAGTGCCAAGTAGAGAGGCCCTATCACCTCCCGTGTCTTGCACTTAATGCTTCTATTGATGCATCCAAAAACCACATTGGCCTTTTGTATGGCTGCATCTGCAGACTCATATCAAGTCTGTAGTCTACCAAGGCATCAGTCTTTTTCTATAGTGCTGCCATCCAGCCAGGTGTCACCTTTTTTTATTATTATTATTACTATTCCTCCTGAGGTGTAGCACCTTGCATTTGTCTGCATTGAATGTCATCCTGTTACCTTTAGCCTAACTTTCCAGTCTGTTGAGATCATTCTGAATTGCTCTCATCCTCCAACATGTTCACAGTCTTTTCCAGTTTTGTGTTTTCTGCAGACTTGCTCACAGAGCTTTCTATGCCAACATCCAAATCGTTAATAAACACGTTGAACAGCACTAGGCCCATGGCAGACCCCTGTGGGACTCCACTTGAAACCGCCTGCCATTCTAACATACACCATTTAATAATTATCCTTTGCTTGCTACTGTTGAGACGATTATCTACCCACCTTATAGTATTTTTATCTAACCCGTATTTCTCCAATTTGTTTATGAGAAAATTGTGTGGGACCTTGTCTAAAGCCTTGCTGAAGTCCAGATACACTATATCCACAACATTCCCTTCATCCACCCAAGCAGTTACTTTGTCAAGTTTTTTCAATGCATTTTTTTCATAAATCCATGCTGACTGCTTGTGATCAGCCTTCTGTAGGATATGATACAGTAATTTCCCAAGTATTGAGGTGAGGCTAACTCATTTGTTGTTCCCAAATCCTCCTTTTTGTTTTTTTTTAAGAGGGATACTATGCTGGCCCTTTTCCAGTCCTGTGGTACCTGGTCTATCTTATATTAAAGAGCAAGATGCAGGTGTGAGCCCAGGTTTTTGTTTAATACCTTTAACTGCAATGTAGTAACTGGAGATGCTCAGGAACAAGAAGCCTACCTCATACATACAAAGGCCACTCAGATGACTAATTCTTGTGTTGCCCTGGAGCTCATGGACTGTGTCTTCCTAGAATAGAAAACATACACTGGAACCCCATGTCTGCCTCTGTCGCTTGACAATGCTGTATGTATGTGCTTCTCCGTCATCTCTGTTGGGTCAAGGGTGTTTACTCAGAGCTGAATGGCCTCAGTTCTTTTAGGACTGGGTTCTCCCTCCTAAACTTCCCCTGGAGCAAAAAGAAGCTACATAATATAGACACACACCAGAGGGAAGACTTTGGGATCTATCCACAGTTTTTGTCCACCTGCCTGTCCTACTCAGGAATATAGAGTCAGGACAGTGAAGGTATCATGCTATGGCTCCAGACCTGTGATTTTAAACCTTGCTCCAAACTTTTGCCAAAGGGTGTTTCTAGTGGTCACACCTGTAGTCATTTGAATTTGGGTGTCAAGGCTCTTTGGATGTGATACTAGCCACATCACTTGCCTGCCATTAGTGAGAGACACTGGTGTGCTTTAACTGCATTAGCCTGATGGGCCACTAGGCTGAGATGATCCTTTACTCCTTTTTTTTTTTTCATTATGTGGTGGGTTCTTCTTGGTTTCTGTCTTACCACAGATCTCTCCAATGATGCACATCTGCATTGGCTCACCATGCTAGAGTTTCATGGTCTCCAGTCAGCCTACTTATCACTGGGCCAACAATTAATTGTATGAATTCAGGAGCCAGGTAGTAATAAGAATAGCAACTGCTGGTGCCATGGTTCAAGAAGATAGAACAAGCAGGTTGTGATACATATGCAATGCATCACTGTTGTGATTTCTAATGTCTTGAAAGGGCATGGTACTGGACAGTAAATATAACAATATGGTGACATTGCAGTTTATTAGAGCCTTAGACGTTAGACAGAGGAAAAGACAAATTACACTAGCTGCCATGAAAACAAAATGTTGTCAGCGGTGGCTGCCTAGGTGATGTCAAAGATACCAAAGTTATTTCCAGTACCTGTCCAGGGGGGGAGTTTGGTTTACATTGTTGGCAAATGTCAGTTTTTTAATGGTTCCTCTCTAGGTTCACAGTGGAATGACCAGGGATCCTGGTTTTCTCTGATTTAAAAAAATCCCCAATTTTCAGTTAAAAGAAAGTAACCCCAAATCCACATTTTCCGTGATTTAAATGAAACACCACTAATATATATGTATTATGGTGTTTCATTTTTATCATAGAAAAATGTGGATTTGGGGTTACTTTTTTTTTTTACCAAAAATTGGGGATTTTTTTTAAATCAGAGAATGACCTGTCCAGTCTAATTCCAGCTCTCACAAATAATGGATCTTCCATTATTTCCTATGGGAGACTGGTCCATAGCCTCATGCACCTGGCAGCCAAGATTTTCAGGCTGGATTTTTGTTCACCAAGCTTCATATAAAACAGGAGTCTGCGGTCAAAATCAGGTCCACAAAGAGCCCCGTGGGTCAGATCCAGACCCAGCAGCAGTAGTATGGCAGTTAATAGAGCCATTGCTTCTCCCTCCACCCCTGCCAGTGACATGCATTCCCGTCAGAACTTTGCCAGTGGGAATTTGACAGCAGGTCTCACCCACAAATTCCCAACCTCTCTACCAGTTCTGCAGCCTGGATCCAACCTAAGGGTCACATCTTTAACACCCGTGATATGAAGTATTACAGCAAGCTTCAGAGATTGCTGTGAATCTTACCAGTGCAGTCCAACAATGCTAATTCCAAGAAAAACAGAGATGATAATGCTTTGTAAGGTGTTTTGAGATCAATTAATGAAAAGTCCTATGGAAGCTAGTTGGTTTTGGTACCGTGACTAGGGACAAAAGAGAAAGAAAACCACAATTATTTTGACCTTCTATTACGTTATAGTCTACAGGATGAATATAAATTGTGTATAGTAGAAACTGTGGGGTTTCCAATTTGATTATTCTGTTAGAGAGTATCAGAGAGCAAGGCACGAGAAAGATTGAAAGAGCATGGAGTTGCTCAGGCTCTGAAACCTTTGGAGCCAGCATAAGGAGGATCTTTGGCCTGCAGTGCAAGGGGAGAGTGAGAAAGAGAGAGAGGAGGATTGGGAAAGTGTAAGTGTTCGTATTGTAAGAGATATGAAAGCAGGACACAGAGGAGGGAAGAGATGGATCTGCCTAGGAAATCTGAGGGAGCACAAGTGTGTCCCCCTACCCCACTGGAAGAAAGTAAGCAAGGCCTGGTCCTCAGTACCATAAATCAGGGGGTTTCAACCTTTTTAAAGAAATGTACCCCTTCTCAGGGAGGAGGGTGGCAGGGCTTACACATGGCTGTTGCTGCTGCCTGCAACCACCACGTATGCCTCTGTGGGCTGCTGATGGGCCTCACACCCGGCCAGTCGCTTGCTGCCCATCATGATGGGCCTCACACCCGGTCAATTGCTGGCGGCCCATCAGCAGCCCATGTAGCCACATGTGCGACCAGCCATGTGAAAGCGGCGTGCAGCAGTGGCAGCGTTGGGTGGCGGTGGCCACTGCCGCATGCAAGCTCTCCCCCATACCTCCCCCCACAGCCGGCTGGCTGGCCGGTGCCTGTGCAGCCTGCAGAGGGACACCGCTGCCCTCCCCCTCCTCCCCCCCCCCTCCAATGGCCCTGCTCCTGGGAGGTGGCAGAGCAGGGGTGTGGGTGGCAACACTCCATCCCCACCTGCCTGCATGTACCCCCTAGGATCTTTCCAAGTACCCCTAGGTGTATGCATACCCTCAGGTGACAACCCCTGCCATAAATATTCTGAGGATGTTGCAGGGTAAATAGTCCTCCTTGTAGAAGTCTTTGCCTTTGCAGAAGTTCCAGCCCCACTCCATGGGACTGGCTCCAGAATCCCACTTTCCAAAGCGTGGAGATTTGAATGTCCCACATTTTTGGCCATATTCAAGTTCTGAGGAAATGTGCTGAGCCCTTGAAGATGGGGAGAGAGAGGCATGTGCCTCACCAACTCTTTGCTCCACCTCCAGCCTTACCCACTTACTGGGCAACCAAGAAGACATGCACCCTCTCCTATGGGAGCAGTGAACCTGCAGACTGGCGGTCACCAAGAATCCATTTCTTAATGACCTCTTCCAATCATTCCCCTGGAAACTCACAGTTCTTTCTGAAGGTAGTCTTATGAAATTTTACAATTCCAGTTGTGGCTTTATTCACATCCTAGCTTTAACTCAGGATTAAAATCAACATTGGTAGATTTTTTTTTGTGTAAGTTATCAATAACCATATTCTCAATTTGTAGTTTCTTCAACCGGGTAGTTTTAGTGATATATGGCTCTATAGAGATGTTCGATTATGAGCAAAGAAATGCCGTATTTCAAGATCCAAGAGGCAATCAATATGTTAGTGCATGGAGTCTATTTTTCAAAGCTAGTTAACCGAAAGATACTGTTTCATTCCCCTTTTTCTCTATAAAATAGTCTATGAACAATAAAGCCAACATATATGAGACATTTTTTAACACATAAGGGTTCAGGTATATAGCTGGTAACCTTTCTGGTAGTTTTTTCTTGCTTGCTTCAAGGGTTTAAATTGACTGTGCCATAGAAATTAGTGGAGGTCTCTTGGATCAGTAGCTTTCTCAGGAACCCTGTAATTTTACTAAATTGCTGCTAATCAGCAGTTTTCTGTTTGTGCTGTTCTTAGCCATGCTATCTTGAAATTTTGAAATATCTTTTTTATTGTCTACTATGAGCATATGCAAAGAATGACTTAATAAAAAGCTGACCAAATAGAATTGCTTAGCTGTGTGTTTCCAAATGAAGTATAAATTCACTTTCCCCCCAAAGGGGAGAAAGTGGGGGGAATTCTATCTAATATTGACAGCTTGTGGGAGAATATTTTCTTTTCAACACATGCTGTGGACCCAGCAATACGTTTGTATGGCCATTGAATAGTACTGAACTCAAGTGGATGACATAAAGACACAGTGAAGCTTTGCTGAATTATTCTTTTACAGTCAACCTAGAAGGATAAAATATTCCTGGTAATTGGTACGAAATTATAACTCAGTAGAAAAATTGGGCAGGGCTCAAAAATTGCTACAGGCATCAGAGAAAGATAGCATATTCCTAGTAATTATCACTAAATATTGTTGTAGTAGAAAAATTGGAAAGGGTTCAGAAGAGTCACAAGTTCTGGAAAACCTGCCTTACAGGGAAAGACATAAGAAGTTCAATCTATTTCATTTTTGCAAGAGAAGTTTAACAAGTGACTTGATCACAATTTACGAAGTTGTTACAGGTCATTGCATAGATGAAAGTCTTCAGATAGTAAAAATCTCTTATCTGAACTGTAGTAGATGAAGGTATGGCAAGGGGCAGAAGCTGAAGTGGCTTAAATTTAGTTAAGAAACAAGTTGGGCGGGGCCGGGGGGGGGTAGAGGAATTAAATGTTGGAACAATTTATGGAGAGGTGTGGTAGATTTTTAGGGCTCAGAGAGAAGTTATATTTATCATGTGATCAGTCCCTTGAAAGTACTCTACAGCTGTC
This sequence comes from Alligator mississippiensis, assembly GCF_030867095.1. NCBI lineage: Eukaryota > Metazoa > Chordata > Crocodylia > Alligatoridae > Alligator > Alligator mississippiensis. The sequence goes on along the minus strand of NC_081826.1, from coordinate 156,465,316 downwards.
CCCCCAATCGCACAACAAATTTCATTATATGAAAGTTTAAATAAAGGCGTTCCAAAGTGGAACCCTTTCATTACCTTGTGTCTGATTGGGTGGCTAGGCTGCTGCAGTCCAGCCCCACCCCTGGTGCTGTCTGCATGATGGGAGGGGGAAAGGAGGGCGCTTGGGCTGGGCTTTGCCTAGCCTGCGCTAGAGGGGGGTTGGGTGGATTGAAGCCCCCTGCTATAGGGGAGCTCCAGTTCACTGGCCCACACTTTACCCAGCCCAAGCTCCATCCCCTGTCTTCCCCCACTCCCGTTGTGTAGACAGGACCAGAGCTGTGATGGAGGGGGTGGGGCTAGCAGAGAGAAGCTCCAGGTCTGCACTTGGCTGGATTGGTTCCAAAGTAGCTCAAAACCACCCCCTCCCCCGTCCATTGTGAAGGGAGAGAGAATGGGTGAAGCAAAGAGATCAGACCGTTCTCCTTTTTACCTTTTCCTATTGCTTCCTGAAAGTCGTAGAGTGGGACAGCAGGAACTAAACCAAGCGGCCAGCTCACAGCCTGATGAGCAGGTGAGGTGCTGGGTGTTTCTGTGCTACCACAAGGAGAAAAGGAAACCTCCATGCCACAGTTCAGATCCCCATCCATTCTACCAAGACTACTTCAGCCCAGTGGAGCTGACCAAATAGAATAAAGATACCCCAGGGAGAGTGGCTGCAGCACATGCTCCAAACCCATCCTTACCTTATGGAAAAAAACTGTTCATCATAAGCAGCAAATTACCCTGCTTCTAGTGGTTCTAGTACAATGGGAATCTCAGTGGCTGATGGCTGGGTCTGCTCAATTGTGCACAGATTGGGCAAACATACTAGGTTATCAGTTTTTTATGACTTCATTCTCTCCAAGGCCCCTTTTTCCATGAGAATACGTGCAATCAGGGGAAGATCCAAAGAGGGTGCACGGGTGTACTTATACCCCACTTTGATTCCTGTTCCACCCGAAGTGTACAACCAACTGCCTAGTACTGGTGGAGCACTTCTAGTCAGGCAGGGCTGAGGGAGTCAAGTGACTTCATGGCTCACTATAATTTACCTGATCCGCCTTCCAAACTCTTCATTCCACAGATGTTAATGACAAGGGATCCTGGTTTTCTCTGTTTAAAACTCACAAATTCTCTGCTAAAACTCACAAATTCTCTGATTTAAAACCCCCCAAATCTGCATTTTTCCATGATTAAAATGAAACACTGCTATATATATAGATATCCATCAAACCAATGCTTTATTGATATATTTATAATTTTAAAGCAATTTGGAAGCCTACCAGTGCCTCAATCACTTTAATAAAATAAATTCTAAATACCTATACATTATGGCATTTTATTTTGCGTTTTTTATCATGGAAAATCAGAACTCCCCCTGCCCTCTTCACTTGCCAGGATGCAGGTCCAGGCCCCTCACTCCCCACCCACAGCCCCCTGGAGCTGCTGATGCCCCTCACTCCCCACTCACAGCACCCTGCCCTCCAGCCCTGCCAGAATGGGCCCCCAGCTGCCAGGACTATGGGGCCAGGGACCCAGGTTCACAGCCCCCTGCCCCCCTGCAGCAGTGCGGAAGCCCTGGTTGCCACCCACAGGAGGCAGCAGCTGATGGGATGGCACACAGAGCCTGGCTACCCTTCTGTCATGGGCAGCATGGCCAGAGCAGAGCCTGTTGTGAGGGTGTGGCGGGAGGAGCAGATGGAGGCAGCCCACTGCAGGCTCAGGATTCCCTGCCCTGATGCCTTCTGCCTGGGGCCTCTGCAGCTCAGCAGGCAGGACCCGGTGCAGCTGGCAGAGCGGGGCCAGACAGGGAAGCTCAGTGCCTCCTCTTGGAGCTCCACACTGCCGTGGTGAGGTATCTCCTGCCCACCCGGCAGCAGTGAGGGGCACAAGTCCATGCTTCCACCCCCGCTGCTGCTGGGCAGGCCAGGGAAGCCCTGCTATAGTGGTGCGGGACTTGCGGCAGTTGCACCGAGCTTCCCCACCTTGCTTTGACCTGTTGTGCTGGGTCCCACCCACTGACATGCAGAGACCCCAGGGGGAGGGCAGCAGGACAGGGAGCCCATGTCTGCAACAGGCAGCCCACATCTGCCCTCACCCCCCGCACAAATCTATGCCTCCCATGCCTCCCCCAGAAGTGCGTGCAGTGACAGGGAGCCAGACTCTCCCCTGCCCCCCCAGACAAGCTGCCTGTGGCTCTGTCTTGCTCCTTTTCCAGGCCGTACAGCCGCACATTCAGGCCCCAACCCTCTTGTACCACCTGGGCTGGACAGTAGGGCTGTGTATAGCTCCGGTTGCTGATTCAATTTGGAGATTTGGCCCGATTCGGCAGCCGAATCTCCAAATCCGAATCGAATTGGGAGACCAATAAAAAGGTCTGAATTGATTTGAAGCTCTCCAAATCGATTTGGAAAAGATTCGGAGAGCTTAGGTGATTGGGGCAGTCCCCACTCGCCATTGCAGGGAGCTGGACCGGTAAGTGCCGATAAGTGCAAGGGGGGGGGAGCAGTGGGGTGGGGACCATGGGGGGACCCCTGCCAGGCCCCATCACTTGCCTGCTCCCCCAGCTCCCCTGAGCGCCCCCCGACCGCTGCCCACCCTCCCAGCCACGTCAATGGCTACCCCACCTGGCCCCAGCTCCCGGCTCTTTAAAAAACAAACAAAAAACCCCCAGATCACTGGCTGCTGCCAGGCAGGGGGCAATCCCTGCTGCCCGCCATTGCCCCCTGCTGTGTGGGGGGCTCTGCCATGAGCCCCCATCCCCCACCCACTCTCCTAGTGCCCCCCCCCCCAAATGGCTGCCCTGACCGGCTCCAGTGTCCCAGTTCTTTAAAAAAAATCACATAAAAAAGACCCGGGGTCACTGGCAGCTTCAGCGGCCATCAGGGCTTCTGGGGGCTAATGGCAGACCCAGCTGTGCTCAACTCCCTCCCTCCCTTTGGGGGCTTCATTTCCCGCTCCTTAAAATGAGAAAATCCAGGTTTCACTGCATTTTCCCATGGCGAATGGAAAATCCAGATCCCTGTTAATGATCCTCTCTTCTTTTAAATGGTCTTTATGTTCCCCCAATTAAGCCATCCTTTGTTCAATCCTGCTGTCTGTTCACTAATCCTGGTAATGAAGCTCCTATTTCACAGCTCTACAGACTGTTTTTCTCTTATTCCAATGATGTTCTGTTTGCTTTTACTTCACTGTTAAACTGAATAATACAGTCCTGGGCACCTAGTGTATTTGTAAAGCTTCCAGTTTCTTTTTAACTGGAGAAAAATATGTGTTGTGTTATATGCAATTACACACCTCATCATCTGCACTCCCTTTTCAATATTTTAGATCTGCTCATGCATGCAATGTACAGTAATTCACTTTCCCCCTGAGATTTTTTGGCACTACTTTTGAAGTCCTTAAACAAGCTGTCATTGGCTTAGGCCAAGCAAACATCTATCCACTAATCCATATATTTCCTATAAGAGTGCATGAAGGACAGCTCAGCTTTTAGATGCTTAGTGACTTTTAGTTACTCAGATGCTAGCTAGCTATCTAGTGGCATCTCTTTTAGCCCATGAAACTAGAGAAGGCAACTACACTGCTAGCGATGAGGGAAAGCTATAAAACCTTTGTTGTTGTTTTTTATTTCAATAGTAGCAAAGATCGCTGATAAAGTAAATGCAATACGGGGAACTATAATATTCATTTGTTTACTTTTCAGCCATGACTTTTTTAATATGCTGACATATTAACTATTGATTTTGATTAAATGAAATGCCTTTCAAGATATTGCCAGTAAGATCAACAGTTTGAGCCTGAATTAGTTTTCTTCAAACAAGGAGTGAAGTGAAAGCTTAATGAAATGGAGAGAGACTTGCACAGGTGAGGGTTTTGAGGCCTTTCCCCTTACATATCAAATATTCTTTTAGAAAATGTTTTTTCTTATTGGAGGTGAAGGAGGGATACTCTATGAATATGGTAATATTACCAGAATTGTTTCTTAATTACTATGATTAAAATAGCTAAACTCTTGCTTTTCCTCTAAAGTTTGTCCCCTTTTCATTATGATGACAGGATTATAAGAAGTATAAAGACTTAGTCAAGTCAAACTTGTTAACAGTGTCTCTTTAGTTTTCTATTACAAGTATAGAGATAGGCTGTAGTAAATTCTCATCCCACTATCTGGAAACTGCAGACAAATGCTTTTTTTTGCTGCTGTTGTTTAATAATGGATCCTTGAAACTACTCTTTATTTCATTGCTGACTCTAATTTGCCTTGAAAAATAATGCAGGTCATTACAAACAGGGTTTTTGTTCCAGCTGGTACAAATGCAGAATTCACATTGGTCTGTTCCTTTACAACTATAGCCAGGTCCTTTATGTTTTCTAACCAACATATCTTTACCCCAGTACTATCTTTAACATACTATTTGTTCTGTTCATTAAAACCAAAAGTTCCTTTTACATTGGTAGTCAGCACAAAAGGTATTTGTGAAGTATCAGGGGAAAATTAACTGGTAGGGCAGATCTAGGATGTTGCCTTATGCTATGAGTATGGGGGGAGAGTAAGGCCCATGTATGCATTTTGGTGTGAATCTCTTCCCACCTTAGTTCAATTAATGGATGGCCGGAGATTTTTTTCTTCTTAGATTCTATAAGCACTCTAGAGAGAAGCTTTCAGGGCCACCAAACCAAGCCTTAGCATTTTATGGGAACCGCTGTCGAAAAGGACCCACAAGATGTCTGTACTTGTCCTTCTTGTACACCAGAGATATAAAGGGACTTACAACATGGTAAGCACCTGAGAAACAGTAGCAATGCCAACCCCCTGCCTGGAAATTAATTAAGTTAAAATGTGCTTCAATGTCTTAGAAGGAGGTGGCCCTGGGAACAACCCATAGAGAGGACTGTTGAAGGCAGGGGTTAATGCAGTAGGTTAACTGAAAAAAGAAAATAAGCCTTAGTCAAAAGCGAGCTAAGAAACATCTTAATATTACCCAGTCATTTACCCATAGTATGTTAGAGTTAGGCTGCTGCTTTATGAGCTTCCATTTCTAATGATCTCAACTTCAAAGGCTCAAAATTGTTTATGGTTCATTTTCCTGCACTGTACTTAGCCATCTTCTTCCTTCCTTTGAAAGCCTTCAGACGTGTGCTGCTTGGCATTCTCAACATACACAGACCTGTGTGATCTCCTAAATACAGTTGATTTTTTGAATTATGCATAAAGCTGTGATATAGGGACAGCACTTCATAGCTCCTATTTGGGGGTGATGATGGAAAGAAGAGGGAGGAAAAGTAATATACTGCTGCTTCTCATTTTTCATGTTCTTGCCAGGTTAAAAGCAACCCTTGAATTGTGTCATTTTTTTCCCCTTGCCTGACTATTTAATCACCTGTGAGAGTACCAGCTAGAGTTCTGTGGTAAGATTTATTATGCTGCAAACTGTCAGCAAAGTGCTTCTTTCGGTCAAGCACTGGGAAGTAGCCCAGTTTAGAAAGCTAATGCGCTTCAGTACAGAATAAAAAATAAATAAAAAATAGTGATTGTGATTGAAATGTTACGGTGGCTTTGGCCCTTTGGGCTCCATGCTAAATAGTACTGAGATTCTAGAGCAATTGTTCTGGTTAGAGGTGCTCTTGAGCTGCTAGCTACACCACTCAAACATGTGGTATGAAAAATGCTTTGAAAGCAGAAAGGGGAAAGCAAAGGCTTGCAAGCATTTACTTTGCAAAGAATGATCTAATTGTGGATGTGACGAAGTTTAGATATTAGTTTTAACTGTTCTTGTGCTGGTGCTACAGAATTCACACTATTATTGTTCTCGTTATGTTTAATTGTGTAGTAGCAGCAACTAGTAGCCACAGGTATAGCCAGGATTGTATTACACCAGGCCGTGTGCAAACAGCACAAAAAAACAGTCCTTGCCCAAAAGAACGTATATTTTGTTGCTGAATAATGGTCAAATTTCTTTGAAAATGAATGACAGCATCAGTAGATATTATAAATATCAATGTAATACTATATTTTATATTGTTACATATATTTTATATTGGCATATATTGTTACATTTTATTTTTAAAAATGTAATGCAAAGTTTGTAAGAACTTGCTGCCAAATCTTGGTTTAAAGGAATAGCAGGTTCCTTCTGTCTCCTTCTTGCCTCTATGATATCATGTTGATTCTCCTTGCCAGTTTCAAACCTAAAATTAAGATGGTTTGACTGTGTGGGAGGGCCTTTTAAAAAAGGGAAAAAAAGACAATGGTAGTAACACACAGTATTTCCATTTGTGGCATTTAAATATTACAAAGCAAGTGGATTAAGTCTATTTGTAATTCTATGAGGTAAATAAGTTACTGTCATCAGTAGTGTCCTTAATTTACTGATGGGGGAATGAGTCATGATGAGCTTGTAGGTAACATATGCAAAAGTTTTCTTCTAATTTTGCATGTCCCAGTTGAGAGATGTGAGGACTATTATTTTTCAGATATGCTGAGCACTCAGAAGTCTAATTGCATAGGCCCAAATTTACAAAAGGTTTCAACTAAGTGACTTGGCCAGGGTTACACTGGGGCTAGGGACAGGAGTTATATATAAACTGGTTTAAGTGATCGGAAACTGGTTTAAATCTGTAATAGAACACAAATTCAGTGTACATAAACCAGTTTCAAAATGGCCAAGTCAAACCTGGTTGAATGCAGTATCACACTTAACTGAATTGGGTCAAACAGGTTTATGGATCTTGTGTCCCAGACCCCTTCCTGTTTTAAGTTACATCAGTGTTCCCCAGCACCCCAGCGTGCTTTTCAGCCCTGGGCTAGACTGGGCTGGGTAGTCTGCTCCAGAGAGCAGGGCTGGCCCCGCCCCTCTCCTCCCTAGCTGGAGCTCCAACTGGCTGAGGAGGCGACAGGAGACGGCAGGCACAGCAATGTCTGCCCGGCTTCCCCCTGACCTACCCCCTTTTTGCCATTTGCTACTCAAGCAGGGGTCGCCCCCCCACCTTCTCTCCCATCTCCCATGGCACAGCCCCCAGCTGGCATCTGGTCATGGTCACACCACCCCCATGCTAGCTATGCTGCGGTGTCTATGTGTCTGTGTCTCCAGTTTCACTGGAACAAATGCAAACAGAACAGTGTCCACTTAGGGCGTTTTGGAATTAATCAGCAGGTCAGCTGGTAATGTCCCTCCATTCTGCCTTACAAATGACTTGGAAAAAGCTGTTTAAGAAGAGCTTGAACTAATGAGAGAGATGCTTTTGTTTTCTTGATGGGCTGATAAGCTTTGTGTTCTGATAAGCTCCCTCCTGGCTGCTGGTTTGCTTCAAAGGTGGCAATCCCACAGTGTTCAAGAGGGGAAAGAGAGAGGTGTGGGAAATAACAGGGTTTGCAACGCATGGAACCTGTGCGTGCCATCAGTTTGCTGCAGACAGTATGAAGAAACAATGAGAGGGAAATATGAAAGAAATTTGTAAAACCACAAACCATAAATATTATGGTTGTGAAAACATCAAGAAATGAGGAAATACAATTTCAAAATACTCTGATCCGAGAAATTATCTCTGTTGGTGGAAAGTAACATTAAAAACCCATAGCTAAAAATGCGGCTTCAAAGCAATTTTAGAACATGTGCAGTTCTGGAAGCCAGCATCACTAAAATGGATTAAATATATGTAAACAAAATCAGACCCTGACATTTTGAGGTAAGCTGTTTTTTTGCCACTGCCTCAATGACATTTGAATGTGATAGATGGTTTGCTAACAGCTTCCTCTAGAAAGGAAAAATGCTTCAGTTCATTGACTTTTTGCAAAAAATGCATTTAAGACAATTTAGCTAAAGTTTTTGGAGAGTGTTTTGCAATGTTGAGGGCTTTAAACATCAAGTTGGACACGTGTGCCTGCATCCACATCCATGTGCACACACCCACACATACCCACACACACACACACACACACCCCCAGCTGAATCTCACCCAGTTGTAGCTTGAAGTGGTTGGTTGATTTTGTTTCTGTTTTGTAACTTGAGGCAGATTGTTGGTTCAGCATCTAAACCTGTGATGTTCATGAATTATGTATTAGTAAGATCATTGCACCAACTAAACAGCCTGTGTGTGTCCAAGGGCTGATTGTCACTGACTTGCAACTGCTGATTTCTGTACCCCTTAGTCATTCAAGTAGCTCCATCAAATGGAATGATCTGACTGGTGCCAGAGAAGGTTGTGGAGCAAAACCCTAAATCAGCATCTTTTCTAATGGTGCTTTCTGAACAGTCAGAACCATAATGATGCTTAGGCATAGGGGCTAGGACAGACATAACACACAAACTGGTTTAAGTGATCAGAAGCTGGTTTAAACCTGCAACAGAACATAAGTTCAGTGCACATAAACCGCTTTCAAAATGGCTGAAACTGGTTTAAGATAAACCTGGTTGAATGTAGTATCAGACTTAACTGATTTGGGTCAAACCAGTTTATGCAATGTCTGTCTCAGACCCCTTCCTGATTTAAGTTAAATCAGTCTCCCAGCATCCCAGATGTTTTGCAGCCTTGGGCTGGGCTGAGCTGAGCTGAGCTGGTCTGGTCTGTGCCATCTGCTGCAGAGAACAGGGCTGGCCCCACCCCTCTGCTCCCTAGCCAGAACTCTGGGGGAGACTAAAGGCTCACTGCTCGCTGCTCAGGCAGGGATTCCCTTCCTCCCATTCCCCACAACACAGACCCCAGCCCCACAGACCCTAGGCATGTGATATGCTAGCTAATGCTGAGAGATGTTTGTGTGTGTGTCTCCAATTTCACTGGGACAGGCAGATAGGACAAAGGCAGACAGGACAGTGTCTGCTTAGGGCTTTTTGGTGCTAATCAGCAGGGCAGCTGGTAACATCCCTACCTTCCTTAGAAGCTGTTTAATAAGAGCTTGAACTAATGAGAGAGGCTTTCCTTTTGCTGATGGGGTGGTAACACTGTGGTTTTTTCAGCCCCCTGCTGGTTTGCAGCCTGTCAGGTCTGTAGACAGGGAGAAGGAGATTGAAAAGCTCAGTATCATCAACAGATGCCATTCACTGTACAGCAGCGCAGTGCATGCATCAGAGTGCTAGTCTGGGGCTGGGGGCTGGCAACACTCCCACCCCTTGAGCAGCAAGCAGGGAAAAGCCTGAGGTGGTGCAGGCCAGGGTGGGGTTTAAACCCCTCTCTAATCAAACCGTCCTGCCTGGGGCCTGGCCATGCCCCGCCTCTGCTCAGCAGTGCAGAAGGGAAGGGAGGGCTACTGTAGCGCCTGCTGGATTCTAGCCTGGGCCACTGCAGGCATGTGTCTGCATTTCTGGAGTGAAAAGGGAATGTCTGTTTGCCTCCAAATGGGTTCAAGCTTTGCAGGTTAGATTAACCTTCAAAGACTGAATCAATCAGGCTCCGGCTTTTTGAATGTCTGTCCCCAGCCAAAGAGGAACATCTCCATCTGTCTTGGTTACTATGTAGGCATAGAGCTTTCCACTTCCAGAGGTTCCCGTATGCACAAAGAGCAGGAACCAGAGGAGTAGGATTTGGGGGATCCAGGTAGGTTTTTCTATGTCATGTCAGGTGGAGAAATATTTGAGGTTAGAAAGCAGTGATGTGTTTGGGGCAGTTTGCAGTAGCCCTGCAGCTACTGACGCCACGTGACTGCAGGGCAGTTCTGAGAGGGAACAGCTCCTGCATGTAGGTGATGCATAGGGGAGGCACAGGAGGGCACATGCCCCCCTGACAGGGCCGCCAGCAGCACCTGCAGGTGCCCCCTCAGACTTGGGAGACAGCAGTTGCCCAGGCTCCTGCAGAAGCCTTCAGATTACAATTCAGCCCTTCAGGGAGCTGTGGTAAGACAGGGTTTTGTCTGGCACCCTTAACAAGTACAAGGCAAGAGGAGAGCAAGGTAGATCAGAGGGTGAGGAAAGAGAATTGACTAGTTGAGCAGTATAATCTCTCAGCTGGAAACCTATTTCTGCTCATCAGCCCTAACCAAAAAATTTTAGCTTTGCCCTTAACTGTTGTCTTTACAATAAATTGGGTATAATTGCTTGGCTTCAACCACCCTGTGTTCTGCTGTGTAGGTTGAGAAAGCAGGACAAAAACAATCCTTTCTTCTATCAGTTTGCATCGTTCTCTGCATCATGGATGCTGCACATCCTCACTTCAATATTGCTGCTGCTGCTGTTAGCAAAAAGCAACACAAACACTTCCTCAGCTAGAAACTCAGAATTGATTGCATTAGGGCAGTCCTTTTATTCCCAGCATCCTGCACCAAATCAACTCTGAGCTGGTTAGTTTGTGTATTTCAAACTGACCGACCAACCAACCCTGTGCCAGTACAATGCTGTCTTGGGACAGACAGAGCAGCATGGCTCAAAACTGAACTGAGATATGTGGAGGACATATAATAATAGGGTTTTATATAGAAACCTAGGGCCAGACTGTCTTCCACCTATTAGGCATATAAATTATCTTAGCCAATGAAGTACAGTCCTATTCCACCTTGTTCAAGTCCCTGAAAAATAGTTAATGCAACATGTGGCTGGGTCCTCCACATCACCTTTTTTTTTTATGACTCAGTATTAAAGGTCAGATGATGGTATGTTACAAAAGGAGATGAATAGAGGGATTTTCAGAATATGGACAAGGGGTAACACAGGCAAATCTGTTTATATATATTTAAAACATACAGTTATTGGCAGGCTGGTGTTGCAGCTGGCAGAAACCCTATTTTAAACCAGCACAGCATCCTGGTATACTTCCTGTCCTTACACTCCATATAAGGCATGCTTCCTTCTGTGTTTCCTGGGAACCAAGATACCCAAAACACTAGCAGAGGAGTTGTACCGTAGCAAGCACATGCATTCCAGGAGAAGCACACCATTCCTATGGAAGGGGTTTTTCCTGCCTGGTTTTCAAGCCTGTGTGCTTTAACCCAGTCACAGTCCATGATCCTCTTGCCCCAGCCTCTGGGGAATGCCAGAAAAATAAATCAGATTTCTAAGCCAGCAATCCCATCACTAGCAATCATTTTCCGTGGTATAGGAATGGACTAAGAGAGCCCAGCACTGAAATGTATCATATCCATTTTTAATACAAAACAGTAGTGAATGACTTAGCCAACAACCCTTGGAAGCAAAGCATAGGTCTTCCGTTCCCCACATCTGTTTTGTATTCAAATCAGAATTAAATGAAACTTATTCTGGGCCTTCCTTAACTTCTTAGATGAATTAGTGGTGTTTTTCAGTGGGTGGTTTTCATACAGGTAGGGATACTTAATAAAAGGGCTAAAAAAATAATTATTCTTTAAGCATTAATCCTTTGGGTGTATTAGCAGTGTTGATGCACCTAATGTAGCCTTTAGATTGTACACCAGGACACCAAGCTATTAACACACCAAGCACAGCTGCTACCATTTGTAGTCTTAAGGTGATTGGCAAAATCATTGCAGATTTTTTGCAAGCACCACATCTTCCTCTCTGAAATTTCCTGAGAAAAAATCCAGACAGACTATTCCATCCAGCTCTCCTCTGCTTCCCCCATCCTTTATGAGGTGATTTGACAAACCCAAAGCTAAAACAGCTAGATTAAACAGAGGTTTATCGTCCTGATGCTGTTGCTGATATTCATGATTGACTATGAGTCTTGGTACTTACCTAATCCATTTAGCATTTGAAGGCTTTTTTAGAGTTCCCCTGTATCCTTCAGTATATTGGACACACATTGTTTCACAATCTGAATGCTTTATATCATGCTCTGGTTATCTGACACTTCCACAGAATGACAGTGAAGCTAAAGGCTCTTTATCTATTGCTGTGGGACATGGCAAAGACCTCCTTTCATTTACTGATTTAAGGTCTTCTCTGAAAAGAAAAGCTGCCAATGCTTTTTACAAGGCTAAAGTTACTGTATCACTATGAAGATTAAATAGAATAATCTGACTACCCTTAATGTATAACCCTTGCCTGATTTAAACTAAGAGCTAACAGAACAATATTTCCAAGGGAACATCTATTATTCATCTCTGTTCCTTCCGCTAAATGAAAGATTATAGATACTGAACGTTAACTAGTTTTACTTTGGCTCCAAAAAAATTCCATGCCATTTCATCTTTGAGTGCAATTCAATAAAATTCTTTAGAGAGTGAAGAGAGAATCTTTTTCCCATGGCATAAGGTTGGAAAAACTCTGCCATCCTTTATCTTACTAAAAAAAATGACCTGTCCAAAAACATAAGACATTAGCAGAGAGAAAGCCAGGAAGTTTAATCAATTTCTGGAGATTGACAGAAAGCTCTCTGGTACACAGGAGAATTCTGTGTAATGTAGTATTTTTATTTTTTTCCAGTAAGTTGCCAGTTTTAGAGAAAATAAAACAAATTGGCACAGTAGAAGCAATGGCATTATTTCATTCTTAACAGACCTTTGTACTAGTGTTTCACTCAACACATTATCTTACAGTTTTGCTGGGTTGTATAATTGTTCATAATGAGATACAGTTTGTATGCAACTCCTGCTTTGTCATTCCTGCAATACTGGGCTTTTTTAGGCAGCAGGTAGTTTCCTCCTCCCTTCCCCCCAGTCCCAGAAGACTGGCAACCAAAATGTGACACAAAGATTCAAATTTTATTTTTTTGATAAAATATTTATAGACAGATAGATATACACACATCTATCCCTCTACCCACCTGTCTCATGGCCAGTATGGTTCACTTGACAGTCCAATGCATACTTTTACAGTTCCACCATCCCATTCCCATTACAATAATTGTGTTTCCGCGTGCCCATCACCATCACCTTTAAATCATTGCAGTCATACAAAGGACTGCCTCAGCGCCCTCCCCCTCCCTCCCTCCCTCCCTCCCAACTTCTCCTGATTCCTCAGTTCTTTTGCTCATCACTGTAAATGTCATTGTCATCATAGATTATAGAGTCGGAAGGGACCCAATGGATCATCGTGTCCGACTCCCTGCCCCTGGCAGGAAAGAGGACTGAGGTCAGATGAACCCAGCCAGGTGACTATCTAGCCTCCTCTTGAAGACCTCCATTTAGGTGATAGTACCACTTCTCTTGGAAGCCCATTCCAGACTCTGGCCACCCTTACTGTAAAAATGTTCTTCTTAATGTCTAACCTAAATCTACTCTCCACTAGTTTGCACCCATTATTCCTAGTTACTCCCTGAGGCACTCTGGTAAACAGTGCGTCCCCAATTCCCTGCTGTCCTTCCCTGATAAACTTGTAGGCGGCTACAAGGTCACCTCTCAGCCATTTTTTGTAAAGGTTGAAGAGATCCAGATCCCTCAACCTCTCCTCCTAGGGTCTTTCACGGAGACCACTAATCTTCATCGTGTGCCTCTCCATTGTTGCCTTCATTGTCATTGTTCCCTCCGCAGTCCCATCTTCAAACAGTCTGCACCAGTATTTTCTTTTCCATATGGTCTGATGTCCTCTACCAACTTCTTGTAGTGCCTGTGAATCTCAGTCCCATTTTGATGCAGTCTTTGACTGAGAGGTTCATGATCTATTCATGAGCAGATTTTGATCTTCTACAGGGCATTCCTGAAGCAGGAGATAAACTGCTTGAAGTGGGTTGTTGGGGTCCCTTGCTGTTTGTTCAAGTGACCAAACAATACTGCCTCTCTGGTCAGGGTCTTGACCCCTTTCACCTTTAAGAGAAGTATGATTACTCTCCTCCACATCTCCCACACAAATAGACAGTACCAGAGGAGGTAGTCGATTGTTTCCAGCTTTCACCAGCATATTTGCTTCGCACAGTTTGATGGGCCTCTCTACCTCTCTGTTTTTACCTGCCTGCATGGGAAGTTCCTGGTGGGCTACCTGTCATTTCAAATCCCTGTGCTCTTTCTGCAGGTTCTTGTGAAAGATTCATTCCCACACATCCTGGCAGCTGTCACCAGGTAGTAAGTCCACAGTCGACAAACTGTGTCTTGCCCTTACCACCTCCTGCATTGTCAGGGTTGCTGGTATCTCATTGTACAAATCATATTTATTCCAGAAGCATTTCAGGACTTCCTAGAACCATGGCAGGTCCATGGGCCTGAGTTGGACAGTGTGTACACCTGCCAGCATCGCAGCAGGTGCCCTGCAAAGTATCTTACAAGACAGTCAATTTTGGATTCTGCCCTGGTCACCATTTTGCCTTGGGGAGGCAGCTGGAATTGGGCTTCTGGGATACTGGTAGTTCTGGAGCTGTTGCTGCTGTCCCTGCATTCTTCCTCTTCTGACCAGCAGGTTTCAGAGTGGAGATTCATCCATGAATAATGCTGCTTGCTTCTGCACCTGTAACAGCAGTTTTGTGGGTTAGGACCAGACTTTTAGAGGAATATATTCTTAAAACACCACTGAAAATTAGGCCTCCAAGCTCTTTTGTAATTCCTCTGGGCACCTGCCTGCAGGTTTAGGAGCTTAAATAGCTTTGAAGTTCTGGCCGTTAGTGCAGAGTAAAGAGGGCCAGTGGTTGCATTGTTCCTGATTATCTCCATGCTGCAAAAGAGAGGAGATATATTGACAAGTCTCACAAAACCCTACCCATTTAGAAAAGACAAGGAATTACACTCAACATTTTTGAGAACCTCCCACTGTTCTCCCATGAAATCTTCCCCTTCCAGTTCCTTCATGTAAGTGGGGGGGTGACTGGACAAACCATATTTTCTCTCATACAATACCCCTGACTAAGATGTGCATTTTTTTAAGGCAGAATGAAGAAAAAAAGATCTTTCCTTAACAATTCTGGTATGTGGCAGTAACTGAGTAGAAGCAGCTGGGGAGTCCAGCATGTTCATTGTGCTGTCCTGTAGAGCATGTGCAGTATTACTTTTAAATGCCTGGGTCCAAATTCTCAATGCTACTTTGCCAGCAGGTAGGTGGTGGGAAAAGCGATTACAATTGGTACAAGGAACGTGGAAGTGTAGGGAAGCAGGGAGGCTTACACTTCTGTCTCCTCACTTGTATAGTGTGCACCTGCTTTCCAGCAGCTGATTTTGGGGGGAAAGGTATATAGTGTATGCAAGAAAATATAGTAATTCTTTCCTTATTAGCATGTCACTAAAATGTCTCTAAACTGCTAGAACATTTTTAAAACACTTTGGATAATTTTTTTAACATATGAACTTTTTGGAACTTCTCCAAATTTTTTTCCCATGGGAAATTACTATTATATCCTTAGCAATAAATATTCTTCCTTACACCCCCACCCCCCAAATGACATAAAGCTGCTGAATTGTAAATTTGGTTTTCCATCATTGCCACTCACACACACACACACAAATACATGTAGTATGTCGTGCTGGATGTGACAGAGAAATGTTTCTGTCCTTATTAAATGACTTGGCTGTTTCAAGACATGCCTTGTCTGCGTTACACTGGAGATCATGCTACTTCATTGCAATAGTCTCTAAGGGTCTTGATCTGTGAGTCTATGAAGAAGCTAAAAACCCAAGGAACAGTTTTATCAGACAGTCCATTTAAAGGTTGCACAGTGATCATTTTTTTATGAATATTAGTCTTCTCATTATAAACATACCCTTCAAGCTAAATTCCTCTTTGTCACTTAAGTCACTTTCAGTGGTTTTAACATAAGAGTTAAAAGATTAAACAGGGTTTTTGAGTCTTGATTCAGCTATTTGATATCCTTCTACTGGAAGGGGCTCAGAGCAGATTGGACCAAGCCAAACTTGAATCTGAATTGTATAAATGTAGATCCAAAATAACCCAGCTGAGGTTCATTGGGGAACTCTATACTTACCCTGGTGCCCTCTTACAATAATGATAAATCAAAGCAAAAATGAGAAGCTCACATGCAAGGCCAGGTAGTAGTGGTGGCTGCTGTGTTTAACTGTAATGGTGCATGGACTAGAAGAGGCATTCTCAAGATCCTGTTGGTATAGAGTACCTCTTCATGGAGATCCTGCCTCCTGGACCTTGCTGTTTCTGTTTCTCACACAGACTATAACCAAACCCCTCAAACTTCAGACCTCCCAATACATGAGCTTGTAACAAATGACAGAAATGTGGAACATCCATGTCTGATTGTATATCACACCACAATGGACAAACATTTTTCCTGTACATCTTAAAACTATTTTACTAGTAGCTTGCATAGCTATTTGCAAGATAGCTAAGAAATGTTTGACACCAAAGCTGCTTGTACATGCCATGGGGGTTTAATTCAGTTTAGTTCTCCCTAAATTGAAATGGTGGGCTTTTAAAAACACCACTTCAATTTACAGAAAATTAAACCTAACTAAACCCCCATGGCATGTACACAAGGGTGGGGACCCAATCCTTCCCTGCCTCTTTGGTGGCAGGAGGTGGAGGAGCTGGAGCTGCCGGCAGGCCGAGTGGTCCCTGAGCTGAGTGGGGCCCCCCCAGGCAGCACCTGCCTGCTGGCACCCAACTTGGGTGGTCGTGGGGGGCGCCACAGCACCGGGCCCCTGCACAGCTGAGGCATTAAAGTGGTGCAAAAGGGCATTTAAGCCACTTTAAAGACTGATTTTGTGGCATATACAATGGCCCCAAGATGTTTATGTTCTTTTTCTGGCTGTGGCAGCAGCGTGCACCTACAGATGAAAGCACTGGTGATTGCCAACATAGCCAAACAACAGTTGTGGGGAAAAGTAGTGACAGGAAAGCATTTAATGGGGTTGAACAGTCTTTTGATGTGCTTTCAGAGCTGGAAATGAGAAATGAGCTTCCTGTGACTAGGCTGTCTTTAATTCAACACCAGCAAGTGGCCTGCAACCACCTGTGGATTTAAACATGTATGCTTAGAAAAATACCAAGGCATGGTAGCAGGGTGGCTAAGCCATCATATTGGAGCTTTAGAAGTATGAGTTGAAGTGCTCCTCAGGGTTTGGGGAAAAGGTCATCCCCAAGTTGTTCCAGCTGTAAATGGGTCCCTGGTTCTTTAGGCGGTGGAATCAAAAGTTGCCAAATGTGATGGGAGTCACTTTTACTCCCTCATGTGCTGTTGGAGGCACAAACTGCCATCCCTTTAACCCACTGAGTCATTTGTCTTGGGACAAAGACATTTGACTCTTTCTTTTTGATACTTAAGAAAATAGTTTAGAGGTTCCATAAAGAGCAACTTCCTACTCCCCACCTCCCCAAGCTGATGAAGGAAATCCAGCTAGTAATTCTGTATCACAGAGCTAATAGTATGCAGCATTAATCATATTAACAGCAGCTTTAGTCCAACTCTCATTTTATTCTCAATCTAACACTCATATTAAAAGCTTGCCTCATTAACATTCAGACCAAATGGATGATCTTTCATAAATATGTTCTTGATAAGACATTCCAGAAAATGTGATACTTTTTTTTTAAAGTAATGAAGGCATAGTCATGTTTTCCTTGCCCTCAAATATATATTGATTTTGTTTACAGTCTTTTAGCAAGGACTTTCCCGGTTAACAAAAAAAGTGAAGCAGAAAGAAGTTATGGGCTTTATCAAGAATGATAACAGGTGATTTTATTGGAAAATGAATCGGTGCCTATGGTCACCATCATCAAATGTTTACGTATTCACCTCTTTGGCTGTCTGGAAAACTCCTTATGATTCTCAGTTGTACCAGACACAGGCATTAATCTCCTGTTTTGTGACATGAACAATTGCTGCCCAAGGAGGAAATAGATGGCCAAAATTGACTCAGCAAAATTAGGCCTCCTTACCCCATGCTTTTTGCTGGTTACTCACCATGATTGGAGATGCAGAGGTCGCACAGGAGTCCTGAACTTGTCCCCACTAGTTGTACAGGAGTCCTGAACTTGTCCCCACTAGTGAGAAACTATGGACATGAAAACACATAGTGCAGGGATTTGCACTTCAGCTCACAAGCTAAGAAAAAGCAAATAAATAACTTTGCACACAGATGTGTAAAGTGCAGAGACCTGCAGCTACTACCCTGTAATCTGTGTAAAAATAAAGGCAAAAAATCTAATAAAGAATCAGACGCTGAAAGGATCCCAGCATACTGCCCTGAGCTGCTCTCTGCTGCAGTCATTCCTACAGCTGTTTTTGCAGCTGTTGCAGTGGAACCCTTCACATTCATTACTTGCCATAGTATAATGAAGTGCCAAAGATGTAAAGAAATAAGGAGGTGACACGGCTAGGCATCTAAGGGTGTTTTATAGCTGTAATTTTTTTAAAGCATCTGGCAGTTAATGAACACCAAATTAGACAGCTTTTCAGTTGCTTGGTAAAGTCATATGTAAACCTATTGCATAATAATTTCTAGAACAATGGTCTTTTGCAGGAACCCTGTAGTTCAGGCAAATGTTTGATAAACTTTCAGAGCCTGATCATTTTAAGGACATAAGTAGTTATTTCACAGTGAGGAGGTATGAAATCAAACAAAGACATTCTCATTAATAGTCAGGGTCTTAATGTCATCACAACAATTCATCAGTGGCAAAGCCTTCCTAATTCATCTGTGCTTAATGATGCTTCGTGCTGCATTTGTAACAGCATTTTGTTTCCTGTACACATGTACTGAAGAAGTAACAAAGAGCCTCACAAGATTTCAGCAAACTTACTTAAACGCTTTATAATGTGTCTGCCCAAAAAGGAACTGCTTCTGTCTGGTGTTACAGTTGTATCTAGGGAAAAAAAAAAAGAAAACTCTCTCTTGAAGAAGGGGAGAGGTATTTACAAAATTCAGATTGCCAGAAAAGTAAACAGACTGCTGAAATGTTAGAGAAAGATGCCACCTGATATGGACACATCTTAGCAAAAATGTGAAATTTTGGACCACAGCCTATGTACACACTTCAGCATTAGGCTTGATCAGGGAGGGATGCATTTTAAGGAAATGTCATCATGAATATTTCATCGCGCTGCTCCTCAGTGAATTATCAGTCTCTCAAGTGAATTAGCAATAACTAACCAAGCCTGAGGGCAGACAAGCTTGGTCTTCCCCAGAGAGCAATGCATTGCATGGGTGCAGTCTGGAAAATGGCAGCTCGCAGAGGCTTTATGCATTCTACTAAGCAGGTGCTTTTCCAGGGAAAAATGTTGTGCTGATGTATCCACCTTTGTCTCTCCTGCCTCTTTAGACTGTAAACAGGTGGTTCCCAATCTTTCTGGGCTTGTGAGCCCAGCTTTTGCAACAGAGATTTCCTAGGACTCGCAACCCAACTTACAGGTGCCATGACCCTGCTTTGGGGTCATGCCTGCCTAATTAGGGAGCCCCTGATGCAAGTGTTTCAGGGCTGTGACTCTCTCCTGCTTTGCATTTATACAGTGCCTAGCAGGATGGGGCCCTGATCTGTGACTGGGCCCCATCACTTCTCACCTGCAGCAGGGACCCAAATGAAGAAGTAGCCTTCAGCAGGACTGACAATGGTGCCATCTCTAATGCCTTAAGAAACACTGTGCAAATCTTGCCACCGATCCTATTGTGTTCACTTCACCACTGTCACACATTTACTCTAAGTCATCAGCCTCAAGTTTTAACCAAGTTAAGAGCGCTTGTGCAATGCAGCACCACACAGTTATCTTTAGCAAGACCTTTAGGGGAGGGGCTCCTGCTGCATCACCAAACAAAGGCTCCCATCAAATTGGGATTCCCTCTGGGAATTACCCTGCTGATTTATATATGTGTGTGTGTGTGTGTGTGTGTGTGTGTGTGTGTATATATATATATATATATTCTAAAAATCTCATTTTGCCTTAGATTTTCTGTCCTCTAGGAGACTTTTTGCAGAGCGCCTAGCTTGACGGCTCTCATCAGGGCAGCAAGGGGATGTTAACCAGACTATCTCCTTATGTGCAAGGCAGGAGAGTAGAGTGCATCTTGTGTAACTGCCCACACTGAGACTCCCTTCTTTTACAGTTTTCAAGGAGAGGCTGCTGTGCCATTCCTGCAGGTGCCAAGAGGTGGAAGTGGACCTCAAACTCCTGCCACTTCCTTTTGGGAAGGGAAGAAGGTTTTCCCTGCTGCCACTTCAAGTGGGGATGAAATCTGGCAAAAGTGGGGGACCTTATGTCATGGTGTTGCCAAGGCCTCCTGGATTAGGGCTGAACAGAAAACAGGAATTCTATTTTATTTTATGGGCGGGGGGCAACCTGAGGTTTCATAATTTGATATTATCAGAGTAAAACCATGATCTTTTTTCAGGGGGTACTCCAGAGTAGCGGCTATTATTCAAGGCTCTGACGTGATGCACACAACACAGGACCACAGAGAACTGAACTTAGCTCCTCCACACCCCTCCATCCTGGAACTAGGAAACCTTCCCAAGGAAGGTTTCATCCAAGCAAATGCATTTCCTAGGGGGAAAATAATTACCATTTCCTGGTGAACCGTTGTTGAAAATGACTTCCATCCAGCTCTTCTCCAAATTGCTAGAATCTACCCCAGAGACATACCTACTAGCTCAGCTTGTGACATCAAGCACAGGCTGGATGAGCACAGATGCACTTTGTCCTTCCTCAATACTCATCACTTGTTGCCATCCTGAGGCCTACCTTCATGTGAGGCCTGGAGCCAACATTGTCATTCATACAGGACGGGATCCTCATAGAGTCAGAAGAAGAAGCAGAGATGAACAGAGTCTGTGTATGTGGGGCGGGGGAGAGGAAAATAAGTGCTTAGGAAATTATAGAACTGAGTCCCCAGTAGAAGGTGGAAAAATGCAAGAGAATAAGTGAAAAGCAAGGAAAAATATAGTCACTAGGATAGTGCATATTTATCAGTGATGGGACCAGAAGAAAAGTAAAAAGGGCAAGTCCTATCTCCCACTCTCCTCATGTCCCCTGACTTTCATTGGTTCTCACAGTTTTCCCCCCATGGACATCTTCCTGACCCTGCAAGAAAAAGGCAAGGAATGCATCTTTTCCTTTTAAAATGGGCCATTCTGTTCCAGGAAAGCAATTGTTTTTGCAGTTCATCTTAAACAGGACTGGGGGGGGGGGGGGGGTGTTGAGCAGACATACTGCATTCTGGTTCCTGGCAGTTGATGTAATCAGGACCCACAGGCCAGGGTTGCATGTGTGTGGTCGAGGGAGGTGCTGAAAATAGTTGGGATTTGTACACTATCCTTTCCTTTGTATTAGTACCAGGTCTTGGCAGTAACACCAGTAACTTGTAATAATCACCCTCCTCTGTAGTCCAGCCATCCCCAAAAGACAGCCCTGTAGAAATTGTTCCTGGACTGCCTTGTTCTGCAGGTCAATTTATTCTAAGATTAGAACGGTTGTATGAGGTCACCAGTGCCGCCTTGACGCTTAGAAGTGATTTATCTCTGTTTCATTGCACCATCCTCTTTACATGCAGATGGTAGGTAAAGACTACAGTTCAGGGCCTGTTTGTCAGCCCGGCATTTGGCTGTAGAATGAAATCTCTGGTGTCCAGCAGAAACCCCAAAAGGAATTTCTCAGCTCCACTTGCAAACATCTCATTACAGAATGGAGTCTCTGCTGCCAGCCTGAAGCAGAGCACAGGCTCCAATACAGGGAAACTGCACAGCAATATTAGAGGTAGCAGGGAAAAGGCAAATACCGTATTCATGTCACTATATTATATTCCTAACACAGCACTTGTGGCATTGCTTTTTGGCAAAGAGTGATTTACAGCCCAGAGTAAGTGAATAAATATTTCATGAATATTTAAAAGATCCAGTAAGTCAAAAACAGCTTAGTCATGAGTGAAATAATCTTGTGACACCCCATTAGCCCTATAATGCCCAGTTTCTGGTGTGTTAACCCCATTCTGTTGTGTTGTCATGTTGTTTGGGTTGTTTTTTTTTAAACTCCAAGGAAACCTGATGCGCTGCAGAAGGGTGTGTTGCCACTTACGAGTTTTTCAGTGACAGTTGGCATGGGAAGGCAGCAGGTGGTATCTCTGTCCCCTGTGTACACAACTTTTATTGTTTGACCTGCAGAATAAGGTGATATAAACTCTCACCTGCTGTTATGAATGCAAAAACAACTTGGCAGTATTTGGACAGGTGGTGAGCCAAGTCCATTGCCTATGACGTAGACTAGCATTGTTCTCTTGTTTTGCTAATTGACTGGTTCTTACTTGCGTTATGCTTAAATTGTAAGATGTTGGGAGAGGGTCTGTAGTTTTGTTCCACATTTGTATAGCACCTACCATGGGGTTCTGCTCTATGACTGCATATCCAGAGTGCTACTATAATGGAAAAAATGTAATAATAATAGTAGAACCTTGATATCTGCGACTCTTTTAGGATAAATGCCCTCATATTTGCAATTTTGCAAAGCACTAGCACAATACAGACATGTCAGCATGAGTATGTATAGTTGTAAACTGTAACCTGATTCAGAAGAATGTATAATACTGTTAAAATACCCATTGAAATTCAGAGAGAGACCATTGAGCAGGTCCTCAGCTGTTGGAAATTGTCACTCGTTAATGTAGCAATACTGTTTACACCAGCTGAGGATCAGCCCCTCACATAAATCATAGTGCATCTGATTTTATTTCACATAGCTACAGAACTTGAGGAGTTGATAGAGTGATACCACTGAAAAAGTAAGAGGACATTACAATCAGGCCCAATGTCTCCATCCACGGAGATAATTCTGTCCTGTACAAAAAGAAATCTCTTGCTCACTGACTTGTTTAGTGCCTTAGGTAAACGCAACCCTGATTTCAAGGGTCAGTGTTTGGATATTAAACATAAAGTTGTTATGTTTAGCTTAACATTTCTGGGCAAGATCTATATGCAGACTCTTACTTTACGCAAGCTTGGAATTATTTGGGCTGTTTCATAATGCCTGGTTTTGTTCAGTATCACACAAGATCAATTTCTGTATTAGTTCATTGACCTTTTCATTTCTTTCTGGCAATTTGCAACACTGAACTATGTGTTTTGATATAAATGGCCATAAAACAAAGTATTTTGTTATGCTGAGCTCTATTATAATGTCCTACTCAGTGCACTAAGTCGGGGTGTTCACCCTTTTTTAATAAGTATACCCCAGGCAGCCAGATGCAGGATGGGGGGGGGGGGGGGGGCGGGGGCATGCAGCCGGATGCGGAGCAGCAGCATCACGGGGTGGTAGGTGGCAGCAGCAGCCGCCACATTCAAGCTTCCCTGCATCTGGGCGGCACCTGTGCAGCCCACAGAGGGGTGCCACTGCCCTTGCCCCTCCCCGGCCCTGCTCCTGGGAGGCAGCAGCGTGGGGTGGTAGGTGGCAGCGCTCTGTCCCCACCCGTTCGCATGTACCCCCTGGGGCCTTCCCAAGTACCTCCCTGCACTAAGTCATCCCAGGTTCCCCAGTATCACTTGTTAATATTAAGTCACATTTTTAACCTTTTCTGTTCTGTTCCCTCACTTTGGCATTGGATGTCAGATGCCCTTTATGTCTATTGGGTCATTATGTTAATAAAGTAGCACCATTGTTTTTTTTCCCCTCCTGCAGAGCATCCTGTGACACACAAGCCAGGATATTTCATAGGGGCCTCATCTCAAGCAACAGTCATCAGTGTACAGTACAGCAATGCATGCAATCCAATTTCCTGTCTTTAAAAGATTGGATATTATTCTTAGCACAGCCCCTAGAGTGATGATACAATGAGGTTTTGCTGTTACCCAGTCATCGAATTGTCAGTGGTTTTTCTGTGTTGTGAAATATCACAAAGTAGGCAAAAAAGTCTGGAGCTGATTCACTGCCAGTCTTTTGGAACTGAATATAATTGAATCTAAGTGAACTGACCCCTTCCTAGTTTCTCAAACCAGGAAGAGACAGGTGGTAGGGGCGGGGGGAGAAAGGTGAGAGGAACATTACAAAGGTCTGGCCACTTTGAACACAACGCTGCCAGATACTGTATAACTGCTTTCCTTATGGTCAAGAACAGGCTTCATTTGTGCTATAATGGACATGCAATCTGTCTTAAAACTAGGTTAGGTGCACGTTTACAAAATCTTGCTTTTCCCCAAAAGAAAATAGTCCAGCCAGCTTGTTTAATTCATTTAAATGTTCCCCTCTGTGAATTTAGGCACAGGTCATGTCAAGGGGCTTTTAGGGAAATGGGAATCCTCCCTTAAATTTTTAGGAAGGTTTGCACCTGAGGTGAGTTGATGGTGTGCTATTATACCTGCTCTACTGGCAGAGATTTATAGGGGCATATTCCCATCTGGTGTAAAATCAGATTAGCCCCACTATAGTTAGTGGTTCTGTGCCAGTTTGTACCAGCTGAGAATCTGGCCCTTTAATATCTGGTGTCAATTCACCAATTGCTGCAGCAGTGAAAATAGGTAAATCTATGATGTAAAAATATACTGACACGTGTAATACTGTCCACAATAAATTCTTCAATTAAAATGTGACCAGAATGGGAATGAGCCTGGCTTCTTCACAGTTCTGTAAAAAAAAAAAAAATCAATCCTTACTTCAGGCCCCTGCTGCAAAATCTGGGTATTTTAGCACACCAGAAGTGGGAGTTTTAAAAAAGAGAAAAGACAAAGCCTTGAGTGCTTCAAATTTGATGACCAGTTTCTTTTACCTGAAGCTTTGGCAAAACACATCCCGCTCTTTGCTTTGGAGAGGAAGATTTCTTTCCTTACCAAAATAGAAACTACATTTTTGACTTTGAACACAGGCTGTGCTTTTGTCGTGTCACTTGTAATAGCACCCAGCTCTTCAGAGTGCCTCCGTGTAAACAAGAGTCATGCTGTACTCCTGTGTTTGAGCAGTGTTTGTTGTCAGACATTTTAACTTTCACCACGCATGCTCAGAAAGGAGAGGAGGATTATTCCTGGAATAAGCAGGCACTCAACTACAGCCCTGCTGCTCAGTACTTAAAACCAAGTTTCCAACTGTGTCCAGATCATGCACAGATTTCCTCCTGCCTTGCAGTAGCCACAATGGCTCATGGGGGTCGTATGTTGCCCATTCTCCCAGCCTGCTGCCTGGTGGCCCCTAGAGATGCTGTGCCTCTCCAAGTGCTCTGCCCCCTCTTGCAGGCTGCCCAGCAATAGCACAACTAAGCCCCAAGCAAGCAAAGCAGGGGTCTTTTTACTACTAGTAGTACTACTACTGGTACTACCGCTATTATTATTTATTATTTCCTGCTCCAGTCAATTGAGCCCCAGATAAGAAAAAAGGAATCCCCAGTTTTGATTCTTCTCTTGTTCACATCAGTTGTTAACATTTTCCTCTGAAAGGAAATACTGAAGTTTAGTATATAGAGAAGGGGTAGCTGCTTTTGACGGAAACAGCCAAGCAAAACTGTTTTTTTCCTAAATGTATCTTTGGGGTGGGGCTCTCAACTCACCCAGGCAGAGTTTCTTTCCTAAAAGGAAGAATTTTTGAAGGAGAATGTAAGCACTGCTTTAGAAAGGCAGCACCAGGTCTGTGCAGGCTGGAGTCCGGGTCAGTACTGACTGGTGTAGGGCTTGTTTTTATTTGCTTGCTTTGCTTTTTGGTTAAGGACTTACTGTGACACCTATTTTATGAGCAGCAGAGCTCACTTTCAGGCCAAGATATGCAGAATGGACTGCATAGCTGAAACAATCTGTGTGGATCCCAGAGGGATGGATAGTAGTTTCTGGAGGAAGGTGTTTAGGAATAGCATCAGGAAATGAAAAGAGATCAAATTATGAAAAGAGGGCTGAATTATATTGTTTGAGTTGCTTAGCAGCTGAAACATTGTGCTGAGTAAGAGCAATTAAACAATAACCAGTGGAGGTTCCTGTCTATATTGCAACCAAGCACGAGGTGCGTGAGACATGCTGGCAACAGTGCAGTAAGAATGAAAAGAAGCCAAAAAAAATGACGTAAAGGAAGTAGGTATATAAATGTGGCTTGATCCAAAACCATTTCAGTCAGTCTAGTGAAGATACTGATTGAATATATGCAGTCATGCTGGTTGTGCATGATATCACCCTGTAGATGTCATTTGCTATTGACTTCAGCATGGCCAAGCTTTTACCCTCAGAGTTCTTATACAAGCTTCAGGCCTTTGGATCAGCCCCATGTCAAGCAGAGAGTTTGGAAGGACTAAAACCACCAAAAACTGGGATTTACAGAAAAAAACTACCTGTAGTAATGTGTCTTAATATGCCAGAGAAATAATCATGGGCACAGAGAGGAACAAATTAAAGTACTGCTTATTTTATTCTTAGTTCAAGAGGCCAGAGGGCATTTGGAACACTGTTGCCTGAGATAGTGCCAACAACCATAACCTTAGGCCATAAGAGCCAGAAAAAAAGAGAGATTTGTAGAACAAACCCCAAGAAGCAGTAATAGATGCAGCTGTTGGCATGCAGAGATTTCTAGAATGCATATGCAACTGTAGAGCTATTAATCCTGAGTGGATTTATTTAAAAAGAATGAAAGAAGTAGGCCTGAACCTAAGGCTAAATGCAGACAGTCAAAAAGCCTGAGGATGAATTGATTCAATCTTCACAGATTAGTCTAAACCGCGTAGACTGAACCAATAAGCAACTGAACAGACATTCACTTCTGACTCCGGAAGTGCAGCCACATGCCTGCAATGGTCCAGGCCAGAAGCCAGAGGGTGCCAAAGCATGCCTCTCTGCTCAGCTGGAGAAGATAGCTTGAGCCAAGTCTAGCCCGCCCACCCTGCAGGGGGAGGGAGGGGGATTCTGGGGGAGGTGCAAAGCATCCTGGGATTTTGTGGGACTATGAGTTTAACTTGAATCTGGAGGGGATCTGGGACAGAAGTTCAATAAACCAATACTATATCCATCCAGGTTTATCTTAAACCAGTTTCAGCCATTTGGAAAGAAATTTATGTATACTGAACTTCAGCTGTTACAGATTTGAACTGGTTTCTGGTCATTTATAAGGGTTTATGTGTAATTTCTGTCCCTAGCCTAAGTAAAAATTTTTCCCCCCAGTGAATTAACTGTTTACAATCAGCTAGGGGAGGGACAGCCGAAAACCAATTCCCCCGCCTTAAATTAGGGTATGTAGGGTTTGGAATATCCCAGTGGCTGAGTAGGGCATTTATGCAATCCCTAATTAAAAAGCTTCCTTTGGCTTCAATGAGCCAGGCATTGTGTCTGAATTGGAGACTGAAAGGAAGTAGAAGGCAGGAAGTGACATGGTAAAAGGAGGAGTGTCATGGAACTTGTGGCATCAGTGGGCTGACTGCAAAAACCAGGACCCAGGAGTGGGTTGTGTATTAGATGACTCTCAGCATGTCTACATATGCAATTAATGCACATGAATAAACTCCCAAGAGTTTTTTGCTCCTGGGCACAATGTTTGAACATGCTCCTGGGAGCAAAAAACTCTGGAGTATATTGCTCCGGAGTTTATTTGTGCACAGCACATTGAGCCTGGTTAGAGCAGCCCCGGCTGGCAGCAGCCCAGGGCTGCTCTGACTGGGCCACGTGTGCCATGGAGGGGCTGGCTAGGGCACAAGGGTGCTTCAGTGTGGGGCTAGCTGGCAGGTAGTCCCCAAACTAAAGTATCCTCATACCCCAGCCAGCCTGGACAGCAAATACATGGGCAGCGTCTACAGTAGTAGCCTACTCCAGAGTTTATTAGTTTCATGCCAAATAGGGGCACATATGTAGATGTGGAGACATTTGCTGCAGAGCTAATTAGGCAGCTTCTCAGTATCATCTCATGTAGACATGCCCCATGTCACCAAAGAGGAATTTGCATGCATAACCCAAACTAACCCCATGCATGTAGAGTGGAAAAGGGAAGAAACATGGATCCAAGTGGCTCGCTAAGGAAAGGAATTTTTATCTAGAGAAACATCTGGAAGTAGAAATGGGTTGAGGTAACCAGAGGTTGAAAGACCTGACTTGAGTTATGTGCAGCTGGAACACTGTTGTGAATGCACTGTAAGAAGACCTAAATTGGTGATCTGCTTGATATTTTAATTTATTTAATTTGTATTAAAAGCATCCTAAAAGGAACAATTATCATTAAGCTCTAAGGTTCAGGTTTTTATTGCACCTTAACACAAAATGCACAAAATAACAAGCTCTTTGTTTATCACACAAGCCTCTTTAAAGGTAAGCAGTGTTGCTTTTTATTGTATTCATAGTTTATTGATTTTAAATTGCAATCAGCATTTCAGGGTTGTAATATCCCAGTCTGAAACACAACATGTGCCTCAATTAGAAGATGAGGTTCTCCCCGTTTAACATGAGGAGAAAAGTCCCTCACTTTACAATTGAGCATGAGGTGGTGGGGGGAAAGGATTAGGGCTGGCTAGTGCCTACCCCTGCTGCCTCTGCACACTCAGACACTCCTCTCTTACAGCCCTCCTCCCCCCCCCCTTCCCCCTTCTCCCCTCTCTCTTCTCCTCTGCCACACTCCTCCTTACCTTTGTTGTGTGCTGGCGGCTCCATTTTCACTGCAGCCTGGAGCAGAGACATGGAGCACGTGCTCCAACTTGGCCCTGTAGCAGCAGTGCTAGCACTGTGCCACTGCTGTGAGGCAGGGATGGAGCTACGCTCCATGTCCTAGGCTACAGCAAGGACAGAGGCTGCTGGCATGGACCAAAGGTAAAGGTGGGGGGAAAGGAGCGGCAGGTAGGTTGTGGGGAGATGGGAAGAAGGGAAGGGCTAGGATCTGAGCTTGCAGGGGCAGGAATAGCATGGAAGGGGAAATAGAGGCAACAGGGGAAGAGGGATTGGAGCAGCCTGAGGCTACATGGGAGACAGGTACAATGAGAGTAAGTGGGGCAGGGGGAACGACAGGCAGCCAGGGGGCAAGCTGCCTGCCTCTCACTGTCTGCTCCCTACCAGCTTCTCCCCTACTGCCTATCCCCACTGCTCCCTCCACTGTTTGCCTCCTAACAGACCCCCATCAGCTGCCCTATCACATGTCCCCCCACAACTCCCTACTGCTTGCCTGTGACAAGTTCATAGGCTCTACCTGGCATCTGACACACCCCTAACGGTCAGACCTGCCTGCCCCCACTCCCCGGCCTTCCCTTATCTCCTATCTCTCACCTGTCACAATTTGATTTTAGGGTTTTTAATCTAGTGAGGCTGCCTCCAGAGGTTGGGGTACCCTCTTCCTGGGTTCATAGTCTTTGGGGCTTCTCTGCCCCAAGTTCTGTGCAGTGGGTTTTGCCTTTAAGG
Source organism: Alligator mississippiensis (assembly GCF_030867095.1). Lineage (NCBI taxonomy): Eukaryota > Metazoa > Chordata > Crocodylia > Alligatoridae > Alligator > Alligator mississippiensis. Next base: position 156,436,257 of record NC_081826.1, on the reverse strand, counting down.
CAGCCCCAGTTGTGCCTTAGGGGCAATAATGTGATCTCCAGCCATCCCCATAGTTACAGCCATGCTTTGCAGATGTTACTCAGTGTTCAGATGGGAGGGTCTTGAACCCTAACTCCACACTCAGCCCCTCAAGCCTCGAACCTTTGTTGGAGCTTCCGCCTCCCTGGCTTCAACCCCTTTTCCTTACCTCAGTTCCCTAGCCCAAGGTCCACTGTCCTAGGCCTCAGGTTCTGGGCCCTTGGCCCCTGTCTCTGGCTCCGGGCCCTTGGCTCCTGTTCCTAACCCATGGTAGGGAACTCCCTACAGGTACCCATGTGGGCTCCAAAGCACCTTGTAGGCACAACCCAGCCTTCCTGTTCAACAGTGTTTGAAAATCAGGGTCCTTTGAGGCACCATAGTTTTGGCACTCAAAAAAAGGAGGAAGTCAGTTTTGCAAAAACTGTCCTTCAATGTTCTTTTGAAAAGGCAGCAGGCTACTAATAGCTGCAAATGTGCCCTGCTGACTCAGGGACAGTGGACAGAAAAATGAGCTGAGGAGGGTGCTTACATTACTAACCTGGATAAAGGGCAAGCCACACATTTGTCCTATTCTTGCACTGTGTGTACTTTTAAGCTGTCTAGGCCTATATCATATAGGGACTGACTGCCTGGGGGGAAGTTTACCAGCCTCCTAGTTAGACACTGCATAGCATTCAGACAAAACAAACTTTATTTAAGCACTTGTTTAGAGATTAAGTGCAAAACTATTTTTTCCTGCTGAGACCTAAGCTCAGGGCTTTCTGTTTCCTCTGCAGTAGTGGATGACGTCATCAACGCTTGCTGACTCTGTATTAAGTGTTAGAGAAACCATTTAGTATTGCAGCAAAACACAAAACCCTGCATGCAAGCCCTGGAATATGAATAAAGAGAGTAGTGATTCTTTTAACTATTTCATTTTAAGTTGTATTATACAGGGAGCAGGTAGCAAATATCTGTAGCCAAGGTTGCTTAACATTTTCCATTTATTATAATCCTCTTTAGCAGCATATAACTTAAAGTGACTTTTAAGTATTCAGGCTGACATTGTCCATGCCTGGCACCTGCCTTAGACTGAATTATTCTTGGAAAATTTCAGCAAAAAAAGAAAAGAACAGGAAAAAAAAGATTCAGCCATCTCTGAAAATGGGATTAGGGAAAAACATGTAGCTTTGTCAAGGATAAAACATGGTGATTGTGTCTGTGTGTGTACAGACACAGAATACAGATACAGAATATATACACATGCAGTCTGGTTTGTCTTTAGACATTGCAGATTGAGTTGATGTAGGACCACAAGTTGATGGAAAATGTGCATCTGCAGTATACCATGAACATTATATTTAGGATACCATTAACTAATTAACTATTCAAGTTAAAATATAGCACAATTTTTATAGTCATAGCCAAAAACTGGTTCTCCCAAATCTAATGAAAATGTGAGTGTTAACTTCTGTGCTTACCTCTGTTCCTTCTACCATCTATTTGTTTTGAAGTCTGGTCTGATTGGAGCAAAACTACACATGATGCAAAACAACAGAGCATTCTCTATCACACCGCTGGCCTCTGGCAGTGGTCCTGAAAATCTGTTCTGTGCAGCTATTTACCAGCCTATTGGACTGCTGCCAGCTGCCTAATGGATCATGAGTGAGTCAGTTCCATTCAGTCTCTTTGCAAAGTCAGTTCACCCAATGGCACACCATTTGCTTTCATGTGGGAGACAAGGGTGTCCCTGCTGTGACAAGGATATTCAACATGATTTTGCCTCCAGAGGTAACAACTAGGCTTTAGGGCTGGGGAGGTGAGGGAAGAAGCTGGAGGTGCATAGAGGTGGGAGAAGAATGAATGATTTAAGGAATGCCTGCTAGGAAAAATGAGACATTATGCTCACTATAATACCTCCATTCTCAAAAAAAAAACAGCATGGGGATGGGGATTCAGAGAAAAATTAACAGCCTAGGAGCTAAAGATAAGATAAGTATTTAAGGAAATATTAGGAAAATATTTTTTCTGACAGCTTTTGATATGTAAATGATAGCTTACAGGGAAAATAAAGGGAGGGTGGCTGTATGATGGATAGAGAAGATGTGTTTCCCTTAGTGAGTCAGCACTGTACAAGAAGCTGAGAGATGAGTCTGTAGGGCGTTCCTTGTCATTTGGATGAATAACTAACCAAGATTATGACTGGATGCCATATTGCCCTGGAGCATTGCTTTTATGAATGATCTGTTTTATGTTTAGATGAAAGATGCCCATTAGCTGATCCACTTGCTATGGATTTAAAGGGCAGCTAATTAAAAAATTAGCAATAGCGCCAAAAAATATTTGTGGATAAGAGTTTTACACAATCAGTGGTCCTTCCGATTGCATTGAGAGGATGTAATGCAAACCTTGTTTCTCCACCCCTCCTTCCATTTCCTTGAAAAGGATATGTATGATATTAAACAGCTTCTGCTGCTTTGCTTCTCCCATGCATTCCACTGAATTCCTTGGCCGTCTAGGATGATACTCTAGCGCACTGGCAAAACTTGGCCTGTGGTGTAACTGCTATTTATGAAACAGGTTTGCGGTAGTATCTACTAGAAGAAGAGTCTCCTACTTCTCTGAATCTCAGCCATCTCCTCCAACCTCTTTTTCACCCCCCTCACATGTGGTCTTTATTTTGAAAATACCATAGGAGGTTTGGTGGCAGTTGGTATTATGCTTTATGCTATCCCAAAATTTCAGCCTTATCAGTAATTATTGTATAATATTTCTGGCGTTAGATGGAATTCTTGATTTAATCTTTTAGGTGTTTATTTATGTGGGGGGGAGGGGTGTCTTTTTTTTTTACCCATAGGATTAGAATGCAACATGCTTTGCTGAAATTAAATGCTAAAATTTGTATTTGACCTCAGCTGGGGTTAGTACACTTAGTTAAGTGTATTCTGATTGCTATATTATCCCAGCCAAGATTGTAACTTAACTGGCAGAGCAAAAGCAACACACAAAGGCATCCTTTTGTGGCAGCAAATCTGAGGAAGGAAAAAGCAATATCCCCAAAATGTTTTCCTTAATATAGCAAACGCTCGTGACCCAGACACTGAGCATTCCAACTGTTCAATGCCTGATCAACCTACTTTGTTCCACTCCTGGATGGACTGTATCCATAGTCCAGGGTAGGAACTGGGAACCTCCTCACTCAAGCTTGGCACTTCCAGTGGATCCAACCTCCATCATCATGGTTTGATACCTCATTCATGGGACAGGACATTTACCCTACTTTCCAATCTGTAGGCCGAGGAAACCACAGTAATCCTAACCCCACCCAAACACACCATCTACAATTGAAGACATACATTCACTTAAATAATAATATCTGCGTTGACATACCAAGGATTCTTAGTCTACATAGCTCAACTCAGGCAGTTGCTTCCAAACCTAGAACATGCCATGTATATCAGACTCACAGCAGCTTGTCCACAGTTGGCTGAGTCAGTCACCCACAAACAGAAGACTTTGACCTCAGGGCTAGGGACAGACATTCAAAAAGCCTGAGCCTGAATTGATTCAGTCTTTGCAGGTTAGTCTAACCTGGCTAGTCTAAATCAGTTTTGTAACTAAACAGACATCCCAAAAATGCAGGCACATGCCTGCAGTGGCTCAGGCTAGAAGCCGGGGGTGCTAGAGCAGTCCTCTCTTCCCTGGCACAGGGCTGAGCTGAGGGGGGTGCAGCCAGGCCCTGGCAGGACGCTGTGATTAGGGAGGGGTCCCCCCCTAGATAACAGAGCATTTATCAGCTCTGTTATGGGCATTTAACACCCCATCAGAAAACAAAGCCTCGCTCATTACAAGCTCTTCTTAAACAGCTTTTTCCAAAGGAAAATGCATACTGGCCTCTGGTGGCTTCTTTACTATTTATTCCATCCAGGAAGAGTACACACTAACAGCAGATGCTTCCCCAGCCTGACAAAGAATTTTTAAACTCAAAAGCTTGCTGAGAAAAATTGTTCCAACTTTTTAGTCGGTCTAATAAAAGATATCAGATTTACCCAAAGAACCTTGTCTTCCTTTTCCAAAGGAAGGAATGCAGGGACATTACTATCTGAGCTCTTGATTACCTCCAGAAAGCCCTAAGTGGACAAGCTAGCATACCACGTGCTGGCTATAGTCTGTGCTGTGGGATAGAGGAGGAAGGGATCTTTGCTCAAGCTATGAGTGGTGGAGGGAGGGGGGGAAGCCAGCAGATCCTGCTGTGCCTGCAAGTCTCTGCCAAAGCTCAAGCCATGGAGCAGAGGGGAGGAGCCAGCTCCACCCATCCCAGAGCCCTGCCAAGCCCAGAGAGCATGCCACGATGCTGGGGCTGTCTGGTTTAGCTTAAACCAGCAAAGGGCCTGAGGCAGACATTGCATAAACTGGTTTGACCCAGATCAGTTAAGTCTGATACTATATTCAACCAGGTTTATCTCACACTGGTTTCAGCCATTTTCAAACTGGTTTATGTGCACTGAACACCTGTTCTGTTACAGGTTTAAAACAGTTTCTGATCACTTAAACTGGTTTATGTGTAATGTCTGTCCCTAGCCCATGCGACCATTGTCCTGATAAAGAAAGAAGGGTGTAGGAACTGGTACCCTATACCTGTTGAGTTGCTGACCATGGAAAACACTGCTAGGACCAGTAATTACAGCCTTCAGATGGTGGATCACATCGCTGGCTGAGCAGGCCACCACTGAAATGGCTATTTTAAGAACAAGAAGTAGCCATGAGATAACAAATCCATTGAGATTTAAAAGGAGTAAATACTAACAGATGCCCCAAGCCCAAAATTCTACTCACCACATCTCAATTTGTGTGTTTTTAATTTAATGAGGGGAAGCAAATGGGAATTGTATGCCCCACTTCCACTGAAAGCCATTGGGAACTGGGTACTTAGCTGCCTTCTGTACCTTTGGAAATCTCTGTGCATCTACCTTGAACTGGGTGCATCTACATGTGCAATTAGCACATAGCAATAAACTCTGTCGCGGTTTGTGCCAGAGTTTATTGCCGCCACTAGGCTCAATGTTTACTAATGCACCTGGGACCACAGCACGTTGAGCGGGGCGCAGCATCTCTGACTGGCAGGGGGCCCAGGAGATCAGCCTGCCAGCCCAGAGCCATTCAGCCACAGCTCAGCATGCTGCAGAAGGGCTGGCTAGAGCACGAGGGTGCTATAGTGTAGGGCCAGCCATCAAGCAGCCACCTTACTGTGGCACCCTCATGCCTCAGCCAGCCATGGACACCGTCTACATGTGCATTTGGGTGCACTATATAACTCTACTGTAGAATAGTACTTGTCCCAGACGTTACTATACTACAATAGAGTTAATGAATTTACTTCACCCTAATAGGGGCACACGTGTAGATGGTGACATTTTACTGTGAAGCTAATTAGTCAGCTCCGCAGTAAAGTGCACATGTAGATGCAACCACTGTGTTTGATGCTATGCCTTACATAGCCATAGCTACTACAAACTGTCAGTTTTGTAGCCCTGGGGGCTAGGGACAGATTACAGATTTTGGCTGTATATAGACTTGCTCATTGTTTCCTAAACTGTGTTAACTGATTCACATCATACAATTTGAAATCAAATTTCATTTTGAATTAAGAGCTAATAGACAATCAAGGGGGTTTGCCCCCTTCTTTACAGCCCAGTAGCCCATGTGTTTGGGCAGGGCAGAGGGCTCAGTGAGAATACTGGTACTTAGTCACCATGGGGTATTGTGGGCACATTTGACTTTATAAAGGTGTTACTTAGTGCCTGATAGCCTCTGTTGTATTGCAAAAACCCAATTGAGTTTCACTGATATTTGCAATGCTTTTCTGCATTCCTAACGCCTGTTTTTCCTAAAAGCAACACCCTGTATACATGTTTCTTAATACAGTTTAAATTGCCTAATTTTTGACTGTCCATGTCTGCATTAACTTTAATCCTCATTCAATGAGGATTATTGATTTGGACAGGAGCCAATTTTACTTTGGACGACAGATATCCATATATATATATATATATATATATATAGTGACAACTATAGTCCAGATTAAATCTAGAAAAATGAAACGTCTATAAACAGCCTTCATTTCCTTAGCAGTAGCATCACTGGCCTGGGTTTTTATACTGTAACAAGGACCTGCTCAGTGTGGGTAAAGAGAGAGGAATCCAAATTACAGTTTATGAACTCTCTTGGTTCAGAGATTGTGGTATTCTTAGGAGTTTGTACACAACCAAACACACTGTCCAATTACTAGATAGTAATTAATAATTAAATTTTACATTTGCCCCATGATCAAAATAATATACAGTTCTTCCACCAAACATCTTATTTTGTTATTTTCTTTTTGCCCTCAGCTTGCTTCCTCAGGTTACTTTTCAGTAGCATATATTTTCTGACAGCAGAGTCCTTGGATGCAGTTCCGTACTACTTTGGTACAGGAGAAATGTCTCACTCCTTAAAGAGGCAACATTTTAGAAATTCCAGCAGTGCCGAAAGTCTATTTAAACACATTTCATGCACCTGATTCTTTTTCCCTCAAAACAGTTTCAGCATCTGTTCATGAGTACTTCTAGCCAGAGATGAGAAAAATGAGTCTTTGCTCTTTTAGGAGCAGTCTTTCTATACTTACGACCATGATTAGCTTTGCATTAGAAATGCATAGGCTGATTTTAATCTCCTACCCCTTCGTTTTGCCGAGCCATATCAGTCCATCTGTGATTTATGTGTAGTAACTTACAAAAGATGCATTGTTTTAGAATGTAAAGGGGGTGAGTAAACGGAGATGGGTAGATAAATACAGAAATCTGAAGTTGTCATTTCTGCTTTTTTAGAGGTGTAATAACATACAGCTACACATAAACCAGTTAAACTAGAAACTACAGATTTCTTTTATTCTGTTCTTACTGAAGGCTGGTTTATCAGGCTGCATAAAGAGTAAATTGCAGCAACCCTCAAAGAATATATAAGTCAATTAAACTACCCAGAATCTCCAACTGGGCTGAAAATAGTGTTGATAAATTTTGCAGGTGAAGAGATATCTGTTAGCTCTCTATAGCCAAGGAACTATATAAATTCTTTCAGAATCAGAAATGCCTAAGAACTGCTTTGACCCTGTGACACCAATATAAATATGGTGGTTCTTTTCCGTTTGTCTCAGCTATTCTCATGAGGCTTGTAGGGTTTTTGAGATTCACAGGACCAGTAATAACCTCCCAGGCTGAACTAGAATAGGGGTGCACAGGGCACATAACCTCTCCAGGACTGGACAAGGCCACCATGATAGTCACATTTTCTAATAACCACAACAGTGGGGCTGTAGTCCGTATGACAGCCTTATGCCTTTCCTTTTCTCTGAGCTCTGTATGAAGCCCTCATCTTCTCTGCTGTGGAGTGACTCCTTTTTTGTCTGCCTTAGAATGAGGCTGTCTGGCCAAAATTTCTTGTTTTTCCTTAGTTTTTTCCCCAGTATTCTGTCTGTATCAATTAAGTCAGATTTTGCCTGGCCCTTGGGCAATGTTGTGTGTACCTATTTGTGTAGGGATGCCTCTTCCTTTAGCTTTCCATCTTCATGCAGGTTTTACACATGTCCCCTATCTTCTCCTGAACAGAAAGCCTGTTTCTGGTAATTGCTACTAATGATGCTCATGGTCCTCAAAAGTGCTTTAAGTAGTCAGGGAAATTCTAAGTTTAAAAAACAATTTCTAGAAGTCAGAAAACTAGAAAGACAATTGGCAAATGAGAAAACCACAGAAAGCCTGGGTCCATAGTAAACTCACTCTGCCCTTTTGCTCTCATTTGGCATCCCCTAACTAGCTTCCATTTACTGCAGCACACCTTTTCTGGCCTGCAAAGAAAGCCACTTCCTGGATGCCAAACTGTGACCCTTCTCACTGTTGGCAGGCTAGAGACTTCAGAATTTATTCCATAGGTCACAGCATTGTGCACACTGCACTCCACAGAGGTGCACAAAAAACCTCTTCTGACCTCACTACTGCAAGCTAGATGAACAACTGTAGAGTGATCATGGTCACCTTCTGAGGTTTTACTACCATCTTCCTGTTTTACTAACAGCTGGAAATCTGTGCCAGGAGATAACAGCTTTCCCATAGAGCCAGATATACTACTGGACTCCATACAGAATGGCGCTGAAATATCCCCTCTGGGATTTAGATGGTATTTTAATAGGTCAAACTGCCATGCAGTTATAACTCATAAACACAGCAGAAAGAAAGGTCTTTATGTCACAGGTAGTGGGGCTTTCCCACTACTGAGAAGAAGATACCAAGTGTGATAGGTCCAATATAAGGGGTGCAATGGAAACCAGGCTGTAGATGTTAGATGTCCAAGTCACTAAACATTTAGCAGGGTTTTTGCTTGTAGCCATGTTGGTCTAAGGACGTAGGCAGGCAAGGTCCTTTGGGTAGATGTGATATCTTTTATTACACCAACTGAGGAGTTGGAACAAAGTTATTTGCAAGCTTTCAGCACAAGCACCCTTCTTTAGGCATAGGGAAATTCTCCCTATGCCTGAAGTAGGGTACTTGCGCCCAAAAGCTTGCAAAGAACTTTATCCCAACTCCTCAGTTGGTCTAATAAAAGCTATCACATCTACCCAAAGAACCTTGCCTGACTAAACGTTTACGGCATCTTTACACATGCTTTTGTGTGGAGGAGAGGCATGCTTTAATTAGAGCATCTCTGAGAGCTGCTGTAATTAAAGTGCCCACAGCTTCATATGTATTCAGCATCCTGTGCTTCAAAATGGTATTGGGGCACTTTAACTAAAGCTCATTCCATGAGCTTTAGTTAAAGAACCTCTCTTCCCCCCCCCTGCATTTTGAAGTGTGGGGACACTGAATATACCAGTGGAGGCTGCTGGAATGTGCTAATTACTTGAGTCTGCTCCAGCATGTGCTAATTAGCATGCATAAGAGCAGGCATCCAGCATGTGTATAGGTGCCCTTAGTGGGAAATCCTATTCTGCCTGTTCTGTGCCTGTTTGCAGTTCTGATCCACCCTGCTCAAGTCCCTGAAAAATCACGAACACAGCAACTTTCATAACATACCTTTATTTTAACACAAAGACTAAATCATGAAACGCAGGAAGCAGGAGGAAGACCAACCTGCCTCTTTCATGAACAACCTTCAGGGACTCCAGCAGGGCCCAATAAGATCAGACTTATTATCTAATAAATGTAATTGGATCTGGTCCTTAGGTTTTTGGAACTACCAATGCAACATTGTAGTCACCTGGCTTTGAGAAGGTTTGTTTCCATCTAACTGCAACATTCCATTAATGTTCTTGCATATGAATTGACATCTATGTTCAGTCTAAAATTCTCTCTCTTCTGGGCATTGTAAATCTTCCCATATTGCAGTAAAAGGAGACTGCCTTCAATTTCATACTCTTAATTTGTTGCAAGTCTGAGATGTGTAACAGTGGAAGTGATGCCTCCCCCCTCCCCCCCCCCTTTAATTTGTAAGCATTTGGGCAGAAGCAGACATAAATCCTCATCACAGCTTCTCCCTCCTTAATTAAACAGCAGGCATTTCATGCTTTGTGCTAAAGACTTAACATCCTTTATTTTCTCCTGTGTTCTCAGTATACTAAAGGTTTCCAGGAAGCACAAGTATAGTTACCTTGCATGCCCATACAGAAATGGATTTCATTCTTAAGCCTTCTTCAGTAACTGTTAGGGATATAAATATACTCTTTCTTATTTAGAATCTATTACTAAGGCCTTCTTTTATATGAAAGGTGATTGATGGTTTATTAAAACAACACAGGTCCTCTGCCTTCAAGTCCAAGGTTAGTCTTGACCCAAGGCAGTGCATCTGGCTATCTTAGGTAACACACATCAAACTGTGTAGCCAACAACACCCAAGGGAATGATGTAGCCAGCAGTTCATCCATCTGCTTTTGGTTCTCCAACTTGATAGCCAGGTACTTACTCACAGATTGGTCAACAGAAGGCATGCATCTGGAGTGAAGCTAAAGTACACAACTCCTGATCCATAGCAAGACTTCCTAGCCACCCGGCTACTGTGCCCACCCCTTCTCCTTACCCCACCACATATAATGATAATAATAATAATAATATTAATAGTATTGTGGTAGCATCTAGAAGCCTTAGGTAAGGACTGTGATCTCATTGTTCCATGAGCTGTACACAAGCACAGAATAAGGAGATATAATCCCACATTGCCAAAAAGTTTACAGTCTAAATAGTGAAAGTGAAACCTCTCCTCTGTACTTTCAAGACCTGACACGACTCTGCCCCAGTCTCACAGTGGGTCCTTCTTTCAAATCTTCTGGTCTGTTTGCTGAATCAAATATATAATATATGCTGTTGGGGAGCAGTATCTCTCATTTAAAAAAATGCATAGCATATTTTTTCCACTGTGTAACTAGTGTCTTTCTACTTTTATTCCAAATAGAGGGTTTAGGGGGTTGCTAATCCCTACAGGAGCAGCCTGTCTCCTATAGCAGTCACGCAACTCCTTCAAGGTTGTTGCTATTACAGCCATCAGAACAGCAGACCAATGAAAGCACCTTGCAGTGCTTAGTGAGAGATTTTTCTTTTTATCTGTAGTAGCACCCATGATATGCCAGGCACTTTCCAAGATATTCAAGAAGGAATTGTTCCTGCTCCAAATAACTCAGAGTCTAAGGACAGATGATAGATTGGTGTCACATGTCCCTGTTTAACATGTACCCAAGATGGGAGGACAGTGAGGTCTCAACTAGGTGATATTGAAGTCAGTGGCAAAACTTCTATTAATTTCACCAGTGCTGAAGTCATGGGAAGGCGCAATGTAGTGTAATTCAGTCTGTTCAGTTCTGTGTCTCTATCATGTCAGAGCCATCTGGTGTATTGGCATGAATATCCCAGGGGTCTTTGGGAAGTCAGTAAATGTCTCTTGTAGATGTGCATTAACACAAGCTGGCTGAGAGTCAGTTCAGATTAGATGGAAGTGATGTTAGTTTGTATGAGGGAAGCAATTATAAGGGTGGGCGCAAATGATGGCTGCCCCCTCATTTCAGGGGTGCACCCACCTTTTGTGAGTCATCAAAAACCAGCCACCAGCTACAGCCCTACAGGCATCTGTTCATCTGTATCCAGCTGGAAAATTATGACCTTTACTCTTCTCTTCAGGTTTTGCTACCATCATTCAGATATTTATCACCTAGAGGCTAGACTCCTGTGTGATGCCTTTTCTATCTACCACCTCCCTCCCTTTTCCTAATCACGCAGCATCCCTGATTAACTGCAGCAGGTGTTTGCCTAGAAGGGTCATAGCAGGGAAATGCTTAATGTATTTTGAGCTAAACTACCCTTTAATTGCTGGAGAAACCAGCATCCTGGGACTGTTCAGATTTCTCCTCCCATGACCCACACACTGCACTTTGAGATCCATCAGCTCACATCCCTCTTTCAGGTATTAGCCATCTCTTGGACATTTTGTTTGGGTATAAGAAGGTTTCTTATACCTCTTTCATACAATGCATCCATTTTAACTCCCACTTGCCTAGCACATTGACCCCTGGTATTGTAGAGAAGAACCTCCGGGTTGGAATTCCTTCACAATTTTGTGTTAATGCTGCTCTTAAATCCACTTCATCTTGCCCTCCTTGAAGTACCATATGCACAGCTTGCAGTTCAGCCAGTCTTCCAAAATGGGATCTCCACACAAGTTAATTCTCATAGGGCTCATCTACAAGAGACATTTACTGCGCAGTAGACTAATTACCTGCGCAGTAAACACCACGCATCTATACATGTGCCCCAATTAGGCCAGATTAAATGAATTTACTCCGCAGCAGGACAGTACTTGTAAATACAAGTATTATTCTGCTGCGGTGTTTTTTACTCTGCAGCAGCACATGTGTAGACACTGCCTCAGCTGGCTAGGCATGAGGGTGCTACAGTGTGGGGGCTGCCTGCTGCTTAGCCCCACACTGAAGCACCCTCATGCCCCAGCCAGCCCCTCCGCAGCACATTGAGCTGGGGGGAACAGGCCCCAGCTGGTAGGCCGATCCCCCAGGTCCCCTACCAGTGCGGGCTGCTCTGATCTGACTCAACATGCTGTGGTCCCGGGTACACATGAGGACGCAGTGCCCAGGAATAATAAACTCTGGAGCAATAAGCATATTTAATGCATGTGTATACACTCTGGAGCAATAAGCTCCAGAGTGTATTCACATGCATTAATTGCACACGTAAATGCACCCACTGATGAATAAATCAATTGATTAGTGACCAGGAATGGTTTCCAGGTTGCCCCTTCTACTCTTTGTACATTTACTTCAGACCAGACAGATGGAGATTGAGGGACCCATGGTATTGAGTACAGGAGAAGTTAACCCATGAGACTGATCTGACACAGATCTTGCTGTGTTTTCCCATTTGATTACTTGCAATTGCATCTGCATTCTGCCTTTGCTCAATGACTCACAAAAGATAAATCTCTTCAGCACTGAAAATTGACTCCTATGTGTGCAAGAAAACCTGTTCTGCATTGATAGGGTAAAAACAACTGTAGTCATAAATGAGGAAACACATTGGGAAAGAACTTTTTTTTCCCTTCTAAACACAATTGTATTTTATGTGGTATGTAAAAACAAGCTGTAATGTGAGAGGCTGTAAGAGCTGAGACCCCGGAAGGCAATGTTTGTGATTCATTTTGAGTGCTCAGCCCAGAAAAGTTATGCTGCATGATGTATATGTATACCGTAGGCCTGTTTTTGGTTGGGAGATGGAGTAAGATGCACACACTGTCTTTTCATTATGGCAAAGCTCACTTAGTAGAGTAATGATTGTGGTCTTTCTTTGTCTCCTAATTTAGAGCCTGGGGCAGGGTGGGGAGGATGATGAGATGTTTGGGTTGCTGGTTGAGATTAAGGGATTTTGACTCTTTCAGTCTCTTTATCTTTAGGCTTTCAGGATCTGGGAGAATTTTTAAGACAGTGTGCCCAGCCTATGGGGAAAAAGTAGAATGCTTCCCGTGTCTCTTTGTTCATGCAATGACCATTGTAAATATCCAGCCTTGCAAGCACTCTCTGCAAATAGGCCTGTACTTCTGCTCATGTGCCGAAATCACTTACAAGGTCACAAAGAAGATCAGGGCCAAAGAAAGGTGAGATTTCTTGGCCACAGAAAGTTAGCTTGCAGTGCAGGGATTGTCCCTTGCTGAGCACCTAGGTCCTCTTGCAAACAAAGGAGAAAATGAATATGCTGCCTTCAGTGAGTATTAAGAGTTTACAAATACACCAAAATGTGAAGGCATTTATAAGTGTCTAATGGAATCTGTATAGGACTCCAGCAGGAGGTAATTTTCATACAAGCATGCCCTGGAGAAGGGAGCTGCACAAAAGAGGGCGGGGGGGGGGGGGTTGTTTTGTTTTGTTTTTGTAATTTGTCTGTAGTTTTCTGGGTGTCACTGAACATGATTAAGGGGCTGGCTGAGGGTTTTCCTCTTTACAGGTTCTCCACTTATGTTTGTTTGCATTGTTTTTAATTCGTACTGCTTGGTAACCCCCAATCCCTGAAAAGTGTATGTATATCCTTTCTTTGATCTTTCCATGAAATCATACACCTGTTTATGCTATTGCAGACTGTTGCCATGGAAGTGAGTGGCACATCAGAAATTCAGCATTATGACTTTATGATTCATAGATTCATAGATGTTAGGGTCGGAAGGGACCTCAATAGATCATCAAGTCCGACCCCCTGCATAAGCAGGAAAGAGTGCTGGGTCTAAATGACCCCAGCTAGATACTCGTCTAACCTCCTCTTGAAGACCCCCAGGGTAGGGGAGAGCACCACCTCCCTTGGGAGCCCGTTCCAGACCTTGGCCACTCGAACTGTGAAGAAGTTCTTCCTAATGTCCAGTCTAAATCTGCTCTCTGCTAGCTTGTGGCCATTGTTTCTTGTAACCCCCGGGGGCGCCTTGGTGAATAAATCCTCACCAATTCTCTTCTGTGCCCCCGTGATGAACTTATAGGCAGCCACAAGGTCGCCTCTCAACCTTCTCTTGCGGAGGCTGAAAAGGTCCAGTTTCTCCAGTCTCTCCTCGTAGGGCTTGGTCTGCAGGCCCTTGACCATACGAGTTGCCCTTCGCTGTACCCTCTCCAGGCTATCCGCCTCCCTCTTGAAGTGTGGCGCCCAGAATTGCACGCAGTACTCCAACTGCGGTCTGACCAACGCCCTATAGAGGGGAAGTATCACCTCCCTGGACCTATTTGTCATGCATCTGCTGATGCACGATAAAGTGCCATTGGCTTTTCTGATGGCTTCGTCACACTGCCGGCTCATGTTCATCTTGGAGTCCACTAGGACTCCAAGATCCCTTTCCACCTCCGTGCCACCCAGCAGGTCATTCCCTAGGCTGTAGGTGTGCTGGACATTTTTCCTCCCTAGGTGCAGCACTTTGCATTTCTCCTTGTTGAACTGCATCCTGTTGTTTTCTGCCCACTTGTCCAGCCTATCCAGGTCTGCCTGCAGCTGTTCCCTGCCCTCCGGCGTGTCCACTTCTCCCCATAGCTTTGTGTCATCTGCAAACTTGGACAGAGTACATTTCACTCCCACGTCCAAGTCGCTGATGAAGACATTAAAGAGTATCGGTCCAAGGACCGAACCCTGCGGGACCCCACTGCCCACACCCTTCCAGGTCGAGACCGACCCATCTACCACGACTCTTTGGGTGCGACCCTCTAGCCAATTCGCCACCCACCGAACTGTGCAGTCATCCACATCACAGCCTCTTAATTTGTTCACCAGTATGGGGTGGGAATGATGGAGTCAGTTAAGATGAGTGCATGAAGGCTGCGAGAGAATGCTTCTTTAGGACAAGCTGAAATTTAAGCTGTGGCAAAAAATACTGGGGAAAAATGCAGTAAAGCACACCCAACGGTCATTGTGTTTCTATTTGAGTGCAGTGTTTTTTTTAAGTTTCTTCTGGTTTTCTGATCCTGCTCTAAGTCCTCCGTTCCATAAGGTGCTGTGAATCTCCCAAACTCGGTGGGAACTGACATTACCTAGCATCCTTATGGATGCTCTCAGCCCTTACAGTAACAGGTTATCATCTCAAATTCCATTTTCAGCAATACCAGTTTATTTCCGTGAACTTCTCCCTTTCCTTCTCCTTATTTCCTTCAGATACCCCAAGGCCCCTGAATGGTATGGATATGCCTGGATGAAACTGCTGTGCTGCTGCACCTTTGCATTTAATTGAGTAGCCATTAAAAATAGAACTGTTTTACTGTCAGTAAACGACAATGATTGAGAGACTCAGTATGCCCATGATGGCAGAAAAACCGATTCATTGAATTTGAGCAGTTGTAAGACCCAGATTCTGATTAGTTAAGCAGCTTGCTTTGGTGAGTGATTAATGCAGGGGCAAGAGTCAGATCTGGTTTCCTAAAAGAAAGAGAAGACATCATCTATTGGAAAAAAATGAAAGTATGGGTTGGATGAATTGACTATAAGGTGGATAGAAAGCTGGCTGATCATCAGGCTCAGTGGGTATTGATCAATGGCTCACTGTCTAGTTGGCAGCCAGTATCAAGTTGAGTGCCCTAGGGTTCAGTCATGGGGCCAGTTTTGTTCAAAATCTTCATTAACGATCTGGAAGATGAGATAGATTACACTCTCAGCAAGTTCATGGATGACACGAAGCTGGGGGGGAGTAGTAGATATGCTGGAGAGTAGGGCTAGGATTCAGAGTAACCTAGACAAATTGGAGGATTGCGCCAAAAGAAATGTTGTGAGGTTCAACAACGACAAGTGCAAAGTCCTGCACTTGGTATGGAAGAATCCCATGCACTACTACAAGCTTGGGACCAACTGGCTAAGCAGCAGCTCTGTAGAAAAGGACCTGGGGGTTACAGTGGACAATAAGCTGGATATGAGTCAACAGTGTGCCGTTGTTGCCAAGAAGGCTAATGGCATACTGGGCTGCATTAGTAGGAGCATTGCCAGCAGATTGAGGGAAGTGATTATTCCCCTGAAATTCTGTGTGGGTCAGGTCACATGTGGAGTACTATGTCCAGATTTGGGCCCCCTGCTATAGAAAGGATGTGGACAAGTTGAAGAGGGTCCAGCGAAGAGGAATGAAAATGGTTTGGGGGGGCTGGGGAGGGGGGACAGTGGGTCAGGAGTGAGGGGCACTGGCAGGGCTGGGGTGCTGTGGGTTGGGAGTGAGGGGCAGTGGCAGGGCCAGGGGGCCTGGATTGGGAGTGAGGGGCAATAGGATGGGCAGGGCACCAGTATATCAGGGCTGTTCAGTGCCACAAAGCAGCGAGGGGGTCACAGCTGGACCTGAGTCCTGGTGAGCAAATGGGGGAGTGGGAGCTCTTATTTTCCATGGTAAAAAACCCAAAATCAAATGCCAAAATATGTAGGTATTTAGAATTTATTTTATTATTGTGATTGAGGCACTGGCAGGCTTCCACATTGCTTTAAAATTGCAAATATATCAACAAAACATTGTGTTCAGCTGATACCTATATATATAGTGGTGTTTCATTTTAATCATGGGAAAACACAGATTTGGGAAGAGAATTTACATTTTTATCAGAGAATTTGAAATTTTTAAACAGAGAAAACCAGGATCTCTGCATAAGCAAGCCAGATTGTTTTCCAAATAGATTTGAGACTCTAAAAGCTCCAATCCTGGTAGTCAAAATTTAACTTTTCATTCGTGCTTTAGACTTGAACAACTCTCCTGGTGGTTATACAGCAATTTATACCCATGTTTCATAGATTTCATAGACATTAGGGGCTAGAAGGGACCTCACAAGATCATCAAGTCCAGCCCCCCCCCCCCCCCCCCCCCCCCCCATAGGCAGGAAGTTTGCTGGGGTCAAATGATTCCAGTGAGATATGCATTCAAACACCTTTTGAATAAGTCCAGAGTAGGTGCTTGCACCACCTTGTGGGGGGGGTCTGTTCCAGACCCTGGACACTCAGACTGTAAACAGGTTTTTCCTTATGTCCAGTCTAAATTGGCCTTCCAGACATTTGTGGCCATTAGACCTAGTTATCCCTTGGGGAGTCCCGTGAACATCTGTTCTCCCAGATCCTGATGCACACCCCTTATATACTTATAGGCTGCCACCAAGTCCCCCACAAGCCTTCCCTTCTCGAGGCTGAAGAGTCCCATGTCCCTCAGCCTCTCCTCGTAAGGCTTGCTCTCTTGGCCTTTGATCATGTGAGTGGCTCTCCTTTGGACTCTCTCAAGCTTATGCACATCCCTCCTGAAGTTGGAGGGATGTTGTAGGCATTTGAATTGTTGACACATTGTATCTAAAGCACGTATCCAGGTCTTCTGCTCTAGCTCTGAGTGGAATATCTGTCTACCACTGACAACAAAAAGTGAGCAAGGAAGTAAAAATAACAAAAGTATTTTTACTAAGACAAAAAGAAACTGAAAAGCAATCAAAGGATTTTTTTTTCATGCAAAACACAATTAGCTTGTGGAATTAGTTGCCAAATGACTTCATCATGGCTAAGACCTTAGAGAGTTTCAAAACAGGATTAGGCAGAAGATGGAGAGCAACTCCATCCAGAGTTATAATAGTTAATGCTTCAAAAATAAACAAGAGATTTTGGAAAGGATATAAATCCTCAAGCTTCAGGCCAAAAGCCAAACTTTTCTAATAGGCCTTGAGAAGAAACTTTCCCGAGGGGGCAGTTTATTCCATCATTGTGTATTAACAGAGTTTCTTGCACCTTTCTCTGAAGCATCTGGTTTTGGCCTCTGTGGAGTCCAATCCAGGCTGGCCATCCTGGTGTTCCTTAATAAATGTGCATTCAAGATTAGGACATAAAATGAAAAACCTTTGTGTAGGAGTGTCACATAGTGTGGGGGTGGGGAGGAGGAGGCAGAGTTAAGACATCCCCTACCCAACAAAAAAAAGTGGGGGATTTTTTCAGGGCCAAGTTCTTCTTGCTGCTGTTCACACAGTTCTGTTGAATTCTGCTGGATTCAGCCTCATGCATCTTCATGGACTTCTTACAACCTTTTATATTTTCTGCTTAAGGAAGCAGGACAGCCCTCCCCTGCACAAAATATGGATGTGTCAAAAACCCCTGCCTTTTTAGTGCATTACATATCCATAGGATCCTCCTGCTGTGGGTAGCAGCAGTACAAGTTGTACCTCCAAAGACTGGAGTATTTGTATCCATGTATACTTTTTTACACTATTCCTTTTTTTGCTGGGGGAAGAGAAAAGGGACTAGATGAGGTTCCATAGTGTAGACAGTCCACATAAGATCCCAATGATGGAATAATGAAGAAAAGGAAGAGAGTGAAAAATTAAAAGAAAGAGAAGGGTTCAGAAAGACAGAAGGAGCTGAAGCAGAGAGAAGGAAGGCAGACTTTTGAGTCATCAGCACAGGAAGACAAAGGAAATGGATAAGACTACCCAAGGGACATAATTAATGACAGTCTGAAGAGTCTGGCCTGTCTTACTACAAAGCCAGATATGTACTGATTTTATGACTAGGCCTGGGAGATAAAAAATTATGATAGATTAATAAGAAGAACTGAAGAAAAATCTTAGGGATGGTGACTGAATTCTGCAGTGGGAGGAAGGTTCTTTCTCGACCTCTAATATTTTTCCTGTCCTTGCCAATATGAATGGAAACAGGCACAATTATCTTCTAAATGTGTTTTCTGTGGTGCAGACACACCCTTTGCCCTAAGTATTCCAGTATGTTCTTGTTATATGAAATGCCACTCAAAAGCACAGACCGTTATAAGGAATGTCAAAGTTTTCCTTCCAGGCTCTGAGGAAAATGTTCAACTCTCAGTCAGGCTCTGACCTCAGTGGCCAAGTTTTCAAATGGACGCAACATATTAAGTGATGAGCTTTCTGATAATCCGATCTTTGGTTGCCATGATTGGCATTGCTGTGAGCTAAATCCTTAAACACTTATTTAGGTCCATAAATAGAAGCCAAACTCTCTTGAAAATATGGACTCAGTTCGAAGGGCTGGATACTTAAAAATCTGGTCCTGGGGTCATTAGAAATTTTGGCTCTGATTGTTTTGTTAGGACCTTTTATTTATTGTTTCCTCACCCTGCCGTGAACTAGGAGTCTCTGCCTGGATTTCCCATCTTCTCATACTACTATACTATGTGCAGTTACTTCTGAATGGCAAAACAATCTACAGATAAACCCAAAGAGAGGTTGATATGGATACTGGAACCTTTCCATTCTGAAATGAGGCATGAGGTTGGAAACATATCAGAAAATCAATGTAGGAAATGGGAAAATGGAGGGTCTCATCTTCACTTAGCATCATATGTGGGTCAACAGCATGAGATTGATTACTGGAAAATTGTCATGTCATTGAGGGAGTTCACTAAAGCACACACAGCATTTCCTGGTCCAGAAACCATTCTTATGCCAGATGTGTCCATAAGAAAATGATAGAGAAAAGAAATGCTGCTATTTATATCTTGGACCAGCTGTAGAACTAAAGACCCCTGAGATATGTCATATATAACTTGTAATGGCAGGGGGGCAGGAAGCTGATTTTGCTTTTAAAAAGATACTGTCACAATGTTATGTCTTTCAAGGGTATGCAGATGACTTTCATCTTCAGTTTTCTTCCATTTTCCTTCTTAAACTGCATGGATCAAAGCAGTTTTTTATTTCCTTGTTTAAAGTTAAACTTGGCTAAAACTAGGTCAGTTAAAGTTTCATTGTCTCTTGGGTGAATATCTGCACAGATATGTAAGAACAGAGATAGCATAGGGGATAGGTTTTTCATACTTTGTATTAAACAACTGACAAATAATATTCAGCCAAAAGAAAAACTCCACAGGGGCTTTGGAACAGGTAGGACTTTGACACAAAGAAATAGATCACAAGATGTAGACTTGTTTCCCTTTAACGCCGTGTTGTGATTTCTTTTCTTTTGATTTTTTGAGTTGATGCAGGGAACAGGTCTCATTAACTCAACTATCTGTTTTCCAGATAGAGCCAAATGCAGCTGCATGAGACAGGGATCTGGACTAGGAGCAGGGAGTTCTATTCCCAGTTTTGTCACTGACGTGCTTTGTGACTACGGGCAAGTCACTTTCTCCAGTAGCATAATTATGTGGGAGAGCCAAGACCTCAGACATCCACTCTCTATAACTTTGACTCCTCTCCCACCCTTTTCAAGAACAAACATTTTGGGAGAGTTCTTAAGCCTCCTGCTTCTTCATTTAAGCCAAACTTTGGCTGTTAGATCTGACAGGATGAAACATCTGCCCTCTGTCTTGAGCACTTAAACCACTTTATGGGGTAGGAGGTAGTGTTCATTGTCTGAGACAGCAAGTGTGGGGCAAAAGCAACCAGCCTGGAATCCTCACACACAACAACCACTGCCTGAACTGGGACTTGAAATCTGGACCTCAATCCCCATTAAGAGGCTGAAGCTGAACCTGAAAACTATGTTTGATACAGCATTTTTTATAAAATATAGGACATCCTATGAAGTATTATGATACCAAGCTGAGGGGAGTAGTAGATATGCTGGTGGGTATGGCTAGGATTCAGAGTGACCTAGACAAATTGGAGGACTGGGCCAAAAGGAATCTCACAAGGTTCAACAAGGACAAGTGCTAAGTCCTGCACGTAGGACAGAACAACCCCATGCACCAATACAGGCTGGGGGCTGACTTGGTGGACAGCAGCTCTGCAGAAAAGGACACCAGGGTTACACTGCATGAAAGCTGAATATGAGCCAATAGTGCGTCCTTGTTGCCAAGAAGGCTAACAGCATACTGGGCTGCATTGGTAGGAGTGTTCCCAGCAAGGCAAGGGAAGTGATTATTCCTCTTTATTTAGCACTGGTGAGACCACATCTGGAGTAGTGTGTTCAGTTTTGGGCCCCCCCACTACAGAAAGGATGTGGACAAATTGGAGAGAGTCCAGCAGAGGACAATGAAAATGGTTCAGGAGCAGGAGCACATGACTTATGAGGAGAGGCTGAGGAAACTTGGCTTATTTAGTCGAGAGAAGAGAAGTCTGAGAGGGGATTTAATAGCAGCCTTCAACTACCTGAAGGGGGGGGTTTGAAAGAGGATGGAACTAGACTGTTCTCAGTGGTGGCAGATGACACAACAAGGAGCAATGGTATTAAGTTTATTAAGCAGCAAGGGAAATTTAGGTTAGATATGAGGAAGAATTTTCTAAACACCACTAAAACACTGGAACAGGTTACCCAGAGCAGGTGTGGCATCTCAGTCTTTGGAGCTGTTTAAGGCCTGGCTAGACAAAGCTTTGGCGGGGATGATCTAGTTGGGGATGGTCCTGCTTTGATCAGGTAGTAGGACTAGGTGAACTCCTGAGGTCCCTTCCAGTCCTCATTTTCTATGATTCTAAGTAAGTGAGATCCAGAGAAGCAGAGCCAGGAATCCAGCAACCTGTCTTTTCACTGGTAAAAGGAACAAATGGAAGCTGTTAAAAGTGGGTTTGTGGCAATCCTAGTTAATGATCATTACAGTCAGTGAAGAGAAGAACCATGCTTCCATAAGGCAAATCCCAAACTTAACCTGGCTTTCCTTTTCAACCTGACATTATTACTCATGGGATGAGGCTTTCTGGGTTTTAAATCATTCTGCTCTTTTGACTGACCAAAAGTAGCAAAATCGTATGTTACCTTTTAAAACTAGGGAGCCAAAACAGTGATGGGACCAGGAGCAGGTATCTGGCTAATGTGTGAACAGAACTGTTAAATAAATCCAGAATCTTAATCACTGGAGATTAACCTACCATAACTTTCAGATTGCAGACCTGAGTTTGCAGGGCTGGCAATTAGAAAAGTGTCTTCCACTTGGAAAGCAATCAGATTTGATTTGGGAATAAATGACAAGCAATAACTGAACTGTGGAACTCCCTGTCCAGTTTTACATGGAGACTACCCAGGAATTATTTATGATTCTTTAGAAGTCTATGTCCTGGCCTTCATTGATAAAATGAATGGATTTGTCATGAATCTGATTCCACAGAAAGGAACAAAATGAAAAATGCCTACCTCTGCTGTGGAAGTACAGTGGGGCTGCTGGTGTTGAGTATCTTTGCAAACGCCATCACTTTCATGTAGGTGCCATGATACAAATCTGGAGACTTACCTTTAAGTTCATTGGGCTCAAATTTTCAAAATTGTTCTTTTTATTCATGTTAAGACCTTTAGGCTAATATCACCCTAGTAAAAATAGCTCATGCTGGGTGTTTGAAAAGAGATTTCATTTCACTTCCTATCAAATTATTCTTGCTTGTGGTTTTTAATGGATTTTTCAGAAGAACTGGTGGTAGGGGGGATTCTAATAAGCTTTATGTGCAGCTTTATTAACATGGGGAACAACTACTATTCAAAAGACAAGTAATGAGACCAAGGAGGAAAAACAAATAGCATGGATAGTTTCTAACATACTGTACCCAGTTTTCTGATGTGAACAGGCTAACACTGATAAAACATAATGGAGCGGCAGAGTGATACAAGAACAGACAAAGCTTCCATTTACAAACAGTTAACTGGACAGCAAACTCCGGTGCATTTGTTTCTTAGTACATCTGCAGATGGCCAATAAAAGCCAAAGAAAGCCTCATCAGTGAAATCAGTAATCTATCCTTTCCTCTGGTGGGGAAGAGATGCAGTTAATGCCAGTGAGTTACAGATTTGTAGCTCTCCTGTTGCCTTCCTCATGGCCTTGAGATTTATTAGCTTTGGGAAAGTTTTTTTTATTGTTATTTTAATAATGTATCCCTGCTCTTGTAGAAAACCTGTCATCATACAGACACTTCCATGTGCTAGAGAAAGAGTCGTCACCAGAGGCACTTGGAAAAATTAAGAGAACAGTCAAGTCCCCAGTGCTGGTTTGTGACAGAACAGATCAAAATTCACACCCAGAGTCACTACCATTTGTTTTTGTAGTGAAAAGTCTACTCTGCTTTTTTTTTTCCCCCAGAGGCTTTTTTAAGTCATTCAGGTTTCTGCTATATAGAAAGCAAAAAAAAACAGTAAATAAGAGTACTGTATTTATGCAAGGCAAGGTTTTTTTCTCCAGCCAACATGGGGGAGAAGCTCCTCCTTCTAAAATTGCATACAAGAAGCCCTCATTAAATATACTGTCTATCATTAAACTAGTGCCAAAGCAGCATGTGCTCAGCAATGGAAACCAACTATGAAGCTGATTAAATTCAGCCAACACTGAGCATGCTGATGAAACACATGGCCCATATGAGGCAAATATACTAATTTTTTTTAAATTCCATTTCAATGGCCAAATCAGTTTGAAATTCAATTGGGCAAAGCCCAATAGTCAAGTCCCAATGTATGACTGAGCAGAGCTCATCATATCTGTGTGGCTCTATCACTGGGCAAGTATCCTTAATCCCAGATCTATTGGTCTGGGGCTTCAGGTACTCCCCCAAATCCAGGCAGGCATTCTACATGCAAACCCTAGACCCAGAGACCTTGCAGTTCAGATGCCCCCAGTCTTGTTTGACCTTAGCTAAAAGGCTGAGAAGCAAGTATACTGATGAGCTATCACAAAGATAGGTTAGTGCAGTCCATTGCTTCTCAGCCTCTTGTAGGCTAAGATCAAGTTTTGTCGCTGCAATAGTCTGTTGCTCGGGCCAAGATCACATTAGCATGGCACTGCATAGTGGTAAGTGGAGATCTGTCCAGTGCACTTCAGAAAGGACACCTTATGAGGGTCTAATATAGACTCCCAATGGGAGGATCTTGGCTACATGTTCATTTTATGGAAATGGGGGATTACTCCCCATCTTATTCCTTGGCCCTTAGGCAAAGGGCAAGCGAGACTCGGGGGGATCTAAATCCCAAAACCTCTGGACTTGGATCTGAATGTAGGATGCCTTCCAATGGATTTCGGAGTGTCTAAAGCTCCAGGCTGAAGAGTCTGGGATGGATGATACTTGCCGGTTGTAAAGCCACATCGTCTTGAAAGATTGAGTTCTTCTCAGTTAACAGGATTTGGAACTCATTTGGCTAATTTGACCTGGAACATGAAATTTAAAAATATATAGTTTTCACTATATCTAAGGAGGTACAAAAGTGCTGCTTAAAATTATGTTTGTGGAACACTTGTTATAACTTGCAGCCATTTAAAAAAAAAGGTAAAATGCATCAATTCTGAATTAACTTTATTTCAAGGTCAGCGTTCTGAAATTTGCTTCTCACTTCCATGTGCTTACGGAGAGCAGGGTCTGACAGTAAGGAGTGGGGGAAGGGACTGCAGGGGAAGGAAATTGGTGGGGGACAGGGCAAAGGGCCACCTGACCCCCCAGATTTATTTTCCCTGCTGTAGCAGTGGGGGGGAGGAGAAATCCAAGACAAACCTCCAATAACTAGATTCTATACCTGGAAAATTATAACAAATGTATACCTTTTCCATATATAGAGAATCTAATTATTGGGGGGTTGCCTTGTATTCAAGTAAATATGGTACTTATGAAATGACTTTTTAAGGGGACAAGACTCATGTATGACGCTAAGCTATATTTTCAGTTTCATACTAAAGCCTTTATTCTGTATGCTATTAGTTAATATGTTATTGCCCAGGTGTTTAAACATTGTATGTCTTTTATCTGCAATTGAGAGGCCAAGGGAGTGACTGTTAGCTGTAAGCTTAGGAACAGGAAAAGAGATGTCAGTCACCAGAACTTCAGTCATTTTATATATAATTAAGACAGGAGGTTAGGTTTCTCAGAGGAGCCTGAAGTAGCTAGTTGTTCAGGTCCTATTGAAGTTGGATGCCTTTAGGCTGCTTTGGAAATCCTATCCAGAGCTGACTGAAGTGACCGAAAGAAGATGGTTTGCTTTATGAGAAGGCCTTTGTGATAATCCTTAGGAGCCTTATCCTGTTGCATGCACTGAAGTCCATAGAGATGATGTTGTTAACTTCAGTGAGAGCAGGAGGATGCTCTAGGTACATCATTACCACTAACAAAGTAGAATTAGGTCATTACACTATAAAGGCCTTGTTTCCTGGAGGCATTTGCTGCTGATAATGTTGCACTTCCCAGCACTCGGTATCGAGTCCTTCTGCCTGGAAATGGCCTCAGGGAAATAGGTGATTTCAAAAGCCTCAGCTTCTCAAGAGACCCACATTGCTGCTGATGATTTTGACCACTGTCCAAGACTTCCTGGAGCACACTTCATGAGTGGTCCTCATGGTGGCCCCCAAGTTACCCACATTCCATACCCGTTGGCTGTTCTCTCCCTGTTGCTAGAAATGCAGAATAGTGGTCCTAGCAACATAGGTGGATTAACACATGGGCCAGCTGGGCTGGGGCCCAAGGCCCCCCCACATGGCTGGGACCACAGTGCTGCCAGGTATACAATAATAATTATTAAATTTTAACCCAGTTCTCATTCAGTCACTGACAGGCACAACAAGCAATACAAAGCAAACAAGAAGGTCCTGCAGCCATACAGCTGAGGGCAAGTGAAACTTGTGGGCATCCAAACCCTAAGCCTCTGGGCTTGAGCCTGCATGTAGGATGCCCACCACAGGATTTGGAAGTATCTGAAACCCCAGGCAGGGGTGGAGGATGCTTGGCGGTAGCAGGGCCATGTATGGTTCTTGAATGAATTTGGAATTGATTTGGCTGATTTGACTTGGGATGTGAAAAATGTTCCTTAAAAAAACAAACAAACAAAAAAAAAACAACGCTCCTTGCAATCCTTTTCTTGCCCAGGGCCCCAAAACATCTTAGTCTGCCTCTGTCTAGTGAGTCCCTGGCAGCAACTAGTTGTTTTTTTCAATTTCTTTCATGACAACCATTCTTGTGGACCTCCTTATGGGTCTTTATTATACATTGGGTCTGACAGAGTGAGAACCCTGACCCAGAGGATGAATGA
Source organism: Alligator mississippiensis (assembly GCF_030867095.1). Lineage (NCBI taxonomy): Eukaryota > Metazoa > Chordata > Crocodylia > Alligatoridae > Alligator > Alligator mississippiensis. The sequence continues at coordinate 156,410,335 of NC_081826.1, read as the reverse complement.
AGGGCAATGAAGACAATGAGAAGGTGCTAATGCTGACGCTGCCCTTGTCATTAGTCCATATTCCTCAAGGGATGATGGGGTGGATTTGAACTTTGTCTTTGTCTGATTCAGCATGGCCCGCTTTGGGCAAAGATGATGGCTTATCATTTCTGCTAGGCAATTGTACAAGTTCCTTATCTTCCCTGAAAAGAGGCATGATTTGCATGTCCCCTCATGGATCACCTCTTCCTTGTTCAACCACATGCGTTAACTCTGAAGTGGTATATGAAAATGCAAGAACTGGCAAAAAGAAACATGGTGTTTCACCTGCTATCAAAAAACATGAGTCTTCTCTTCTGCTTTCGCAGTCCCATTCCCATCTGGTTCTGCAGCATTGCTTATTATAAATGTGACAGGTAAATTGTTGTATCCCCCCTTGGATTCCACTGACTTCAGAGATTATATTTAATGCTGTGTTTTGTGCAGTGATTTGATTTAACCTTAATTAGTCTTGTTCAGTCATAAGGAGGGTTCTCTAGAAGAGCCTATTAAATGAGGAGAAAAAACATCTGATTGCAATCACAGTACAAGGTCTCCATGATTCTATCTGTAGTCTTGCTAATCACACCTTTTCCATGTGTGAGGAAGCATAAAATTGCTGCATCTATAACCATTTCATCCTTTCCCCACACATGCTCTTCTACTGGTGCTCAGCACAGCTGAAGCTCCACAGAGTTCAAAGGGGGAGAATGTTGAGCAGATACTCTCCCTAAGCACCTGCTTTCTGAAAATCAATCTAGGTGAAGGTCATTCAGGTTGGGTATGCACCAGTTAAGTTGCCCAAACCCACTGGGCACCACTGAAAATGTAGGCCTGCATTTCTAAATTCCAGCATCTGCAAACCTTGGGCAAGAAGCAATCTGAATGCCCCAGTTCCTTGAGCCACAGGTGATTCACAGAAAGCAGCCTCCCATCTTTAGAGATGGAAAAGGTGCCAGGCTCAGTTGTTTTCATTTTGCAGAATTTCTGATGAGTTTGTAACAGATTAATTAAAGAGAGGAGCTGTGCTTGAGCAAATCCCATTGATTTCAGCAGAAGTACCATGTGCAGGAGATTTCATGTTAAATAAAAGAAAAAAATCAGACATGGCCAAGGACCATTCTAAATCCTGTAGCGTTTGTACCAAGGACTTAACCAGTGATCCCCAAACAGACAGGGGTACTTCCAAAAGGAAGTACTAAATCACGGCACAGTAACAATGTCGTCATAGTGGCACATGTAGATGTGCCCTTAGATGTGTAAATGCCTATACCCAGAGATTTCAAATAAGAATCCATAGTGTGAAAACATTTTGACTTCTTGTATTTCTGAGTTCTTTGCAACAGAAAAATTGCTCTATTATTTTTCTGTGCTCAAAAATGAGTGAAAGCTAAAAGCAGGCTCTTTCCAAGAGTGACTTGAGTGTAAAAAGGTTGATAACCACTAGACTTAACCCTTGCCAAAATCTTTTTTTATATGGTAGGCTGATTCTAATTAATATCATGACTGATTTGTAGACCTATATAGTGGACATGAGGAGGGAGTTGGAAAGTTATATGGTTGTAAGTTAAGTACATGCTTTGTAACTGAAGTACATCATAACTGAAAATCACATGTTATAAGTGCACCTGGAATTATGGTAGTCTAACTCAATAAAAGATGTTACATATAATGGACAACCATTTTAATTTAAGTTCTGCAAAGGAGAAGTATTAATGATCATATGTAAAAGATCTAAAGATTTCCAAGTGTTGGTGCCTGTATATGGATTTTCTTTTCTGTTGTTTGCCGTCCTTACACAAGAGACATCTTAGGCCAGTGCAGTTTATTTTTTAAATTCACTTCTAGATTGTACCACTGAACTGTGGTCTTAGGAAGCATTAGAAACAGATTTGTAGACATCACATTGTAAGTGGCTGGGGAGGCTGTATGTTCCATTTTTCATTTTTAATGTGACTAAATAACTTGTTTTCATAATTGATTCTATACAAATATTTTTTAAAAGCATTTCATTCATCTAGGGCTTGATTTTCCACTGTCCTGTCCCTTGTAAAATCAACTACTCCCTTGCAATGAGTGGCAAATGTTACACATTTAGAATTGTCCACTGACTCACAAGTCAACAAAGGCATTTAACTCCTCTGTTGCCTTACACCTTTGCAAACTGAGTACATGGGAGGCTGAGACCTTAATCTTCAGTTTCTTATTCCTTGTATTGCACATTTTAAATAATTTTGCAAAAAAAGGAAAACCATGGCCCTTCCTCTCACAACCCCTACAAAAAAAAGTAAAGGGCGGTATTACTAGTCAGATGTGTAAGCAAACACTATTAAAAACATTTATGAAATCTCACATAGACCAAAGGCCTGGCTCGTTCTGCAGTCCAGAGGTGGTCCAGGATGTCAAAGGGCATATGAGTACCTAAGGAAAAGCCTGTGTGGAAATACAAGTGTTTGGGAACTTTGTCCAGAAGACAAGAGGTAAAAGGAGAAGTGTCTAGTGGTTATCAACCTTTTTACACTCAAGTCTGTGACCTGTTCTTAACACAGCTTTCACTATTAATTCAGAAGGGCCATTGTCCTAGCTGAGGGTTGGAACAAGTAGTGTTTTCCCAGTTATTCCAGTTTATTAGGCAATAAATTGTATATATTGAATTAGGGTTGCTAAAGTTAGAGTAATAGGGGCATCTCACATGATTCAGAGGCTTTTAGTGGAATCGGCTAGTCAGCTTGCTATTAATAACCATTAAGGTTATATTGATTATTGTGTAGTATCAGCATTGCCTTCTGCACTGTGATATAAATGGGTCCCACTCCAATATGTACAGTATGAAAGAAAGGTCCAAGTGCATTGGACAGTGCTGTGCTTGGTCACTGCTTTGGGTCCCAATTCCACATCAAAACACTCACAGTTCTTACTTACTATTGGACTGGATAATGCACTCCCAAGCCAAACTCATGGATGGAAATGTGAAAGAGGGAAGTACTGTGAAGTCTCTTCTTGTCCAAAAATTCCACTAATCCCTCAGGAGATCAGGACTGCATGCACAGAAGACTTATACCTCATCAGTCGGTCTGAGATACCAGTAGCACCTTGTTGATTACATCTCTGACTGTGGTGGCAGTGAGAGTTAATTAGTGATGTTAATCTGAAGCCATTCAGAAGGCAGGATACATATGCATCTTTATAGACTAACGAAATAAAATACATAAAGAGAGAACATGCTTTTGTGAACCCAAGTTCACTCCATTAGATGAAGTGTCAGTACCAAGGATTCTTGTTAGATAGGCCTTCTATAAAGCCCTCCCTGTGTACAAGTTACAGAATCATGATCTGGCCCGTTGCTGTTATAGGGTGCCTATAAACTTGCAGCAAGGCTGCTCTGATGTGCTATAATTACAATGCATCAGAGTACTCGATTAATCGAGTCTGCTGGAGCGTGGTAATTACTGTGCTCTAATTAACACCCCCCCCCAAACATGTTTATAAACACCCATAAACTCCAAGCTGAGGGCCTTATTATATGTTGCACTTTGAGATGTTCAATCAGTGTTAGTGCTAGCTCGAGTTTGGAGCAGTCGCATCGTAAGGTTAAAAGACTTCTGACTAACCCCCACTTGCACAGCTGTAGGACTTCTATCCGTGCTTTTGGTAGGGGTGTGTGAGAGATGACCTGGGGGAAGGAGGAATATGACTTTGGGAGGTAGAGAGTTAATGGGATGGGTTTGGGTAATGAAATGGGAGGTGGAAAAGAAATGGAGATGAGAGGAGGGGGTGAAATAAAGGAAGTCAGTCACTGAAGGATAACATTTTTTTTTTTTTACAGAATTTAAAAAGAAAAAGGAAGTAAATTAAAAGAGGTCTCTTGTTTTAATAAATTGAGATTTGGGATTGGAGTGTAGGGGGTGCTGATCATGCTTCCTGGAGTGACTGGGAGGTGGGAATGGTGAGCAAGGTTCCCTCTAAGGTGCATGCGTGTGCAGCCACACACAAGTAAAAGGTTGGCTGCGCACTAACTTTTTTAGGCCGCTCACCTGCTGGGATAGGAGCTGGGCTGTGGTGTGGGACACTTACATGATGGTAAGTTCCTCCGAGGGGCAAGGCAGAGGTGGGGGTGGGAGCCTGGCGTGGGCTCCTCTGGCTCCAGGGAACTGCTCCGTTCCCCCGCTCCGCCTTGGGGAGTGATGAGGCACGTGGCGTTGGGGCTGGGGAGTGGAGCACTTCCCTGGAGCTAGTGGAGCCTGCGCCAGCTCCCAGCCCCAGCCTCCATCTCTGCCTTGCCTTGCCTCAGGGAGGAGCCACTGCCTGCCCTGAGTGAAGCTCTGCTGGCTCTGGGGAAGTGCTCTGCTCCCCAGCCCTAATTCCACATGCTACCTCGCTCCCCAAGGTGAAGCAGAGGAGCAGAGCAGTGGCCCGGAGCTGGCGGAGCCTGCGCCAGGCTCCAGCCCCGAAGCTCCCAGGCCCGAGCCCCAAAGCCCCCTAGCCCCCTGGCCTCCAGGCCTCAGCCCCCACTGCCTGCCTCAGGTGAGGAGCTTACCTTTAGTAAGTGTCCCACGCTGCACCGAAGCAGCACACTCACGGACCGCTACTCCTTAGAGGGAACACTGTTGTGGGATGGTGGTTTTGAGGGAGCTAATGCACCTGCTTCAGCAAGGAAACTCCCATTCATGGGGACCTCATCTGGAGACCTACCTTGTTTCCCCACCACCACCCTTTCTTGACCCCACTCCTGGACCCATCCATGCCCTGCAACCTGATTAGCTGGCATGTGCTTGGTGGGTTATTTGCAGATGGTTGCACCCCTAGAAGTGGGAAGGTCACACCCCAAGGGTGGGAAAAGGAGTTGGCTTGGTACCAGAACTGCCTCCTAGGCAGTAGACTTCAGCGGGTGGAAAGTTTGTCCATGCAGAACAGGCAGCTGTCAGAGGGCACACTCCATCCTAGGATACTGGATGACTGCAGCTTGGGAGGCTCATCTGTGGGGAGTGGCCACATATTAATGGAACAAGAACTAGGTAATATGGATCAGAGAAAAACCTTCCCTGGAGTGGCATAACTTTAAGCCACCTAACATACTCTTGAAACTGGTTTCAGATGGTAATGTGTGAACAACCCAGGGTTAAAAGCTCCAGAAGCCACCTAAAATTGATGTGTTACAAGGCCCTGAGATGTAGACTGGTTTGGAGTTAGGTAGGGCTTTGACAGGAAAGATGAAAAGTATGAAATGGATTTGTTGTGGAAAGGCAGGGAGGGGTAAATGTGTTACTCTGTAAGGATGGTACTCTAAGATTGAGACCCAGACTTGGATTTTGCCTGTAATCTAAACCAGAAAAGTCATCATCTTAGTCAAGGTTGTCAGCCATCATAATTCTTTCAGTCTCTGCAAATAGAGTACAATCAGCAAATTTCAGCCTATTAATAAGGTCATGAATGAAATCTGTAACTTGCTTTTTCCTAGTTTATTTTGAAGTGATAACCTGTTCCATCTATTTCTGTTATGTGACACACTCCACCAGATCGCACAGAGTATGTGTGAATGATGGAAGGTAACAAGAAGCATCCTGTTCTAGTTCATTTATAAAACATGTCTGCTATTGACTTTGGGCCAATATCTGATCTGAATTCCAAGAAAATAGATCCAGGGTAATTCCATTGACCTCTGCAGGATTTATACTGCTGAAACCACATTTTTATTTTCAAAAGAAACTAGTGAGTTGGAGTACTTCCATTGCCATTGGTGGCAAAAGAGCAGGGCTAATGGGGCTTAGCGCCCCCCACAAACACAGGGCAGTGGTAGGGCCACAAGGCAGCCCAGCCACGGGCTTCTGGCAGCTGCAGCAGGGGTGAGGTGGGGAAGGATGCGCATGCAGTGATGTGGGAGGGAGTGGGGCTGAGGCAGGCCTGCACAGCTGGGGCAGGGTGTGGGACTGACCCATGAATGGCTTGTCCAAGGGGCTCAGCTTCTGCTGCTACATGCAGCATCTGAGGCATGGGAGGCTTATGCCCCCAGATCTGTGCAGGGCAGGGCAGGGCAGAGCAGGGCAGGCTACCACTGGGGCTGGGGCCAAGGCAGCTGTGGACTCTTCCTGGTTGGGGGCTGGGCCATGCTGCACTCAGAGCAGGTGGCAGCGGCTCTGGGAAGGGGGTTATAGGGGAGGGCTGCAGCCACCCCACAATTTGCTGTAGCCTGCCCCCCCAACCCCACTTCCAGGACCGTCACCACCCCCCCCAAGCACAGCGTGGCCTGGCCTCCTCCTTTCCCCCTCACGAGGAAGATCCTGGCTCAGCCCCAGCTCCAGCCTGCAGTGGAAGCCTGCCCTAGCCCTATGTAGATTCCAGGCACACATCCCCCATACCTCTCGGCGTGTGTGCAGCAGCAGGAGCCACCACCCTCTCACCACTCTGGGTGCCCCCCGGACAAGCTGCTCGCAGCTGTGTCCTGTGCCCTGCCCTGGCTATGCCAGGCCTGCGCCAGCCCCACTCCCTCCCACCTCCCCACGGCCCTTTCCCCTCTCCTTCTCCTTTCCCCACTTACCAGCTGTGGGGGTATGCACGTGCATGTGTACACCTAGCCCCCCCAAATAATTTTTTCTCCCTCCACCTGTGTCCATTTCTGGATATGCCAACTTGAGACATCTCACAGGCATAGGCTTGGAATATCAGGTATCACAAGTTAGCCCCCAAGAATCCCTGGTCCCGTTACCAAAATCTCAGGTGTTAGTACAACTCTTTTGCCAACCCAGAGGCAACAGAGGCTTGTGGGAAGATGGATAAGATAGTTAAATAAAAAGGATTTTAGTGGCATCTTTTAGATCCACTCAGAATCTAGTGGTATCCCTTGGAAAATATCATGCCTCTTTATATCAGGGAATCTTTCCTGTCACTTAAACAGAAAACAGACTACTGTGCAGTATGGGCACACGTCTACATGAGCACACCTGTACTGTGCAGTAAATATCTTACACCGATTTGAGTGTAAATTTGATACCTGCATCATGTAGGTATAAAATTTATGCCCAATTAATTACTGCACAGCAACGCATGTGTAGACGCCTTACTGTGCAGTAACACTGTGTGTGTGGACTGACTTAGGACTAACTTTAGTCCCAAGTCAGTCCACATACAGTGTTAATGCACTTCAATGCCTGCACATGTAGAAGCTGCCCTATTCCTGGTTACTGCGCAACAACTTACTGTGCAGCCCTCTGTGAAGTCCCATCAGGGGAAGAAGGGACTGTAGCATGGAGAGGAGAAAGGAAGAGGCCTACCCATACAGACTGCCCCTTCATACTAGGGTCCCACGTTATCTGTAGCCACAGGGGCAAGTAAGAATTATAAGCACCATTTCCAAAGGTGCAAAGGACACAGAGGTGCTTAAATCACATTGAAGGCCAGTGACAAGTGTGTGTCTGACTCCCACCAGTAACTTTGCAAATTTCCTTTCAACTGTGTTTGCCTCATTATAGCAACATGATGAGAAATTTGCATCTGCAAACACTGACTCAACACTATGAGTACCTATATACAAGCACGGAGGCTGCTCCAACGCACTGGAATTTTAGCACTTCAGAGCAGACTCAATTAGTCAAGTCTGCTGGAGCAATTGCCATACTCCAGCAGCCTCCTGCATCTCATGTATCAGTGTCTCCACAAATAAAAATGACGGCTGGGGTGTTTGAACTAAAGTGCATCGAATGAGCTTTAGTTCAAGCATCCTCACCACCATTTTTAAAAGCACGGACACCAATCCAGGAGACACAGCAGCACTTCAATTAGAGCAGCTCTCAGAGCTGCTCCAATTAAAACGCCATCCCCCTCGCCCCCAAGCATGTGTTAAAAGTGCCCTATGATCCTAATGCAAAGAATTTCATGGGAATCCGATGTACAAGGGCTACTTGTGCAAGTCAAATCTATAGCAGTAAGTAAACCCCATGTGACTAGAGTAACAAAACCAGTTCCAATCTGAACATATACAGTGCATCTGTAGGCACTACAAGGCTCAATATAAATGCATCCCTACAGGGTAAACTATTTCAAGGGCAGCTAAGACAAGACCAAGTTTGACGATCTTGGAACAAAACTAGTGATGATCTTAGCCTTTCTTCAGGCTATTCTGTTACAGTTCAGCAGAGCTGACTTCAGAACATTTTCAAGCTTCCCTGTAAATCAGAAATTGAGATCAATCAATCACATTCATTATTTAACCTAGGTTAGGAGTATGTGACACCTGAATAACACAACAGTCCCACTACCACTATGCCACTGACATCACTTGGCATCTGTGTCTCCTTTAAAAAGCACTCAGTGTTCTATTCCTTCACTTACCCAAATCTGCGCACTTGATTCCAGCCCAAAACTCTCTCTAAATTTTCTATTTATAACATTCCAAACAAGGAAAACACGTCAGCAAAGCCATTTCTTTATGAAAGCAGCCTCAGGATACTGTAGCACTCATGATTTATTACACCAACCTTTGAAAAACTTGGTTGAATTACAGTAAAACATTCATTAGAATAAACACTTACAGCTATATCATGCCATTAATTTTTAAGCAGAAATCACCAATGAAATGCATGGGCAGTTTGGCTTAAAGCATATGATACAATATGGCCTTCAGTTGGAAATATGCCAAGAGTAAGTTAAGTGATAATGTCTGTGCAATACTTCACTTTCCATAATGTATTAGAGACTGACCTCTAGGTACAATTAATTTCTGTGGCCTTTTTGAAACTCAGTGGGCAAGTCTACAGTTGCCCTATGGCAACATTGTTACTGTGCCGTGCTTTAGTACTTCCTTGGCGCACAGTTAGTTTTAGCCACTACTCTGCTGTAGCAGCACGCTAAAATGGGGGTGTGTGCCACTATGGCGCAGTAGCTGGTGGTCATGGGTAGACTCGTGATTGTAACGTCACTGTAGTGTGTTGTAGAGAGATGTAGTGCATCGCTACGGTGACATTGGGTACGTGTAGATGTGTGCAGTAAGTGGAATGAGATTGCATTTTATTGTGCAGGAAGGTTGTTATGAGAGAAGAGGGCAAGCAGGCCAGAAAGGATTTATCTGCTGGAGTCGTATTTGACTAAACTGAAATGAAAAACTGATCCCAGAGAGTGAGACAAAGTACATTCTTCTTTGTCTGACTTTTGTGCTGATCTAGTCTGCTTTTATTTATATGTACCAATGACAAGTAGTCTGAAGATTGGAGTCCAGAAACAGATTCTACTCATGCCCCTAGGACTGAAATCAAATTCTGAAGCTAAAAGGTTTGAAAGACTAGTCCATATTTAAATAAACTGCTTCAAACTGCTATCTAAAGCTACTCTCCTCTGGTTAGGGCTGCAAATAAAGATCACTTAATCAGACTTGCATAGAATATTCAGATGTGGAGAAAATAATGATCTAAATCAGTGGATGACAGCTCTGATTAAAGTGTTTACTAATGGCAAAAGGGCTTCTCTGATAACAACATTGGAAGAATGTATAATGTGAAAATTATTTGTCTCATTTCTAATAGCACATTATCTTATACATCAGCATGTTGGGTGTTTTTTTGCTTTGATATTGTTCAGTCATTCAACAATGTGCCGCCAAAGAAGGTTTTTTGCTCACAAAATAAGGGTAAAACAAAAAAACCCAGAAAAACAATTACAGTAAATAAAATGAAAAAAAGTCCATATATTTTTGTTGAGCCAGAAGCAAGTTCAAGAAGCGTGACTAAAATACTGAACAACTTTGTGCCTCTGAAAGCAGAGTTAACATTTTTAGCTTAGCATCTTTTGTTTCCTTAAAGCATATAGTCAAAAGCAGGCTTGAAATGGCAGAAAATCAATGAAATGTAATTAAGAAGAGTGTTTAATGTCCTTGAAGGCAAGGGGTTGAAGGAAACTTTAGGCAAAAGAGAAAGATCAGCACCACTAGAATACATTTTTTGCTCCTATGGAAAAGAATAAAAATTCTATTTGTCATTTTCTCTTTAAAGGAATTAGTAAGTAGTCTGCCCTGTATGATTTTGTCCCCAATGTTAAGATAAAAACCATTACCAGAAAAGAAAAAAACCAAGAAAAATAAATTTTGAGATAACTGAAAACCATTTGATATTTTTTAACTTATAGTTCTTGACCACCATGTATCTTTTAGACACCTACAACCACGATAGAGTACTGTGGGTGTGTCTCCACATGCATTTATGCTGGCTTAAATTTACTAAGGACCTGCCTGTGAGCTGAGGGCTCTGAAAGGGCACATTATTCCTACCACTTCCACATACCAGCACCAAACAGCATAAGCAGTGGTAGGGCAAGGCAACAACTGCACTAACTGTCCTTAGCTAACCTGTCTACCCCAGGAGTCTCCTTGAAAGGATGTCCCGGGGCAAACAGCTCTGTTGCCAGTAGGCTTGCAAAGTCATGCCCGTCTCCCATGCAGTTCTTGCTGCAGCCCCCTGGAAAGTTGTGCATTCATTTGGGTAAAGGCAAGCAGCAAGTCCTTATCCTGGCCACTGGAAGCAATTTGGCAGGTACCAAGAGGTGACCACAAGGATCCAGAACATGGAAACGATAATATCCTTGTCCCAACAATCTTTGGTTTCTGCCTGCTGGGACAGGGAAAGTGAACACCTGATACAATCCCCCCTGTAGGCATCCAATATGGTTTATCCTTCACTATACACCATGGCCATAGGCACCAACCATAGCCCTAGGCAAGCAATTCTAGGCACCTTCATGCCCACTCCCCCAGTGACCTTCTATACTGTCCGTAGTAATAGCTTCCCCAGATATTCTAGATCAGCAGTTCTCAATCTGTGGTATGGGTACCACCAGTGGTATGCAGATTTATTATAATTTCTTTATATGACAAAAATTTGCTGGTGGTACTTAAGGTTGAACTGAACAATTTGCTGGTGTTACTTAAGGTTGTAATATTTAAAATTGGCAGTGCGCAATCTGTTGGAGTTTGGGCACTACTGTTCTAAATACCTTTTGTTTGTCCCATCCTTCTCATTGGCTGACAGTATGGAAGAGCCAGCAGCAGGGTGAGAAAAAAAGAGGTATTGGCTAGTGTTTTTTCAGTTTCTCTCATCACAGGAAGATTCTCATTGCAGGGGCATCACAGCTGAGGGGACTGAAGGTGTGAATTGAATAGGGGAGAGACACTAGGGAGGGACACACAACCAAAGTGTTTCCCTAGGGAGCTGTCCTATTAGCAAAGGCTTGCTTCTGTACCAAATCTTACTGCAGATGCTGCTCAAAATGTAGCACTCTGAGTCAGTGAGCTGGGTACAGCCAAAACAGAAGCTGAAGGTACATTTGGTGGGCTAGATACCCATTTCCTTCTTTTGACAAAACTGACACATGCTTCTTATCCACAACACAATTCAGAGAAATTCAACAAGGTGACCCTGAGCTGTTGTTTCTATGCAATCTGGTCCAGACATTTCTAAAAACTATCCCATCAAATGTCTAATGTCACTCTGAATAATGTTTACTTGCTTTGCATTTCGCTCAATTTGGACAGTACGAATAGACGGTATGAATTTGAACAGTACGAAAGTGACGTTTAGAGGCAGCTTAGAAGTACTTTCAGTTCTATTTCTCCAGGGGTAGTGCAGCGCTGTTGTAGCACTGCGGGGGTCCTGTTACCACATGAGAATCTCAGGTTTCACTTAAAAGAAAAAATGAATTTCTAGGTCTCATGATTGCAGAGAAAAGCTTGACAGTTGGAACCCCAAGGGGTCCAAAGTATCAGTCCAATAAAAACCTCATAATCTAGTGTTTATTTAAAATCTTGGGATTATCTTTTTCTTCATACCAGTTTCAGGATGCTTGAGACGTGATTTGTATGCTTGGACAGTGATGTTGTTATTTCACATCATGTTCCATGGGGATATTCATATGTTTAAAGAACAATAAACATAAAAACAGTTGTAACCTACAAGTTTCTGTAAAGCCCCTTACTTCTTTATTGTTTTAATTTAAAATATGGACTTAGAGCCATTTCGCTGTTTTTCTCCTCTGGTCCTGTAGATCCTTGGAAATTTGTCTTTGTTTTCAACTTTACTATGAACATGAAAAAGATCAAATAACTACATGGTAATTGTTGTGTATAGGGCAAATTCAGTACTTGGACTACGGCCAGGATCGGCCTGGTTGAGGTAAAATGCACAGTTCTCATCCAGTCTTCGGACTGTCATTTGGGCTTTATTGAATTATTAGCTGAAGCTCAGGAAATAATATTATCTAACTAGAATATCATTTGGCCATGTTCCACAGGCAGTTTTACAGGGTGGTAGGAAATCAGTTGCTAGGTCACCTTCAGGAAGTGTTAACACATCAAGATGCAAGACACTCATTGGTGCAGGTGTTTGCCTTTAAGCACATCCTGTGCACTGTAAGATGGATGCAGTGGAGAAGAGACCTTTAAAGATTTAGTTCATGGCCAGAGAGAACATGAAAAACCACCATTAAAAGGCTTGATAATGTAAATTCAAGTTCACTTACTACAAGGAAATAAGAAGAGAAGATTAAAAAAGTACTATACTATCATTTAGATTAACAGTTCTCAGCCAAAAAAGTGGAGCCTTGCCTCTTCCAAGTGAAGTTGCACCAGGTTGATCTAATGTGTGATTTTTAGCCCAATTACTTAAAGCATTGTAAAGGGCCAAGTGGACAGTGTTGAAACCAGGCTATACATGTGCCTGACACCTCCTCCGACACGTTCTAATTAGAATGCTCCAGTAGTTTCGGCGTCACATGTATTCAGCATCCCCATGTTTTAAAAGGCAGTAGGGGTGCTTGAACTAAAGCTCATTAAATAAGCTTTAGTTAAAGTGCCCCCACCATCATTTTGAAGCACAAAACTCGAAATACACGGTACGCTTTGGACATTTTAGAGTGGCTCCCAAGAGTTGCTCTAATTAAAATGCCCCCCACGCCCTACCATGGAGCACGTGTAAAGATGCCCATTTTGATTAGTTTAATTAATCTGTTTTAAACCTCTCTGGTTCTTCTCTGGGTTCCCATCTCACCTTCTCCTATTCCGTATCTTTGGAAAATCCTGTCCATAGATACCAGTTCAGCTACCATTGTTTATCTCATTTACCTACTCCACACTCCTTCTTCCTTCTGAACTTAAATTTCTGCCTATCTTTGATATCTCCATGTAGATGTTAGCCATGAGTTCATCCTCAACACAGCTAAAGCTGAGCAATTAGTGTCCTCCCTCAGACCCTCCCTACTAACTCTTCTCTTGATGACTGTGGATCAAGCCATCCTTTTGCCCTACTGCTCGGGCCTGTAACCTGCACATCATCTTTGACTCAGACCTGCCTTAAGGTTCTTACCTCTATCTGTATCTAAAGCATGTAGATTCTTTCTCTTTGCCTAGCCATCTGCACAAGATAAAACTCTCATCTTGGTTTCTCCAGCATCCCTGTTTCTGGTCTTGACCAGTGCAATCTTGCCTCACTCATATCCAGCTGGAAGGCTGCTGCAAAGAGCAGGTATGTAGCCTATTGTCTGGACCGCTTCCCCTTTCTCCTTGTAGGTCCCCGCTGCCTCTTCCCACTTCTCTGTGACAAAGGTCATGGTGTTTTTCATCTTGCATAGAAAGATTCAGACCCATGACCTGGAGTTCTTTTGCACTGTGATGATGCAAACAATAAGGAATCATAGTTAAGCCACTGAAATTAGAGCAGCTACGTGAGTGTTAGTACTGATGTCACTATATCAATTTAAGTTAAACAGGTAAAGGTTCTATGTGCTGATACAGCGTAATTGCACCACAGTTTTAATCACATGACTGTGGATGAAATATCAAAGAGATGTCTGCTACTATACGTAACTGCCCTTAGTCACTGAGCTGACCAGAACAAGCTCAGAGTCCTAAGGGTCCTTAGTGTCTCTGCTTCTCTTGTGGTGTCATTACTGGACAGTTCTAAAGGAACTGCCCAAGTCCTGTGTCATGAGAGTTAAAGGCAGTGTAGTACCTATATTCAAAAAGGGCCCTCCATTGTGGACTATTTCTTAAAAGTAATGGCGACTTTCTGCTTATTACCAGTGTCCCTTATTTACAGGACCCTACAGATCTTTTTGTAATGCTATATCCTACAGCATCCTCATTTTCTCTCCCTGTACTCCATTAGCTCTGGATAGTAAGGACTTCTCTTACTCTGCCCCAAGGAACATTCTCAAAATGCCTGGATAAATTTAACAGGATTATTTAACTGAACCCTAGCTGATTTTGTTTAGTACTGATGAATGTGTTAGGGGGGGATTGATGTATGGATAGATGTATGTTTATTGCAATGGCTCCATTAGCACAGCTATAGTTGGAAATCTGTTAACATTGTGTTATAAATCTGATTTTTGACAGGTTTATAACTAGACAGTAGAAATTAACTACTGAAGGAATTGTGCCATTTTGTCTCAGCCTGAACATATTTTACTCTGCATAAGGGTTGTGTTTATTTTTTTATTGCAAGAACTTAGATCACTTTTTAGAGGATCTGAAAAAAGCATTATGGCCCTTTTAATGTTCATTCAAACTACAAAGTGATCTTTTTTCTTTGTGTTTCAAAAATGCTATGCACAATAACTCTTTAAGCTTTCTGTAATATATTTTCTTCAGTTACTGATTAAATAAAAGTTACCATTACTCCACATTAATAATGTAATTTTTCATGAGGAAATAGCAAGTAAATGAAAAGCTTCTAAGAAGGATCAAAGCTGCTGACAGCTAGATCCTGTCCTTCTCTATCACTGCAGATAAACTGCTCCTCACCTTTTCAAAATCTAAATTGACAGCAGAAGTTAAAATGTGCTAATTAAGGGCCAGCTCCTATTCACATTACAGTTAGCTGGAGTTGTGCCATTGGCTTCAATGTGCCATCAAGAAAGACTCTGCAGAACTGCACTGAGATAAGCAGATGTGTGTATTGTAGTACAGTTGAAAAGGTATATAGGAAAACATTAGCAAATTCTAGTGCTGCTCATTAAAGGTGATTTATTTTGCCCTGCGTGGCACAAAAGTCTCAGTTGTACAAATCTCTGAGAAGCCCTTGAGAACAGATGGCTACTTATACTTGCTTATTTTTTCAAGTGATCCAGTTTTAAATTGATAGACTGACTAGCACTGAAAGTAGTAAAGAAGGGAAGATTGGGAAAGGAGTATGTTGCTTTCTTTAAAAAAAAAAGCCTTTTTCCTAAAACTAGCACATTTGGTGTCTGTGTGTCATTTCACACACATTTTCAAATAACATTATAAACAGCTACTGTGTCACAGCTTTGGGCTGAAAATTAGGAAGAAAATGGGAAAAGTCAACTTAATGTATAAAGTGTTGCCTTTGATGGTGGTTTCAAGTGCTTTGACAAGTCTTTGTAAAACGACTGTGCATATGGGACTTGAAGGATTCAGATAAAAGCAAAACACCTAATAATGTAATTCTTCTCTCCTCTGCTGTGCTATAATAAATTCTCCAAAAGAAAAAGGAAATGAAAGTCTTCATTTTTCAGAATTGTGTCATGCAGCAGCTTTGATGAAATAGTAGAGTGGAATTTTCCATGTGTACCCACCCACAAAAGATTGTCTTGCTGGGAGTGGTGAGCAGCTCCTTGGGAGACTAAGAGGTGGCTCCCATAGCGAAAACTACATGCCAGCTCTGGTAGCTTACCTGGGTGCAACAAACTGTTTCTCTGATTCTGATACCTTTTTCTACAAAAAAAACCTTACTTGCTTGACACAAGGAATTGGGGGACAAGCGTTAGCCAAATAATCTCTCTTCTGAGGTTATTTTTCAAGGCTTGTTTTAAATCATGAAGTGCTTTTTAAGTGTATTCTAGGACTGAAGCATCGCTGTGGGATAATGAATGTAAAAGGAAATTGACAAACAAATTTAACTTCTCAGTGCATTAGGAAGGAAGATGTCTCTAGCAACAGTTCTTTCCTCTTCCTTCATGCATGACAGTCTATTCAGAGACTTTTTCACGTGCTACTGTCTTATGCTAGTTATCAAGGAGTTGCCCAACAGCCTTTGAGTTATGCTTTTTGCTTTCAGTATGGAA
This sequence comes from Alligator mississippiensis, assembly GCF_030867095.1. NCBI lineage: Eukaryota > Metazoa > Chordata > Crocodylia > Alligatoridae > Alligator > Alligator mississippiensis. The sequence continues at coordinate 156,394,261 of NC_081826.1, read as the reverse complement.
TTCTCTGTGCAGCGAATTCCACTAGAAATCTGGAGTCTGTTTCTATGTAGGTGTTTCAGAGGGTTGTCCCCAAACACTAGGTCTACACAATGGGTGTGCCTACATGAGATGTTTACTGCGCAGTTAACTAGTGAACATCTTGATGTCTACATGTGCACCCCTATTAGACTGGAGTAGATTAATTTACTCTGCAGCGGGATAGTACTTGTAAAAAGTACTTTTCACAGGGGAGTAAAAAACTTGGCAGCAGCACACATGTAAATGATGGAGGGGCTGCCTGGGGCCCAAGGGTGCTTCAGTGTGAGGGCTGCCTGCAGGCTGGTTCCACACTGAAGCTCCCTCATGCCCCAGGCAGTCCCACTGCAGCATGTTGAGTCAGGGGAAAGCAGCCCTGGGCTGGCAGGCTGACCCCCAGGACTCCCTGCCAAGCTGGGGCTGCTCCGCCCCAGCTCCTTGTGCTGCACCTGAACAAACTACAGCGCTAACTGCTCCAGAGTTAATAGCTCCTGGGCACATGTTCAAACAGTGTGCTAGGAAGCAATTAACTCCAGAGCAATAAGCTCCTCAGTTTATTAAGGCACCATAATTACACGTGTAGATGCAGCTAGTGGATGCATCTATACCAGATGCTTTACTGCGCATTAGCCTAATCTAACACACAGTAAAGCATGACCATCTACACATATGCAGCAGTTACTGCAGAGTATATTAGTCTAATTTGCCATTTTCTAATATCTGTAGCTACTGTCCCCCACTGGGGTTCAGTGCCAGCCTGATCTCCTCCTGGTTGGGACAGAGCTGCCTGCCCAGCAAGGACAGCTCCTTTCACCCTTCAGATCTCAAGGGCTAAGCTCCTGTGCTCCCTGCCAGCCCAGAGCTGGCACCCAAAGGACCCTGGAGCTCCCCCTGGCTGTTTCCAGGGTGCAGAGCAGGGCAGGAGCAGCCCTGGACTGGGCTGCTCCTGTTGGGCTCAATTTGTTCTTGACACGGGCGGACATCTACATGTGCACTGAAGAGCACTTTAATGACCCTGAATTTTCTGCGTAGAAAATTAAGATGCATTAATTACACCTGTAGACATGCCCACTAAGATCCAAACTGTGTCCTATTCCTGCAATACCTGAGGAGGAATATTGAGGTTATGTGAGGGATACTGGGGAGTTGGCATAGCCCTTCCAGAGCCTCAGACATCTACCTGCATAAGCAGAGATCAATTTGAGGAGAAAAGCAAATAATTTCCTTAATTTTAAACAATTTTATACCCTCAGTACATTGGAAAAGCTTTGTGGATCTGCTTCTTTATTATTAGATTTTTTTTTTATTTCCTGGCAGAATTAGGGGAATCTTGCACGGACTGATTCATGCTGAAAAGCATTTGGGCATTTTAGAATACCTAGAGGTTGATTAGGACATCTGTCAGTCATGCAAAAGAATTTAACCTTGTAGCCCTTATTTGGGCCCCAATAGGCAAAACATTTGAGGAATGTGCCTAAATCTATCCTTCTTCAGTAAAGCTCATCAGTACCTCCTAAAAGACTCATTGAAGTGAAGGGTCTTAATGTACTTAAAATCAAGCATGGTCCTAAGTGCTTTCTTGAATAAGAACAGACTTAGAGACATGCTATAAGCTGAGCACATTTGGAAGTACTTTATTAAACAGGAACCCTAGTAATGGAGGAGAAAGAGGAAAAGGGGATTTTTCACAGTTATCAAGTGGAATTAAGTTGAAGTGTCATTTATAATGAAAAGCTTGCATTTTAGCAAGCTGGTGAATGGGCTTTACACTGTTGCAGCAAAGACAGGTTTTTGTATTGCCATAAAAAGATGGCATTGAACTTCAGGAGTTAAAAGGCTGAATTGAAATTCAGAGTCAACAAGGTCAAAGGTTCATGTCAACCCAGGTGGCTCTTGGGGCTGGGCATGGTTAGAGCAGGCCTGTTTCTGTAACTAGTGTTGCACACAGGAGTGATGCAGCCAGCATCACATCCAGCTTGTGCACGTAGAGCTGCCTTTGCTTCTCCATTCCACATTACATGGTGCCTATTTACAGCCAGGTGTGCTAGGAGCTGCTTTTGGTATGGGCTCAGAACAAGAGTTGAAATTACACTTTTGGAGCCAAATGCCTTGACCACTCTGCCACAGCACCCCAAAATGAGGAGTAGGCCAATATCAAGAGTTAATATATTTCCACTTGTTTTTAAAATCCAAATGTAACACCTGGAACAAATTCTGTAGATGAAAGAGGGAAAGCAAACTCCCTGGGCTAGATTTCATTAGTTCCTATGACAAGCAGATAGATATATAGATGTCAGTAGCATATGAATCAATGAGTCAAAATTAAGGCTACTTGCAGACATTTAAAAAAGGGGTACTTTAAATTCCACATGCTCTCACACTGAGCCCAAATCATGCTCAGGAGAGGCAGCATGTTAGTTGGACCCAGTTTGCCTGCTGTCTTTATACACTGGGCTTTAGTGTGGTTTTTTGGTGCTTTTATCTAATAGCTGATAGAATCTGCACTGCTTCTTCAGGTAAAATGTGCTTTGTTTTGTTTTTTTTTAACATCTGCAAGCACTACTGTATTGAACCTGTAATACAGAAATCACTGCAGGAGTAGTGAAAAAGCCTGGCCAGCTGAGGCACACTGTTGGGGTCAACTGCCTGTTTTATGAGGTGCTTCACAACCTTATTTCAGTTTAATACAGTGGTTAGGATTGGGCTTTTTAAAAAACTGAATATAGCCTATAAAACAGGTGAGTCACATGATTTGCAAAACTTTTCACTCATGGGAGGCATAAAGCACAAATCTGAGATAAAAATAGGAGTTTATAATCAATAGCAAGAACATAAATAGTGCGCTTACGTGCTCACTGCCTCAGTGAGTTTCATAAGGCACTGATCCTGCAGTCAGATCCATGTGAGTAGGCCTTTGCAATATTGGGAGGTAAGCAGGGGTAAGAGTTTGCCACCAGAAACCCAGGCACAGGACAAGTCCCTATCAATATGTTTGTCATGCTACTTTATGATTATACAAAACAATCCAAAGCAAATTTGTAAATGCATTTAGAACTGAAAAATGTGTTTACTGTAGACTAAATTGTACTACAGAAAAAATGATGATGATGTTGTTCGTGGTTTGATGACATCCAGAGGTTCCTACCAGGACCACAGCACTGTTCTGCTGGGCCCTGAGGCCAAATAACTAAAAACGTTTGCTGCCTAGTTTGCTAGCTTAAAACCAAAACAGGCTATTAGTGAGCTCTGTACTGACATAGGTCCAGAGAGGCATACATCAAAATAGGTCTCATAGCATCTTGAGGGGTGTCAGACCATTTCCTATTGGGTAACCATCCTAATTACAGTCGCATCCTTCCAGCTGGCTTTTATTGATTGCTTTATGGCAGACATAACAGAAAGGTGAAAAGTGGAATAATCAAGGGGAAGAAGACATGTTTGTTGGAAAAAGCAGTACCTCTTCATCAGGCTTTAGCCCACTGGCACAGCAGCAGTGAGTAAAGATGCCTGCACCCAGTCATATGGGACTTCTTCAGCAAATCAATAAACAAAAGACAGCATCCTCCAGCCTGTCAGTCTCCCATCTTTTGCTGCCATTAAATATAGACAAGCTTAGCTTGCAGATCCAAAGATTTGGGATGCAGTTTCACAGCCCAGCTTCTACTTCCAGTTTCTGTATAAACTGAAGATATAGGCCCACATTCAGCAGGAAATATTTTCTAATCCATGGATTTTGGAGGACAGAATCAAGAGGGGAGAAGACTATTCCTGTTTAAAAGAACAAAGCGAAGAGACCTAAAACAGTCTTGCATGGACTATACGATGAAGGAGAGATGTCTCAATTCCAACTGGTCTAGGTGCAGTCATGAGACAGCTCCCAGCTCATATTCAATACCTGCCCTCAACATTTCCAGGCAATAAAAAATATGCAGTACACATCACACTATTGCTTCCATTTGGATGACCTGTAGTAGGGCTCTTTGGGCTTCACCCACAACTGGTGGCTCTGTTTTCTCCACCAGCTCTGTTATTTGTTTCATATTGTCCATCTGTTTCTCTGTGTATCATCAGAAACCTTTCACCCAGACCATCCAGCCTCTTTTTGTGTTGGCTGCCCATTCAGAGTAAAAGGTGACAAAATGTTATACCACTGTGCTTACAACATTCACCAAGGACTGTTTCTTTTGCGTAGAGGCCAACTAGGATTACTCAGTCAAACTGCAGCATTTTCCGGGGGTGAACAGGAATTAACTTGTAAGATATGGTATCATTAAGTATGCTAGGAAAGGTGCTGGTATTTGCCTTCAAGGCTTCCAGTCAGCATGTGTGATCCATATGAACATGCACTGTATCCGTCTGATTCATAGGGACCTGCCTTCCAGCTGCACTAAGAAGAGTGTATAACACCACCCTATTTCTAGAATAATATTACTCAAATGAGCATCTGTCATCAATAGTCTGTGCAGATGGAGTTTGTTATGCAGGTAGAAATGTAGGTGTGGGTTTTGTAATGAACTTTCTTTTCATGGATTGGGCAGGTTTCATGATGCAAATCTGCCCGGTCTGATAGATTTCACAGTCAGTGTTCTTGAGTTAAGTGCTCAGTCCCTAGTTCACTGAAACAGAATGTTTTCTTCATTTATCTATTATCTGTTTTCTTTCTCATCTCCTTAGGTCTGCTTTAACCTTCTCCAGAAGGCAGATGGGGAGGACTTCTGAATGATAGTCACTGTGTTAAGCTTTACCCCTTCTTTTCAACCTGTTTTTGGGGGTTTTGTGGCTTGCTTTTAATTTGCACAAAGACCCCTTTCCTGACAGTGTGAAGAGGCCTTAAAATAAGTATATGTTATATGTGCACCCATCCTGACATTCCTTAATGTTGTCAGAACCATGCAAAGGGGCTCCTTTCTATGGTCTGTTTGAGAAAAAATTTTCATCAGATGGATTGTAGACTTTGGCTTTTCATACGAGGCCCATTCATCTTGTGAATTTCTATCCTAGTATAATATTTACATTGGCTTCCTGACTACAGAGGCTTTTCATGAATAGTTATAGCCTTGTAAGTCATCTGAGCCACAGACTCTCTACGAACAATTTACTGGGCCAGCCAGAAAGTTCAGCCATAGTGTTGTGTTCTCCAGCTTGGGGGAGAATTAAGCTTTTGAGAAATGTTTTCTATGATGGCAATGGCATTTGACCCTTTATCTGTCATAAACTTAATTAAATCCTTGTAGGCTTTCAGACCCACCCTCCAGTTCCTGACATTTTCTTGGTCCCAGGTAATAAGGCAATTATCGGGTCAGCTAGGGTTTTGCTTTGGCATGTGTATTTTACACCCTGCTTTCTTACCCTTGCTTTTACTAAGCACGTTTTTCTTTCATGCCTCTTTTCAAACTCACCTTGGTTTTCCTCTCTGCAGCATGTATCCCAACATCATTTTCTGATTGGCTGATCAACTCTCCCCTGTCTGGATTGAGGGAGAGAGGATTAAGCCCCTTCTCAGTGCATTGTCATTCTTCTACTGCCTTCTGACCACCTGGAAGTGAAGAGTAACAAAAATTGCAGGTGCACAGAGTGTCCCTCATCTACAGTCCCAGTCTTAAGCAGCTCTCTCTGTCTCACCAAGTTACATATTTCTCCAAGCCTCTAACTTCCTTTGTGTTGTGTGCAGTCATAAAAGAGCAGTCACGCTCATGTCTCATCTAATGTTTTGAAATGCTAATCACACTTCCTTAAAAACAGCCTCTAAATTGTCTCCCTGCATCTTTCCCTATCTCAAAAGTCAATGGAACAGAAATGTTCCTAGTCAGACTGCATACGTCGTCTTTCGACCCTCCACAGCGAGCCCAGATGCTGTGCAGATCCCGCCAGAAGGCTGCTGCCAACTGGGTCAGTCTGTAGGTCTATCAGGGAGGAAGTGATCTGGCATGGTGAATTGAGGAATTTGTCTTTGTTTTTGCTTTTCTTCCCTCAGTTTGTATTCTTGAAGGGAAGTCACTGCTGACTCCATGTCCTGTAGTGGAGCAAGACACTCTGCATTGGTTCAACAAGAGTTTACATACTCTCAATCTTTCCTGAAGTTTGTATCTCCCAGACCCAGTGGTTTCCTGTTTCCTTCAAGTTGGCCCTGATCTCTGAAGAGATAGTGCCACAGTAGTAAAATATTATCTGACAGCCATAGAGTTATTCCCTGACTGGGAATACAAATGATTCTGGCTCCTGAAGGCAAAGCAAGCTCTTCACGTGATCTTTCTATACAAATTTACACAAAAAAGGAGGCAGACTGGAACTCACACAATATGAAGGAACACAGGCTAAAAAATATGTAGCTGTAGTAGCAGGCCAGTTAACATAGGTTCTCAACTACACAACATCACCAAAACAATGCATGGCAACCTAAACATCCTAACTTGTCCACCATGAGACCCTAAAAACAATATTTTAAAATTTCAACGTGGTGTTTTAAGTTTCCTTTTACATTAACATTATTACAGTTTCCTTTTTTTAAAGCATTAAACACATGAAAGCTGGAATATATCCATGCTGGAGAAACTGAAAGAAAAACTGAGATACTGGAGAAACTGAAAATCACCTGAGTTAGAATTTTTCAAAAGACTTGGCCTCATCCTAAAACTGCTTCCACTGAAATTGAACTGGCTTCAATGAAAATCTCCATCCAGAATGTATTTTAATTCATACAGGGAGCTCTACATAGCAACTCTTTTGAATCTATTTCTTCAGAGCACTATACAAACATAAATGAAGCTTCATAGCAAAGTTGTTAGGCAGGTAATTAAAATTATTGGCTCTGCTTTATGCAAGGGTTATTACAAGATGCTCCGTGAAGGAATCACATGTACTCAGTACTTTCTAAACTGTCATTAGAAGATGAGAAGGATTAAATGGCTTGTCCAGAAACATGGGGTATGTGGTGGTATCTTCTCACAATGTATCATCTCAGGAGTTGTAACTCTTCCCAGCTCTGTCTCGGTCTTCTCAGCAGAGTGAATTATAGCTATATCACACATATTAGTGACAGTTATTCACAAAAACCTATGATATTGAGTGATTTTTCTCCCTGGAGTCATTTTTTTCGCTAAAGAAGATAAGGGTGTCCCTTTACCATATGGCAAGAAATCACACTCCTGACTTATAAACTGCCTTCAGGTAGAATGCTGTTTCTTCCTCTTCTCCAAGGCAGCCACTTCATTTACCATTGACATCTTACCTGTCACCTTATGTGGCTGAGAGTACATCCTCTGATGTTATTCCAACGTCTCTAGAAACTAGATTAATATAGGCACAGGCAGCTTTTGTGCTTAGATGGCACAACTTTCCCCAAGCGCTGAAAACAGAGAGGCTCTTGGTGGTAGCAAACTGATTCATAGATGCTCCTATAGGATTATTGTGTCCTACAGATATTGCTATTGTGTTATTTGCTTCAGTTTTATTTTCAAAAGAAAGAGTGAAATAATCCCAGCTAGTATACTTTTCCATGTTCCAAGACACAAAGGGGTCAGAGATCTTTCAGGTAAGCCAAAACTTACAATGACTTGGCAATGACAGAGTATAGTGAAACAGTGCTAAGCCTTAATTAAATGAGAGGGAGGAGTAAAAATAATTTGGAAAGAATGGTTATTAGATGAGTCTTCAACTTCCATGTTTTTGAGAGTACTGCTACCTAGTATCCTCTCTGTTCCTCTCCATGTGCTAGTCATCCCCCTCATCCTGGAAGGGACCATGCTTCAATGTCAAATTTATATGAGTTAGTGAGAATGTTGTGTAATTCAAGCTATGCCCAGTTACTTAGTAAGAAAAATGTTGTTTGCATAGCCACAAGAAAGGAAACTGGAACCCATGGTATTTTAAAGTGCCTGCATGTGCCAATGTTTTCAAATTGCTTTACAAATTGTGATGTACCCTTCAGTAAATTGTGATGACGCATAAGAGAAAGTAGGAACACAGTAATGCTGATATGCAAATCTTTCTGTGTCTGATGACCATTTAACATGCACTTACAAAACTGCAGAAAAGAAATGAGGTAAAAATTTTGGTTCAGTAAATTAACACAGAAAATATGTAGTCCACCCCTATACTATGCATTATCAAGGCAACCCGCTGTGAATTTGCTGTTAAATAACTCAATGTCTGAAGGTCCTGTGCCGCCTCCCCCCTCCCCCCCCCCTCCCAGGAACTTGAGTTACGGAAAGCAAGCATTCTGGGCTAGTTACAGATTGAGTGAAATCTGCACTGATGACCACCTGCTCCTGAACACAGCATTTCTTCTGCTGCATGGTTTGAAGTGAAATTTAACACCACAATTATAGTGTTTCTTAAATTTAATTTGTAAAAAGGGCAAACAGTATGTAGACCAAATATGGTTTTACCCACCCATGCATCTTCTGCAAAGAAAAGCAGAACTCACTCATTTAGGAGCCTCTTTTTCTTAATCTTGTCTTTTCACTGCAGTTATAAACACAAAGTACATTGGGACTGCAGGGCTAGTTTATCAGTAATGCATTAAAATATTTAAGATTTATAGGACAGTTTTGAACATGTAATTGCAAATTCAGGAAGGGGGAAGGGGGGAGAGTTGAGAGCTCCTGGCAAATGTTTGTGAAGCCCTTATATCATGGGATTTTTTTTTTTGAGAACTACCCTTTCTTTCTCTCCATAACAGTTGGTTCAGATCAACTGCTGCCACCCAGAGCTCAGTTTACATCAGCTGGGAATTAATTGCTACTTTGAAATTCCACAATGATCAGTTTTGATCTAGCTGCTGCTTAGGAAAAAAAGTGCTACACCAGATGACCAATGCAATTATAGAAAGCTATAGACTCGCTCTCTACAACTATCATAGTTTCATAGCAGCTAGGGTCAGGAGGGACCTGAACAGATTATCTAGCCTGACCCCCTGCCACAGGCAGGAATGAATGCTGGGTTCACAAGACCCCAGACAGGTGATCGTCCAGCCTCCTCTTGAATTTGCCCAAGGTAGGGGCGAGGACCACTTCCCTGGGAAGTTGGTTCCAGATTTTGGCCACCCTAACAGTAAAATATTGCCTTCTGATCTCTAACCTAAATCTGTTCTCCATCAGCTTATGACCATTGTTCCTTGTCACCCCAGGTGGTACTGCAGAGAAAAGGGCTCTACCTATTTGCTGTTGATCTCCCCTGATGAGTTTGTAGGAAGCCACCAGGTCCCCCCTCAGCCTCCTCTTGCTGAGGCTGAACAGGTTCAGGTCCCTCAGTCTCTCCTCATAGGGCCTGTCCTGCTGCCCTCTCATCAAGCAGATGGCCCTCCTCTGAACCCTCCCCAGGCTGGCCACATCCCTTTTCAAGTGTAGTGCCCAGTACTGGATGCAGTACTCCAACTGCAGCCTGACCAGTGTCACATAGAGGGGGAGTATCACCTCTCTGGACTGGCTTGAGATGCACCTTTGGATGCATGACAAGGTATGGCTGGCCTTGCTGGCTCTGGTCTGGCATTGGCGGCTCATGTTCATCTTGGAGTCAATAATGACTCCAGGATCCCTTTCCGCATCTGTACTTTCAAGAAGGGAACTCCCCAGCCTGTATGTACGCTGTGGATTCCTTCTCCCAAGGTGCAGCACCCTGCATTTGTCTACGTTGAACCCCATCCTAGTCTCATCTGCCCACTTTTGTAGTCTGTCTAAATCTATTTGCAGCCTCTCTCTCCCTTTAAGTGTGTCCACCTTGCCCCACATCTTAGTGTCATCAGAAAACTTGGACAGCATGTTTTCCACCCCTTTGTCCAGGTCGCTGATGAAGATGTTAAACAGTGCAGGCCTGAGGACCAAGCCCTGGGGTACCCCACTGCTCACATCTCACCAGTTTGAGTACAGCCCGTCCACCACTACTCTCTGGGTGTGCCCCATCCACCAATTTTTTACCCATCCAACTGTGCAGGCATCAATGCCACAGTCACTTAATTTATTGATGAGGATGGGGTAAGAGACAGTGTCAAAGGCCTTCTTAAAGTCTAGAAAGACTACGTCCACGGTGACACCATCATCCAAAGATTTAGTTACTCGGTCATAAAAGGCAATCAGGTTGGTCAGGCAGGACCTGCCTTTGATGAACCCATGCTGGTTGCCCCCGAGCATGATCGCCCGTGCTGGCCCCCCACAGATGTGCTCCTTGATGATTCTCTCCAAGATCTTCCCGAGCACCAAGGTGAGGCTTATAGGCCTATAGTTACTTGGGTCCTCCTTCCTCCCTTTCTTGAAAATTGGGCCCACATTAGCCAGTTTCCAATCCCTCGGCACCTGGTCAGATGACAGCGAATGCTCATACAGCCGGGCCAAGGGCTCTGCGATGACCCCTGCCTGCTCCCTCAACACCCTTGGGTGGAGGGCATCTAGACCTGCAGATTTAAAAATATCTTTATTCTTCAGTTTAGACAAGAGACATTCCATTAGCCTTCATGGGAGCAGTAGCCTCTGTTGGCAGGTGCTCAGGTGGACAAGATTGTTTTTACCCCCAAATAAATGCATTAGCTTTCAGAACCATCTTCAGAACAATAGTCTTATTTGCAGGAAGAAATATTTTAACGAATGGAAAGGCAGTCATTAGGTAGTCATGATATATAGGTAGGGCTGTATTTAGAGGGGAGAGCTTAGCTTACACTAAGTTATACCTCCCAGTCTTCTTAATATGTCGGCATCACCTATTAAGACTCTTCCTCTGTTAAATTTACATGTCACTAAGTCAAGATTCAATTCCACCTATTGGGTGTCCAGGTGGGCTTAAACACCTAAGTGTGATTCTATTCCACTCTTATCAAGTTCCTGAAAATTCATTAATGCATCTACTTCTGTAACGTATCATCATTTGGCCCCTAAGACTGAGTCAAAAAGAAGCAGTGAGGAGGAGGACCCACCCATCTTTTCCTGTTAACTGTTTCCAGGGAGTGGAACTTGAGCAGAGTGGAACAGAATCACATATGGTCATCTAAATCCAGTTACATGCCTAATCGGTGGAATAGGACCTGGCCCTGAATGTGTGACCCAGTAAAACCAGGCATATATCACACTCCCCTACAAGGCTGACCACCTGCATTGTCCTTGCTAGGTTAAATAGTCCAGTTTAACTCACATTAGCCAAAATGTTAGCCAGTACTTGTGAAACAGGACATCTTTTCTAGTTTAGCCCTTGCCTGAGCTTACTCAGATGTACTTGGTATTAACTCATGCCCTGAGGGGCCAGAGGAAAAGAGAGTACTGTAACCAGGCATCTAATAGTTAATTACTTGTATTTCATTAGCGCTAAGAGGCCCTAATCAGAACTGCGCCCCAGTACAGCACAATGCAGCAAGTAAGTGTAACTAGCATTCAGAAGAAAGCAGGGCATGGAAAGCAATAAAAGGAATGTATATTGTATAAATGGGTCAGCTCTATACACAGCTAGCTGTGGGTATGAAGAACTCAGAAGGGAACAGGACAGTGGCTTCCTGGACTAGTTAAGAGAGGATGTTCCATGAATACAAAGTTTCAGGGAAGAAAGCACACAAGTGCTTGCTGGAGCTCTGGGGAAGGTGTCAAATAGGTGGCTGAGGCTGGCAGTGTTGAAAGAGCAAGAAAGTAGATACTGGAGGAATGATATCAGATGATAAATATGGCCGTGTTGAACCGAGGGTGGAAGTGGACTGAAATACCTTGCCCCCATCAATCCTGTCCCATTTAAACAAGGGAGCTGTGGACTTGAGCATGTTGGAAAATGGCAACTGCGATTGCATTGCACAAAGTGGGTAGTGGTATCTTAAGTAGCCAGGCTGTCCTCTGTTACAACAATGCATGTTAGATGAACTGACAATAGAAAATGACTGAAAATCAAATGGTACTAATACAGTCTCTCAGAAAAGAGAAAACAAAATGGTCAAGTTCCATTTCCGTGGATCTGGCCTGTAGAAAAGCCTGTTTTCTTTCAAGCCTATATGCACTGTAATTGGTAGGTAATCTGCCTCTTGCTACATATAAATATTCCCTTGGCCCAAATAAAATGTTAAAAATCACTGCACCCAAATTAAGATCTGTCACTTTCTGTACCCTAATATGACTATGATGTTCCATCCAACATAGTTTTAGTATGGACTGATTATCATCCTCTGATCAAAGAGTCCAAATGAGCAGGAATTAAGCATTTCCTCTTCCTTATTTCCTCTTCCTGATTTTCAGACAGTCATTGAGGTTACCTTCCTGTTAGAATGAAGAAGGTTATATCAGCACATGCCTGTTATTGAAAAAGAACTTCACCAAGAATGCTTATGACACTGGAATGAATAGTGCTCCTAGATGAATATGCACAGCTATAACTAACTTCTGTGGAATATTTGTGCATGTGTAAAATAGATATAATATAAAATAGCTCTGAGACAGAATTTATCTCTAAGCAATCATGCTATTAACATGTGCTCAGCACTTCAATAAAATGCGTACCTGTTCTATAGCCACTTCTCATTTGTAGATTTCTTTATATAGGAAAAAAAGTGTCATCCCTGTTTTAGAGGATGAATTGACTTGTCTAAGGTCACACAGCATATCAGAAGAGCAGTTTTATTTTGTGTGAGTGTGTGTACATGCATGTGTGCATGTGTGTGTAAATATAAGTGTGGGGGATGTAACATATATGTACAGCAGCATGGGCTGTCTGCTTAAGTATTTATGTAGTTTTTCAGGTGGGTTTTGCAGCCCATATTGAGTTCTATCCTCCATTACTTCCAGTACCCACTCCAGCTAGTTTGAAGATACACCGCACTGCAATAATTGTAGTATAGGCCCATCCCTAGTTTTATTCACCCAGGCTACACCTATTTCCTAACTATGGTGCTATAGGCTACTGAAAAAGGCTATAATTTATCATGAAATACAGTGATCCCCTTTAAAAATTCTTTAGTTGCCCTGAATAAATTAATCATACTTGCTCCAGGAGTTGCAAAACTCCCTATGTATTCCCCAAACTAGGTAGAATGAAATGTAGGAAATACTGCAGAGGTAATTTTGTCTAAGACAAAATTAGAAACCTGCTTAGGAAAATTATGATAGGCTTAAATTAAAGGTTCAGAAAATGAAAGTTAACAATATTTAACTGGTTTAACTGATGGAAGAAACACTGGGGGGGCAGTCAGTCCAGGCCTGCTTATGGTAGGTCTTATACAAAGATAGAGTACATGACAGCCACCACCCCAAATGTCCCATCACTTAAGTTCTTTCATGCAATTAAAATAATATCTCTTAAATTACCCAGCCCTTATAAATAATATGTCCTCTAGCTCTAGTAGAACTTACAGGCACTGATGGATTGCTATGTGTAGATTTTTTTATTCTTCTCAATTGTGTATGGATCATTAAAAAAAATTATTAACCTAGTTATGCTTTCAAACTGCCTTCCAGGACTCAGTGGTCATTCTGGAAGGCAGATAATTCAAAAAAATCACCGCTTCTCCCCAAGCCCAGACCTCCAAGTCCTCCCATTTGTGCATAAATGAGTACTGAAATATAAAGACTCTTCAGGGGGGAAAATCTAACTCTTATTCTTTCTCTTCTCTCTTCCAGCCACTTCTACATCTACTACGGGGACAAGTCATCTCACAAAATGTGACATAAAACAGAAAGCCTTCTGTGTAAATGGGGGAGAATGTTACATGGTCAAAGACCTTCCCAATCCCCCGAGATATCTGTGCAGGTAAGACTTTTTTGCTTCTTTTTCTGAATCATGAAAAGTTACATTGGCAATTAACAAATATTTCAGATAGTCCCTCTGTATAATGAATAGAAGATACAAACAATTGATTGTGCTTACATGTTGTAGTAAAAAGAACAGATTTTTAAATACCAATAGAAACATTATTTGGAAAATGTAGTGTCACTATAAGAAATTTTGTTTCAAGGTTAGATAGCTTTTTATAGGCATCCTGTCTAATAAGGTCAGAATAATAGGAGGAGGAGTTACTGTGGTAAATGTATTAGTCTGTAATGAGTCTTGTGGATTGTCATGTTACCTTGTCAGTGGATGTCCACATTTAATTCAGGCAAGTACATAAACAAATGCTTATCTTTAAGCATGTGCTTACACATCTTCTGTCCTTCATGGTCTATTTTTATTGTCCCATATCTAAACTGGAACATACTGCTGCAGTAGCCCATTATTCTGGATAAGATTCATTATTAAAAGACAGTTTCTATAATACAGATTTTTCCTGTTGTTTTAGTAAGTTTTATACCTTGTACATTTGGAACTAATATTTTGCTAATAAAAGACCAGAACCCAAACCACTGTGTGTTCTGAATTCCCGCTCACTTCACTGGGAGATAAGAGTACTAGCACCTCTCAGAACTGAACCTTCAGGGAATATTTTTGTAAGAATATTGGCATTTGCCAAACAGGCAACAGGGGCCAGTCAATAAGATATGCAATCTAGTAGAATCGCACAGATTTCAAGTCTTATAAAGACTGAACATCAAAACCAAGCAATTGTATTGTAAAGGGGCTTCTTTTTGCAACATAATAGACAGAAGGGCTGTGGTGGATACATTGTTTTCACATGGAAAATAGGAGAAAGAAATTGCTTCTAGAAAATAATGGCTGCATTCCATTTAAACATAAAAATGCCATGTTTTTCTTCACCTCAATTATGCATTTTTATGCATGAATCTTACCTGCAGTTACCCAGGTTTTTTTTCCATACATTCCCCTGCTGGTAGAATCATGATCATTTCATTCTATGCCTGTCTATAATAATTGTTAGCTATATTAAAGTGTGTAAATAGAGTGCTGATTTTGGAGGGGGGTGGCAATTTTTTACTGAAGTTACATAATCATCATAATCATCTGCAGCACAAGATGAGACTGTTTAATACTACATCCCTGAGCATACACCAGCAACCAACTCCCATGTTTCCATTCCTTTACTTAATTCCCAGCTGCCATTCATTCAAAACCTGTTCCAGCAACCAGAGGCTGTGCACCTGAGCATTTAATGTTAATAGGTATTGCACTGTTGATTTTCAGTGCCACTCCTTCCTTGCTGGGCCTCAGGACAATTTTTAATGTTTCCAAGCCTATGATAGTATGTATACTTTATTGGTATTTACTTTACCAAAGTTACTTGAATATAAGACAACTCTGAATATAAGACATCCCCCAGTAATTAATACATTATAATTTGTTATAATTTTCCAGGTATGAAATCTAATTATTTGACCTTTGCCTTGAATTTCTCTTCCTCCCAATGCTACAGCAAGTAAAATAAATCTGGGGGGGTCAAGTGGTCCCCTTGCCCTCTTTCCCTACTAACTTCCTCCCCTGCAGTCCCTTACTGTCAGACCCTGCTCTTCGTGAACACATGGAAGTGAAAAGCAAATTTGAGAACACTGACCTTGAAATAAAGTTCATCCAGAATTGATGCATTTTACCTTTTTTTAGATGGCTACAAGTTGTAACAAGCACTCCATAAACATGCTTTTAAACAGCACTTTTGTACCTACTTAGATTTGGGGGTGGGGGGGAAATGTTTTGTGTTCCAGGTCAAATTAGCCAAATCAGTTCCAAATCCTTTTGACTGAGCAAAACTCAGTCATTCAAACACAATATGTGGTGCTGCAACTGGCAAGTATCCTCCACTTGAAACTTTTCAGCCTGGGGCTTCAGATACTTCCAAATCCATGGGCAGGCATGGACAAATACTTCCAAATCTATCCATACAGGCCCAGAGGCTTGGGATTCAGATGCCCCCAAGTCTTCTTTGCTTTCATCCAGTGGCTAGAGGAGCAAGCTAAGGAGTAGCCCATGAAGTACACATGTAGCCAAGATCCTTCCATTGGAAGCCGGGCAGTGGGAAGCTAATTACAAGACTCATAGGGTGTCCTGTCTGCAATGCATTTGGACAGGGGTTTGCTGTCCACTATACAATGCCATTTAAATACATTTGGGCTTGGGTTCCAGACCAGTGCTGTGACTACATTTGATCTTAGCCCACAAGAGGACTTGCATTATATTAGTCCAAAGCTGTTATATTAGTCTAACGTTCATTGGGCTGAGCCCCAGCAGAGTCAACAGCATTTCAAGCTATAGTGACCCCACAGCTCCATGTGCTAATTAGCCCCACCACTCATGTCTGGAACCGGGTATTATTTTCACAAGTCCTGGGATCCTCCAAAAATATATGTGCAGATGACGTGCAGGGCAATTTCTCATGGAGAGTGGGGCCACACTAATCAGATGCAACAGGCAAAGAGGGGGGCGACAGAGGAATTCTGTGTGAACTGTTTAGGGCCTCATTTGTTAATGTTTGCTAGACATTTAAGTCTTGTGAAGAAACAGGAACAATTGGAAATGGGAAAGAAAGCTCAGGTATGGGAATGAAGAGAACGTACAAATGTATTCAATGTAGTGGCTCACCATAAACTTGAAAAGAGTTAGCACTGAGGAGGACTGAACACAATGGGTACTACCATGTGCCTTATTCAGACGGGCTACATTAACCTATTCTTATGGTAGGTTCCCATCATCATCTTGGGTTTTTGGCTTCTCTGCATCTTGAGGATAATACCTTTTCCAGACTGCACTGCTCTGTTCCCAGAGCCAAGATCACCTTGAATGGCATTGTGTAGTAAAAGGTGGAGACCTGTCTGATGCACTGTGGACAGGGCCCCCCTACGAAAGTCTACTAGAGCCTCCTGATGGGAGGATCTCAGCTATATGCCTAGTTTGTGGAGATAGCAGATTTCTCTTTAGCTTGTTCCTGTGGCCTTTGAGCTGACAGCAAGCAAGACTCAGGGGCATCTGAACTCCAAGACCTCTAGGCTTGGGGCTTGCATGGATGCATGCTATGGATTTGGGAGTATCTAAAGCCCTAAGCTGAAGAATCTGGGAGGGAGAATACTTGCCAGTGATAGCACCACATGGTCATGAGCAACTGAGTTCTGCTTGGCCAATAGAATTTGGAACTGATTAATCAACTTCATAGTTTGTTCCCATTGCTGAGCGCTTGCTGCTTTTGGCAGCAGTTTAATGAAAGACTGTGTATTTAATCAGGTCTCCTTGTATGCAAATGTAAGATGGCTTTTTTCCTCAGGCTGATCAGGGGAAAAAACCTCATCCTCTGTTCAAGTAAATACAGTATTATTTTTTATGAAGAATGATAGAACCATAGAAAATTAGGGTTGGAAGGGACCTCAGGAAGTCATTTAGACCAACCCTGTGCTCAAAGCAGGACCATCCCCAACTAGATCATCCCAGTCAAGGTTTTGTCTAGCTGTGTCTTAAAAACCTCCAAGGATGGAGAGTTCACAACCTTTCTGGGTAACCTGTTCCAGTGCTTCACTACCCTCCTAGTGAGAAAATTCTTCCTAATATCTAACCTAAACTTGCCGTGCTGCAACTTGAGACCATTGCTCCTTGTTCTAGCACCACTAAAAACAGTCTAGCTCCATCCTGTTTTGAACCCACCTTCCAGTAGTTGAAGGCTGCTATTGAATCCCTTCTCAGTCTTCTCTTCTCTGAACTAAATGAGCTCAGCTCCCTCAGCCTCTTCTTGTAAATCATGTGCCCGAGCTCCCGCACCATTTTCATTGCCCTCTTCTGGACTCTCTCCAATTTGTCCACATACTTTCTGTAGTGAGTGGCCCAAAACTGCACACACTACTCCAGATGTAGCTTCACTAGTGCTGAATAGAGGGGAATAATCATCCAATTTGTCTAGGTCACTCCGAATCCTAGCCCTACCCTCCAGCATATCTTACACCCTCCAGCTTGGTGTCATCTGCAGACTTGCTAAGGGTGCACTCTATGCCATGTTCCAAGTCGTTGATGAAAATATTGAACAAACCCAGCCCCAGGACCAACCCCTGGGGCACTCCATTTGATACTGACTGCCAATTAGACACTGAGCCATTGATGTCTGAGCCTGATTCTCCAGTCAGTTTTCTATCCACCTTATACTCCATTCATCCAGCCCATACTTCCTTAGCTTGCCTGCAAGGATGTTGTGAGAGACCATATGAAAAGCCTTGCTAAAATCAAGGTATACCACATGCATCGATCTTCCTGCATCCAGAGCCAGTCCTCTCATCATAGAAGGCAATTACATTGGTCAGGCATGACTTGTCCCTGGTAAATCCATGCTGACTGTTCCTAATCACCTTCTTCTCCTCCAACTGCTTAAAAATGGATTCCTTGAGGATGTGCTTCATGATTTTTCCAGGGACTGAGGTGAGGCTGACTAGTCTGTAGTTCCCTGGATACTACTTTTTTTCCTTTCTTAAAATGGGCACTATGTTTGCCTTTTTCCAATCATCCAGGACATCTCCCAATCACCGTGAGTTTTCAGAGTTGATGGCCAGTGGTTCTGCAGTCACATCAGCCGACTCCCTCAGTACCCTTGGGTGCATCCCATCTGGTCCCATGTACTTGTATATCTCCAGCTTTTCTAAATAGTAGTCTGGGAGCTGACCTTGGTTGTGAAGACCAAGATAAAAAAGGCATTGAGTACTTCAGCCTTTTCTGCATCCTCTGTCAGTAGGATGCCTCCCCCATTAAGGGACTCGCACTTTCCCTGATCTTCCTCTTACTGCTGATGTACTTATAGAAACCCTTCTTGTTACCCTTCACATTCCTTGCTAGCTGCAAGTCCAATTGCCCTCTGGCCTTCCTGTCTTCATCCCTGCATGCCCGAGCAATATTCTTATACTCCTCCCTAGTTGTCTGTCCAAGTTTCCACTTCTAAGCGTCCTTTTTGTGATTTAGTTTACTGAAGAACTCCCTGCTAAGCGAAGCTGGTCTTCTGCCATACTTGCTAGTCTTCCTGCACATCAGGATGGTTTGTTCCTGCACTCTCAGTAAGGCTTCTTTAAAGTACAGCCTGGACTCCTCTCCCTCTAAGACTGGCTTCCCAGGAGATCCTGCCCAGGAGTTCCCTGAGTGAGTCCGTCTGCTTTTCTGAAGTCCAGGGTCATTACTCTGCTGCACTCCTTCCTTCCTTTCCTCAGGATCCTGAATTCAATCATTTCATGCTCCCTGCTGCCCAAATTGCCACCTACTAGTACATTCCCCACCAATTCTTCCCTATTTGTGAGCAGCAGGTCAAGAAGAGCATGGCCCCTAGTTGGCCACTCCAGCACTTGCTCCAGAAAGTTGTCCCCAGCACTCTCCAAAAACTTCCTGGATTGCCTGCACATTGCTGTATTGCCCTCCCAGCAGGTATCGGGGTGATTGAAGTCCCCCATAAGAACCGGGGCCTGTGATCTGGGAACTTCCACTACCTGTTTGAAGAAAGCCTCATCCACCACTTCCTCCTGGTCTGGTGGTCTGTTGCAGACCCCCACTACAACATCACCCTTGTTGCTCTCCCCTATGACTATAACCCAGACACTTGCGACAGGCCTATCTCCAGCTTCATACTGGAGATCTGAGCAATCATACAGCTCTTTTACATACAATGCAACTCTTTTTCCTCTTCTCCCTTGCCTGCCCTTCCTGAACAGTTTGTACCCATCCATGACTGTGCTCCAGTCATGCAAGTTCCCACCAAGTCTCTGTTATTCCAATCACATTGAGGACTTCCAATTCTTCCTGCTTGATTCTAGTGACTAGTTGATTGCCTTGATTTCTCAGGAAATATGAGAGCACATCCTCTGTTGCCCCCTCCTGCTTGCTCTTCCTGCAGGTCTCCTGCTTCCCCACTTACCTCAGGGCTTTGGTCTCCATCCCTCAGTGAACCTAGTTTAAAGTCCTTCTCACTAGGTTAGTGAGCCTGTCTGCAAAGACACTCTTCCCTCTCTTTATCAGGTGGATCCCATCTCTTCCTAGCAAATGAATGTCCCAGACTCTCTGAAATAAAGCTAATTCTTCAACATAGATGGAAAATAGTCCCTAAATCTGGAGGTTGAGTAAAAACTGGATGTAAATATCCAGATTTCTATTTTGGGCAACCTTTTGGGCATTGCCAAAAATATCTGGGATAGAAAATTGAGAGAGAAAATCAGAGGGCCAGATTGAGTTTTTTATACTAAGGTGATGTAAAAGGAGCCTTATTGTGAAGACTCCATTAATTAGTAGTACTTCTGCTGTGTTTTCTGATAGTTACCAGCACGGAAACCACCAATACTATAACAAAACAAGAGAAATACCTTTGCAATAAAGTGATTGGAGAATGTGGAATGTCCTTTAAGATGCAAAATACCTGAAGGGGAAAAAATAGCATTCTTTTCTTGCTTATTTAAAAATACATTTGTCTAATTTTAATTCCACTGTTAACTAAAATATCTGTCAAGTACACATTGCTTTTATATCATAATAATAAATCTTTTAGCAAAATATATCTGTGGAAACAGAAAACTTGAAATGGGGTACTTGCTCTTCATATTTCTGCCTCAGTAACAAGTTCACATTTTTTCCATATGGTCCATCTGTTGAGAGCAAAAACAACATTTTTAAAGCATGAGCCACATCATTCTAAATCGGTTTTATCCCTAACCAAAAAACATGACTCAGATGCACAATAACCATGGAATTTTGCAAGTGATGCCTCAGGTCATCTATAAAATATTCCCTGTGAATTTCTCTCTCATTGTTGAACTCTACAGCTATGTACTTAAAAGTGCTCTCCACAAAATAGATCATCTAATAATAAACACTGGGTCAGATTTTGCTGTCATAGATATATATATATGAATTTTGAGTAACTTCCTATGGCTTGTTTTTTGATTAATTCTTGAAAGAATGAAATCCACAACATGCTATAGCTGAAATCTATATAGCTGTACCTACAGCAGCATAAGCCTTATATGTTTCAGATGTGTAATTTAATTATGGTTCTGAACTAGACAGAATCATAGTAAGTATAGAAGATAACCTGCTGGCTAGTCCTGCACTGAAGCACCTTCATGCCCCAGCCAGCACCTCCACAGCACATTGAGCCGGGGGAAGTCCCAAGCTGACATGCTCTCCCCCCATAGCTGGAGCTGCTCTGACCTGACTCAACATCTTGGTATCCCATGTGCATGTGCAAATGTGTAATAAGTACCAAAGGTTATTGCATCACATTAATATGCACATGTAGACACAACCTGTGCCTGGAAAGCCAAACCAGGACAGGCTGGAAACAATTTAATGTCATCTGCACTAGCAGTTCAAGAGTTCTGAACACCATTGCAGCTTCTTCTGCTGTTGACAGTAACAGAGTTTGCCAGCATAGATATCAAGGCTGTTTGTTGACATGCTCAGCATTTTCTAAACCACAGTTAACTGCATCACACAGTTTGAATCAAATTTCAATTCAAATTAAGGGTTGATAGGCAATCATTGACCATCACAGCTGGGGACACTGGCTATAGGCAGTCTATATACTTGACAGACCCATAACAGAGGTTGGAACTAATTAGGAGGTGATAATAAGCCTATTTAAGTGCTGCTACATTGTTACAGTTATCTGAAGTGCTGTTCCAGAAGGGGTAATTGACTTGATACTTAGGGTGAGGTGTTGTTAGCACATTTGACTTTGTAAAGGTGTTACTTTGTGCCTGATAGACTCTGTTGTGTTACAAAAACCCAATTGAGTTCCATTTGCTGGGATTAGGCAGTTAAGGTTCTTTGGGTAAATCCAATATTTTGTATTAGACCAACTCAAATAGTTGGAAAAAATCTTTTTTGCAAGCTTTCAGGTACAAATTCGTCAGACTGAGGAAGCGTGATATTTGCAATGCTTATCTGATTATCTGAGTTCCTAAGGACTGTTTTTCCTAAAAGCAATGCAGTGTATACATGTTAATTAATACAGTTGAAATTGCCTATTCAGACTGCCCTAGTCTGCACTAACTTTAATTCAGATTACAGACCTCCATGTATATCTAGTGATGGCTGTAGTCTGGATTCAGCCTAAAAAAACGTAACTTCTATAAATGGCTCAAGTGAGCAAACACCACAGGCTAAACCGTGAAATACATAGGCAGCAGAAACACTGATTGTATTCATTCAGAGTTACCTGAATATGGATTTTAATATTTGGCCCCATGTGTCCCATCTCAGGGTAGACATGAGCATTATGCAGCACTTGGTAGAGTATGCATGTAATAATATCAACCTGATGTAAGATAAGAACTGAATTTACAGATTAAAACGTTTTGTTGCTGCCCCTCTCCCTCACCCAGTAGCTAAGCTAAATGCAAATACCACGTTCTAACCAGTGGCATAACCGTTTTCTGAGACCTTTATCCTTAGTAGAATCTCCTTTGATTAATTTATTTATGACAGTACAAAAGCATCCCTACTGAAACCAGAGTGTTTATGTGCTGAGTACTAGGCCTGTGCAAAGCAGCTAGTTTCCACTTTGGATTTGGATTCGGCCGATTTAAGCAGGGGCGACACATAGGGGGTGCACGTGCACCCCTTGAGCATGGTGGTGCACCCCCTACCTAACCCCCCTACCAGCGGCATCTGCAGGTGGTCAGCCATCCCCACTGACCACCCCAAATGCTGCTGGCAGCATCTGCGTGTGGTCACCGCCCCATGGTCAGCGCCCTGCTGCTGACAGCACCAGCAGCGCCTGCAGGAACTTGCCACTCAACGCCACCAAGCTCCCACTGCCACTGCCATGCTCCTGCCGCTGCCGTGCCCCCCCCCCAGCCACCGGGGGCATGGGTCGTTCATGGATTCAGGGGACAGTGATTCAAATCACTGTCCCAAATCAATTTGGCCGAATCTGATTCACAGATTCAGCCGCCACCGAATTGGCCAGATCTCCAAATCAAACAGGTCCCATCCCCCGCCTGCTCTCCCAGCCCCATCAATGGCTGCCCTGCCCAGCCCCAGCCTCCCAAAGCCCCCAGTCACTGGCTGCTGCCAGGCGGGGGGGCTATCCCCACTACCTCCCACTACCCCATGCTGCATGGGGGGCTCTGCCATGAGCCCCCATCCCCTGCCCACTCTCCCAGCCCCATCAATGGCTGCCCTGCCCAGGCCCAGCTCCCAGCTCTTTAAAAAGAAAAAAAAAAAAAAAAGGCCCTTCACTCACTGTCTTCTGCCAGGCGGTGGGCAGGGTGCAATCTTCACTGCCCCACACTGCATGGGGGGCTCTACCATGAGGCCCCAGAAGCTCCAATAGCTGCTGCTGCAGCTGGTGAGTGTGGGGCTTTTTTTCTTTTTTTTTAAGAGCTGGGGCAGGTGGAGCAACCATGTGGCGGGGCAGGGTGAGAGAGCTTGCAGGTGTTGGGGGGTGCTCAGAGGGGAGCAGGCAGGGGATGGGGCCTGGCTGGGGTCCCCCATGGTCCCTTTCCTTGCCACCGCCACGACATCCCACCCCTGCCCTCTACTTACCACCACAGAGTCTGGGTCCAGCTCTCTGTGGCAGCAAGTAGGGACTGCCCGAATCTCTGAAGCTCTCTGAATCTTTTTTGAATTGATTCGGAGAGCCTTGAATCAATTCATACATTTTTATTGGTCTCCTGGTTTGATTTGGATTCAGAGATTTGGCCGCCGAATCGGACCAAATCTCTTCCAAATCAAATCGGCACCCGAACCTTCGCACAGCCCTACTGGGTACATTGCTTCTAGGGACAGCTTAAAATCAGTTCTTTTAATCAACAGACTGGTCACTACAGTGCATCATCTTGGAAAAGACCTGTTGAAAGCCTCAAAATACACCATCCATTGAAAATCAAATTCGGTATGACATACTTGGACAATTTAACACTGCTTTTCTGGCACAGTGTGTTATGTACAAAATTCCAAAAAAGTATACAGACATACTGTAAAAAAAAATGCCATGAGTGTGTTAGTCCACTGCATTGTTAATCAATCTTAGAGATAACTGTAGAAGAAAACTTTAAAAAGCTAAGCAAGAAACAAGTAAGTTTTCAATGGAGTTAAACCCTGATGAGTTAAAGGAGGACTATTCCAGCTGCCTGCTGCTGCAGTTGAGAAGAGTAGATGGATTTGAGGAAGATACAAATGGGAGGCCAACAGTTAACTAAGCTGTGGTGGCAGAGGCTGAATCTGAGAAACCAGTTGGAGCAGCCTTATGAAGTGTTTTAGAATCAAACCAAAGGAAAGTTAATAGACATTAATAAACATTAATATAAATAGGTAAAAATAACTTGATTTAGTGTTAAGGTTAAAGATAGTTAAATTAACTGGGCACTGAATGCGAAGAGTGGCTAAGTAGGTAATACAAATCAACAAACAAGAACTAAACTCTGTAAGACTGCACAGAAGATGTCTAGGGCAGAAAAATAAGTAAAATCATGTCCTAAGAAACCAAAGAAGCCTGAATAGCTGTGGAGCATTTCCAGAAGAAGGAATATCCATCTATTGCCAAGTGCCTAACTGAAGTCTAAGGGAATCAAGAGAAGGAGCAAGTAGCATCAATGTAAAAGGATCCCAGACATCAAGAAAAGCCATTTCTTCATTACAACCAAAGTGAAATCTATACTGATTTTTTTTCCAAGGAAGAAATAGATTTCATAGATTGCATAGACATTAGGGCTGGAAGGGACCTTGCAAGATCATTGGGTTCAGCCCTCTGCCCAAAGGGCGGGCAGTCTGCAAGGGTCAAATAATCCCAGCAAGACAAGCATCCAAGTGTTTTTTAAAGGAATCCAAAGTAGGTGCCTGCACCATCTCTGGCGGGAATTTATTCCAGGCCCTTGGGACTCAGACAGTAAAGAAGTTTTTCCTTATGTCCAACCTAAAATGGCCTTCCAAGAGGTTTGTCTTCCCATGGGGTGCTCTGGTCAACAGTCATTCTCCCAGTTCCCAGTGCACACTCCTTATATACTTGTAGGCAGCCACCAAGTCCCCACTAAGCCATTGCTTCTCCAGGCTGAAGACCCCCAGGCCTCTCAGCCTCTCCTCATAAGGCCTGCTCTCTTGACCTCTAATCATTTGTGTGGCTCTCCTCGGGACTCTCTCAAGCTTTTCCACATCCTTTCTGGATTGCGGAGTCCACATATTATGGACAAAGTGACTGAAGAGGTGAATACTGCTAATTTTCTTACTCTGTATGAATTCAAGAGCACTTTCACCTTATTTTTACCTATGTTCCTTGTTTGTCTGGCCTACCGGTTTTCTCTCCGATGCATTATACCCATGACTGCTGCCTTTCTTGAACAAAATGAAGGCTGTTTGGGGGGGCTGTTTGGTTTGGTGAGTGGATGGGGTAGTTGTTTTTTTTGTTCTTGTTTAAGCAGGAACTTGAAGGTAAAGCAGACCATTAAAGAAAGAAGAGGGTCAGAGAAGAGCCATAGGTTTGGCACTGTACATGATTGCTCAAGGCAGGGGACATAAATTATTTTTAAATGCAATATTACAAGCAGAAATAACTTTATGTGGCAACCTGATAAGGAAAAAAGCAATAAGCTGAAAGGGGGCTGCCAGTGCATTTCTATTAGATTTGACTCTTTTATTTAAAAATAATCATGGATTTTTTCAATTTTTTTCAATATTATAAAAATATATTTTTTTCAAAGCATATATTTTTTCTTCTATTACATTTTTTCACTAATTCCAGCCCTCTCCTGAGGTCGTTTAGAGGATCTCCATGTTCCATAGGAAGGCAAATATCAGTCTGCTAGTTCAGTGGTTTTGATGTTCGATTGCTTATCAAGTTTTTGCCCTTCAGGTGCCAACCGGGATTCACCGGAGCAAGATGTACTGAAACTCTGCCCATGAAAATCCAAAACCAAGAAAGTATGTTAAAATAATCTGAACTTTGCTTTCTCCCCCAACTACAGCAACAAAATCACTACTACTTGGTGTTTTCACAGTTCAGCTGGAACTGGCCTTTCTTGATTCTGATTATGCTAAGCTTTAATCTGTACACCATGGCATTCTCTGGCATCAGAACATGTCTCATTTGTGTGGCTTTTTAAAGCAGAATCTTCTCATCCATCACAGATTTTGTTTTACATTATCAGCTTTCTTGATTGGGGAAATGCTGTAAAGTGTTACTGTGTAGGAATAAGCCAACTGAAATGGATGATGTACAGATTCCATCTTCTAGCCGCCTTGAGAAAAGCACATTATAAAAGTCATTTGGGGATTTGAAATGGCAGATTCCTCTATCACATGCTGAAACACACTTTGATCTGGATTGGTTTTGGCTTCCACAAAGCAAATGGGCGGCTCTCAAACATCTTGAGCCATTTGGAAATGCTAAAGATTCAGTTTCTGAAGGTGAACTCACCAAGTCAAATCAGTTCACGCTGAAGGAGCTTCTTTCTTAGCATATGTTCACCTCTTCTCTTTTCTCTGTTTTTCTCTACCATTGTTTTGTTTTTCCTCTCAGGTGCCCAAATGAATTTACTGGTGATCGCTGCCAAAACTACGTAATGGCCAGCTTCTACAGTACGTCCACTTCCTTCCTGTCTGTGCCTCAGTAGGAGCATGCTCAGTTGGTGCTGCTTTCTTGTCACTGCATCTTTCCTCTGATTTATTTTTTTTATTTATATATCTGTAACTAGATTTATTGCCTTAGACTTAATATCGATTATCTCTGCCTGTTGCATGAAAATGATAATAACAAAAGCAATTGCAATACTTTATTGGGTTGTTTGGCATGGAGGTTATGGGCATGTGAGACACAGGAACATTGTGAACTTAATGTCAAAGGATGTCATATGGCTGATATCAGGCAGCAGAAGTACAAAAACATATTTCAAAGTCTCGCATTTTGTCTGCCAAAAGAATGAACTTCCTGCACTAAAATAGCACAAGTCTTTGTAAAAAGATAGTAACCTACCAAATAAACATAAGTTGATAAGGAACTAATGGTTCCAAAGAAACATAAGTTGCATTTGGAACTAGAAGGTAAAGGTAATTTTTATATGCTCATGAGATGCTGACTGCACAAGAGCCTGAGACTACTGCGCAGTAACGTTGTGTGGCAGAACCCGTGACATGACACTACTGTTCAGTAGTCTTGGGGTTTCTGCACAGTAGCATCACAGAAAGGCCACTCATCAGTTCTACTGTGCAGTAACTCAGGTTATTGTGCAATCATTTAGTGCTTGTTTGTACAAATAACAACTGTGCAGTCAGAATCTCATGTAGATGAGGCCAAGGTGCATCGAAAGAGTGCATTCAAACAGGATCAAAGTGATTTTTTCTTTATTGTTTACATTTTAAATTTCAATAGAAAGAAAAATTTCAAGGGGAAAGAGAAGGAGGGGGATGTACATGATGGTTTATGGTTTTTTATTTGTTGGGGGACAGGTGCAAGAGATCACGTATGTCAGAATCAGATTAAATTGCAAAAGAAAGGCACCACATAAGCTCGTTTGCACACTTGTGTGCTCATGCATGCACACATATTCACACCAGTGCATGCTCAGAGGAGTCTGCCGATGTGGATCTGCCCGTAAAATGGGGGTCACAGACAAATGTATAGTCCTGTAAACTTTCCTTTGGAAGGGATGGTTCCTTATCATTAATTATCAGTGAAAAGGTGAAAAATATGTTGACTATTTATTTTGTAGCCTTAGCTATAGTAAAGCCAAACAGAAAATATAAGGAAATTGCATACTTTTTACATTTTTAATGATCATACACTAATTCATAATTAATTGTTGCTGGTATCCCTGTGCACTGTGAGCTAAGAGCAGTTCTATATGAACTTTTTTTTTGATAGATTGCTCCCCCACCCTGAAAGATTTTGGAGCATGGAAGCTAGCTCAATTTAATTTCCATTAGTACATGGGATAAAAAGCTGTTAGCATGCACTGGACATTTTGGAGCCCAAGTAGATGCATAGGTCTTCTCTGACATCAATGAATGAAGAATATACATACATAATTCATATTGTCCATCCTGGGAGTTCTCCTGAATCCCAAATGCTCTAGTAGGAGATTAGACCTCCCAGCATTCAAGTGTTTATGTTCTCCCAATTTTTAAAATGTTTATTAGTGTGTATTTTTAAAACACCTCTGATAAGTATAGACCAAAAGACTAAAATAACTTTCCTTGCTGTTGTGCTTTTGTTTCCTAAGTATTAGATTTTTAATAACCTTTTCTCTTTATGAAAAATGCATGTTTTATGCTTTTTCACAGTGTTAAAAGAGCAATGGTAACAAAATGAAGTATTGTCTATTCCCCAAATTATTTCAAACTGTGAGCCCATGAAACTAGAGCCCCAGACTTGAATTATAATCTCAGGGGTTTTAGGAGAGTTGGGCTTTTTGTACCCAGAAAAAAAACAACATTTTTTTCTCTTTAGTTTTTAAATTTTCTAATATTAAATACACTGGGATTTTTACAAGAGTCTTTCTGTGGTAGGTGATCAGGCTAGGATTGCTGCAAGCATCTACAACTATAAAGAGATATAACAATTGTATCAGTATCAAATTATCCTGTTACAAGGTGGGGGTGTCTACACAGATGCTTTACTGCAAAGCAGACTAATTTGTTGCACAGTAAAGCATCACCATCGACATGTCAGTGACAATTATGGTGCAACAGACTAATTTACTGCACTGCCAGATATTCCCATCAGATACGAGTGGTATCTGGCAGCACTGCGCTTAAATGCACGTTATTAGACAGTGACATCAGGATTAGTTTATCCTGTCTCAGTTGCATTAACTGCACATGTAGATATGCCCAGTGTTATGAAGTAGCTGTTAAATCTGCCTGTTCCTGTAGCCATGTCAATGTAATAAAACCATTGCAACTTTAGCCCTTTCTTCCTTCGGGGTTAAATTTGCAATGACTTAGCTCACTTCTGTGGTACAGGAGTATGCTGATGTAACAGTTTATGGTGCTTCTGAGCATGAACTCCCATGCCCGTTTTAAATCAGTTAAAGGTTACATCTGTTCATAGCCTAAGTGAGAAGGGCATGTAAGTCCCATTGTTTTTCACGTGAACTGGCATTGGGGATTCCTGAAAAACCCAGCCTCAGATCTCATTGTAATTCAGTGAGATTACTTCACATAACTACCTCAGGCTACTTTGAAAATCCCAGGCTCTGCTTATTTTATTCTAGCACCTTCTATATACAATATATCTGAAGCACAGAGTGATGTTTCTTAAGTTACTACAAATCTTAAAATGACACTTTTGGAAGGTATCCAGTGAAAGTACATTTATATTTAACAAGAAAAATCAATATAGAAGCACTTATATGACTTTTTTTCCAAACTGAATATAGATCAGGTTATACAATTAAAAAATAATCAGACTGATCATTCTGATCCAGCAAAGATTGTATCTGAGGCTGAAAGACAAGAGCATATTTTGCACCAAGTAAATAGAGGAATTAATTTAGTTTGGTTTAACTAGGGAAGCTTATGCTAATTATATAGCAAACCAAATGTTAAAGCATATGATAATAAGAAAATAAACATGAGCTATATAATGCCATCTGATTTTAGACAGAATTCCTTCTTGATTTCAAGGAGAATTTTTTATTTGAAAACTGATAGGTCATTATGGCTCCCTACAAGGAATAGCTATGGATTACCTATTCATATCCTAAAGATTCCGCTTAAAATTTATGTTTAAAAATTCAACTCTGTGGATGAAATATTTAAAAGCAATGAAGATAAGGGGAGTTTTTTAACTGACATCAGTAGGAGCAGAGTTAGGCTAATGCTGATCATTTTTGCAAATCTCACTGCAGTTCACTGTAGTAGGAAGTTTGTCTATTTAAGGAGTACTTCATTGCACCCATAGTGCAATACAAAAATATTTCAATCATTGTAAGACTGTGAAAAGCTGATGAAATATGATGGATCAATTTCACACTAGTCTCCTTTATTAAGGAAATTACTCCCATACAAACAATTTTCCCTGCCTTTAAGGGGCATATGAAAGGAGAGGGAGAAAAAGCTTGTAGATGCATTTTATCTCCCTCAGGTTGAGAGTCCATTTACATCCAGTTTTGTATAGAGGGTAAATAATGGTGTATACCATCAAAAAGCTTCACAATGGAAGTTGGCAATTTGCCTGTACTGCAATATTTAACTTCAGGATTGTTCCCCCTATCCAGTGTATTCATGGGTAGGAGGGAATAAGGTGCATAATTTAGTTTAGGATGCACAATCAAGAAAGTGCAAGGAAGCCGTTGCAATTCTGGGTCAAGCAAATACTAGTGTAACTGAGGCCGTAGCAATCAAGTCCAAGACTAAGTCCACTCTTGCATCTCAGATTGATTTATCACACCAAATGGGTAGGATTGGACTTTTGTAGGGATAGGGGAAAGAAGAGCATTATGGGCAAAACTAAACCACACATTTTTCCAGGAATTTAAGTTACATGCTCAGAGCTTATGGAGCAACATGGAGCAGCATGGTAGCATCAGGTAGCTCTAAAGTTTTATCACTAGTAAACCTATTATCCCATCAACCTGGCCCCAGTAGATTGAGAACCCCATGCTTAGGTGCCAGGTTAAGTGTGAACCTCACAATAGTTTATGTGGTCCAACTGGACCAGTGTGTAAACTTCTTGTGTTTCCGCACATTACTGTGCACATTCATATAAAATGCATTACATTGGCAAAATGCATGAAGTAAGCAAAACAAACTTTTATTCCTAAAGGCAAATACTTAAGTAGAAACAGCTCAGAAATTTCAATTAATTTCAACTGTGCCGCAGTTGATTAATCTGTGATAGAAAAATTCTAAGATTGATGTGACCCAGAAATTAGATATGATGCTGGGCAAGTTTTGAGTATGCCTTTGACATACTTTTGTGATGCAACACAACCATTACTCCCATTTTTTTTTTCATTTTTACATATGCTCTGCTTTATGTTTTGAAATGTACAGTGTACACTCGTTCTCGTATAATGCAGCTTTCCAAAATAGTTATCTGGCTACAGAGTTATTTGAAAATTTTACCTTGAACTTCAAATGCCTCTGAAACACTTAAGAGTTTAAGGATTTGTTTATACAGTGCAGTGCAATTCACTATAGAGATACCAAACCTAGCACAGAACTCCAATGGGGCTAATTTATCCTGTTAATTTACCCCTTCTCAACAGGATAAACCAGGCAGTGCACTAGGTTAACATGGCTGTACTGCTTCTGGTACCTGAGGTAGCTCAACACTTCACTGCCCTGTGCCATGTAGATCTACCCTAAGTCCCACTGACTTCCAACAGAACTTATGGGCTAGGGACAGGCATTACACATAAACTAATTTAAGTGATCAGAAACTGGTTTAAACCTGTAACAGAACAGATGTTCAGTGCACATAAACCAGTTTGAAAATGGCTGAAACCAGTTTGAGATAAACCTGGTTGAATGTAGTATCAGACTTAACTGATTTGGGTCAAACTGGTTTATGCAATGTCTGTCCCAGATCCCTTGCTGGTTTAAGTTAAACCAGACTCCCCTAGCATCCCGGCATGGTATCTGGGCTGGGTGACTCTCTCTGCTCCACAGCAGAGCTGGCCCCTCCTCTCTGCTCCCTGGCTGCAACTCAGCAGAGACTGCAGGCTGCTTCCCCTCTCCCTCTTACCACTCACTGCTAAGCAGGAATTTCCCCCCTCCCCTCTGCCTTGCTGAGAGGTGTCTGCGTATTAGCTAGCAGACCATCTGCTGGCTACGGTCATGCTGTGGCAGACGGGACAAAGGCAGAATCAACATGTAGCTGGTAATGTCCCTCTTGTTCTCTTAATTGGGGTGATAAACACTGAGTTAGGGGTAATAAACACTGTGTTATCAATTCCCTGCTGGGCTGGTCAGGAGGGGGAGGGGGGAACCCCTCCCCAATGAAAGCTTCCTGCCAGGTCCTGACCAAGCACCTCCTCAGCTTAGCACTATGCAAGGGAAAGGAGGGCTGTGCTAGTGCCCACCACGCCCCCCCCCCCCCCCAATTCCAGCTTCTAGCCTGAGTCACTGCAGGCATGTACCTGCATGTCTGGGATGTCTGTACAGTTACAAACTGATTTAGCCTAGCCAGGTTTGACTAACCTGCAAAGATTGAATCAGTTCAGACTCTTTGAATGTCTGTCCCTAGCCTTAATCTCAGATTTGACATTAAAAGAAGAGGCCACTTTTTTAGATATAAATTACTACACCAATTCTTTGGAAGTTAATTGGCTCTGATATTTATCTAAGAAGATAAAATTAATCCTTAACTTTTTCTCAAATTTTAATTAGAGACAGTGTAAACTTTTTCAAGAGATGAAGGCACCTGTGTTCATGAAAAGAGCATTTTAGGAGTTGGTCTCACTGGGTGTGTTGACATGTGCATTAATGCACTTTTACTAATGCACATTAAATTTAGTACCTCCAACATGAGGTACTAAATAAATGCACAGTCGGCTGTGCTAATGTGCAGGAGTGCAAGCATATGCTTTTTTAGTGACACTTAATGAGCAGTAGCCTATTCTACTGTGCATTAGTGTATTAACAGATTTTACCTGCTACTTTTAATGCACAGTAGGATAGGCTACTGTGCATTAAAGCACATGTGTAGATGTGCCCACTGAATTTCATTTGGATCTAGGCTCTTAGGGTGTCTGTACACAAGCGCAGAGCCTGCTCTGATGCTCTGTAATTACATCATGTTGGAGCAGACGTGATTTATCCAGGCTGCAGAAGCATAGTAGTTATCGTGCTCCAGCATTTCATGTATCAGCATCCCCACGCTTCAAAATGGCAGCAGGGGTTCATGGACTAAAGCAAGTTCAATGACCTGTAGTTCAAGTGCCCCTGCTGCCATTTTGAATTATGGGGATGCTGATATACAAGACGCTGAAGCGCTCTAATTAGAGCAGCTTTTGGAGTCGCTCTAATTAAAGCATCGCCCCTTCCCCTCCCACCCCAGAGCATGTGTAAAAATGCCCTCAGTGCCTAACTCATTTCTGAATAGCAATCATAACTATCTCTGTTAAGCTGGCCAAAATGCAGGATTTCCAGGGTTTTTTTAAATATAGTTATTTTTTTAAGTGTTGCTTGAGTCCATATCAGAGCAGAGCCAAACTTATCAACATTTCTCCTGAACCAGAAATTAAGGGGAAAAAAAGTTTCCAAAACATAAAAAGCATGGTGCCTCTGAAACCAAATCTGCTTCTGAGATTCCACAGTTGCTGATTGAATCTGATAGTCTTGTCAGTTTCATTCATTAGCTCAGGGAAGGGCAACGGTAGGCAGTGGACTCCATTTCCCAGCTGCCCCTGTGCATGGCTGGGGCCGGTCTCCATGGAGATCCCAGACATACCTGGGCTGTGATTGTGCAAGGCTGGGGTTGCCATGGAGACCAGCCACAGCTGTGCTGGCAGGGCACGTGGCAGAGCAGGACAGGGGGATGCTCCAGAGCTACTGGGATCTTGTGATGGGGCAGCTTGCTCTGGAGTCAGGGTAGAGCCATGCTCTGTAGCCTGCACACTCTGATCTGTGCCCTGGCTCCTTGCAGCGGTGACAGCCTGGTCTGGAGCAGGGGCAGAGCCATGCTTCCCTGCCTACGTGCCCTTGCCCGGAGCATGCCAGCTACAGATCACAGCTCTGCTGTGGCTCCAGAGCAAGCTGCCCCCATCACAAGATCCCAGCAGCTCTGGAGCATCCCCCTGCCCTGCTCTGCCACACACACTGCCAGGGAGGCTGGGGCTGGTCTCCATGGCAACCCCAGCCTTGAGCTTTCACAGCACAGCTGTAGCTGGAGTTTTCATGAAGATTGGCCCCAGCCCTGCAGGCAGGGGCTGCTGGGAAATGGAGTCCGGCTGCCGGCAGGATGGGCCATTTTGCCCACCCTTGCATTTGCTGTTCAGGTTCCCAGTGTCTGAGGCTTAGAACTTCCCCTGCCATACAGAGTGCCCTTGGAAGCCATGCACTTCCCAGGCCACTGGCTTCCCTAGGCTATCCACTGGGAGTCTGACAGCCTGGAAGGTCCAGATATGATGCGGCCTCAAACTCTAAATGCCCAAGCTGTAACTAGGGCTTCCAGACTCCCTGCTAGAGCCAGGGTTCTCAGGGCTTTTGGACTCCCAGCTCCACAGCAGCAAGTGTACGAGTCTTGGTGTGGCTGCCCCGAGCCAAGAACTCTGGAAGCACTGAGATCCTCAGACTCTGGGTTAATATTGGAGCCAGACACCATGGCTCTAGGGCATTTCCAAGTTGCCTGGGGCTATGAACCCCACTATAATATCCTGGATGATTCAAATGGTGGTGCTGCCATGGACTAGGACAAGTCCTAGGACTTCCAGGTTTCAAGCCTTAGGTCCTTAGTCAGAAGCCTGGAAGCCCTTAGAGCCCCAGTTAAGCTGATATGGCAGGCTGCCCCACAGCTGTGGCCCCAGCCTTGAATCCATCCTGCCATGATTTCAGACAGAGAATCCAGGAGAGTTCATGAGAAGTCTGTTTTCAAATCTCCCAAACTGCAGCAAACCTGAGACATTTTTATGGCACCAGTTCAGGTTCTATAAACCAGTATTTTCAAAAAACTCTCTTTCACCAGCATTTTGACCCTCTGGCTTCCTAAGTCATTTTTGACAATTTATGCCTTAAAGCATTTTTGTTTTGTTTCGTTTTTCAATTTTGCCAAGCACAAAATCATATCTAGAATGAAAATGGAATGACTTAAAGCAAACTTTGTAGTTCTTTTTGAAACCCCTGGACAGAGGTTTGGTTGAAACCGTTTCACATATAATGAGTGTAAGACATTAGCTTGAATAGGAAGAGTAGTACCTAACTCTTTGTAAAATAAAAATTGTTGGGGTATTTTGCTTTCTCTTAATCAGGGCAAGAGAAAGTAGCTGTAAATAGCAAAAATAAATTAGAGCCATATTCAGTCTAGGGTCAGAATGAGTGGTGCATGTTTTCTCAGCATGTTTTCTTCTTAGGGCTTTCAGCCAGAATATATTCCCATTTTAAGTACCAATTTCCCATTGAATTATTTGAAATAGAGGCTGCATGTTATGAATGATTTCCCTTGAAACTGAATTACAGGCAGGCTACCAGTCTCACCTCTGAAACAACCTAAATGCAGTAATATATATGCATGTGCATGTCACTAATTTTATTGAAAATTTAACCAAGCTTTCTATGCAACTAATGTATATTGTTAGCAGTGTTCATGTAGGCATTTAAAACTGGCTCTTTAGGCAGAAATGTGGATGGATTCTGATGGATTTAACCCTTAAAATGT
This sequence comes from Alligator mississippiensis, assembly GCF_030867095.1. Lineage (NCBI taxonomy): Eukaryota > Metazoa > Chordata > Crocodylia > Alligatoridae > Alligator > Alligator mississippiensis. The sequence goes on along the minus strand of NC_081826.1, from coordinate 156,359,148 downwards.
TACTGATTGGCATGAAACTAATTGGGCCCTCCATCTTCACTGATTTGTATATGCTTATTGAGTACCTACTTCCTTAGAAAATCCAGATTGGCTTCCAAAGTCCATAGGAACAAGAGCTGAGAAAGTGAGAGCTAATCTAGTATCCCAATGGGAAGAGTTGCTGGGAGTCCATTCCCATTGGTATCCCAATGGGAATGGAATTTAACTTTTCCATGCAACTCAGTTAGCCAAACCACCTATAACTATAGTCCCATTAACATTCATCAGAGTTTTGCTATTGACTTCAGTGCAGTTCAGTTTTACCTGGGGTTTTTAATTCTGCAAAGGAAAATGGGTTCACTTGAACACAAAGCATTTTCCAGCCCCTCTGGGTTTTACAAAACACAAAGCCTACATTCCTCCATGAGGCCAGCCCTGAAATAATTTAGCTAGTTGTGCTTATTGGGCTGATATTGCTCCCAGCTCCCTGGAGGCATATCAGTTCCCCAAGGCAGGATTTTTCAGGGACTGCATGCCTGACAGTGGGTCATATCCTCAGCTAGAGTACATGGGTGTAGTCTCCCACCCCCCTCCGCATTCAGTGGAGCTGGCTGATTTAAACCACATCAAAAACTGACAGGCCCACTCTGCTGAGGATCAGCTCCCTTCAAACTAGTGCTAACCAGAAGAAAAGAACTGGGTATCAGGAATGGCAAGGTATTCCACCAGCATAATGAGGTCTTTATCTTCAGCGACTGAGTAGAGACCTCCTACAAAATGCCTTCCCTGGGTGGTATAATTCAGTTCAGCATAAGGCAGTTGCATGCTGTCAGTCAGACGTTCAACTGCTTCAGATTGTACCCTAGAATCACAGCCCCCTTGTATACCTCAGTAAAATCTTTAAGGGTTAACCATCATTGCCACGTTCCACTGCATTATGCCAGTTGAGATTCTGTGAACCTATTATGGTGTATTACCCTTTTCACAATGAAAGTTACAGAAGCATACCTGAGCACTGCCCCATTAACCACACGCCACTTGTCCTGTTTCAGTATGCAGACACAGAATAGCCGTAATATTCATGTGTAATTTGTTTTGGAGTATGGTGTATTGCTCTTTTCTGAAACTTTTTCCCTTTTCTTTCTTTTTTGTCAACTTTCTGCATTGGCAGAGCATCTTGGGATTGAATTTATGGGTATGGACCAATCATTCCTTTTAGCCTGCAGATTTTAGAGCCTGAGAGATAAAACCTTTTTTCCCATCCTCCCCCTCAATTCCTAACCAATTTCTCTATGCTTTAGAAGGGATCATACAGCTATAACATGGACCTTTATTAACATTCTCTTTGTGAATACCTCACTAGAGCATTAATATGCACAGGATACTTTGAGTATCAGACATCTAAGAATTAGATGTCGCCACAATACTGTAAATTCATTTTACTCCTAGACAGCTTTAACAATTGGTCACATTTCCATGAGCTTTTGATACTACTGAATTTTGGAAACAAAACTATAACAGGATAGCACAGTCATTTAATTTCTAGGACAGAATTCATGGCATTCAGCCCAATTTCCAAAGTCAAATATCTAAATCTATAATCAGAACTTAATTGCCTGGAATGGGTACTTAAGCAAAAATTTATGTCCTTGACATCAGATAATCAATTTTGCAAATTGGGTCCAGTTGACTAATAACCACAAATAAACTCCCTTCTAAACTTCAAAATGCCCAGTTTGGAGATAGAACGTCAGATCCTCACCTGTTATAAATCAGCAGTTATAAATGCCATTTTAATACCAGCTGAAGATCCAGCCTGCAGCTTGTAAATCTTCTTTTATGCTATTTGATCAAGAGCAAGACCTGCTGACCAACAGCTTTTCTATGGCCCACCATGTGACATGTATTGATTCCAAAAAACATATTAGTAGTTAAGAACATGCCTAATCCCTACTCAGATAGGCTGATAATAGAGAGAAAGGCCTGGAGCCCAGCACCCCACCCCCCTCCCAGTTCAGATGTGGGGACCACACTCTGTGGTCCTTTGTGCCCTGAATGGATAGGAAGGACTAGGCTCACTCTCCTCCTCCTTTCTGCAAAATATCATTTACCTGCCTTTCATGTCATACACTTCTAAATTATCTGAGGAGAAGAAGCTTGGGCAGATCACTTGGATTGTATAATGGAAAGCCTGGAGTATGAAATGCACATTCTTGTAAAGGTAGTGTGGAAGAGCTTAACATGGCCTGTTTCAGGGACTAGAACCCATAAGACTTTACATAGGACACACTCCTGCCAGTACATATACCATGAGCTACTCCAGGAGCCACAAATCGAAGTACCCTGAGCCAGGAGAAACCATTGTGGTCAGAGAGTTCTTCCATCCAGAGAAGGGTGAAAAGACATTTGCACAGTTGTCCTGTCTTGACATTTTGGATAGAAATGGTGCTTGACATTCTTTATGGGGATTCTCTAAATCAGTAAAGCCTTGGCCTCCCTGACAGTATTCTCTCTCCAGCCCATTGCAAACCATCCTTGTGGAGGTGAGCACAGACACCAGATGCAATAACTATGCCTTGGGCAGATATCTGTGGCTGTGAGATTTGTGTAGCATAGGCAAAAGCTGGCACAGCCATGCTCCTGGTTAAACTCACTTGTTCCCATCTGGCAGGAGGGAGAAAAATACCATTAAAAACTCCATGAAGTATATTTCATTTGCCCCATTTGCTTCCCTCAGAAGAGTGTGGGCTTACAGAAGAGGCAGGAGTGCAACCTGAAAACCCCTCAAAAAACACAGATCAATGGGGAATAATAAAACCTTCGTTCCTAACTGGGTAGATCTCAGGGCAGCTGGAGACGGTTAGTCCCCTCAGAACTGTGACCTGGGAGCACAATTTATAGGAGCTCTCCCTGCTCATACATAGGTACCTCCAGGTAGCAGGGCACAGACAGGGACTGTAGTCCCACATAGAACCTTCAGCTATCCCCAAATTTAGGGCCTTTGCATGAAGGTCCCTTATACCATTCAGACTTGTCCCATAAAGAACAATAATCCAATAAAGATCATAAACGCATACACATATATGCATAGCACATGGCAGGTGCCATAGGATACAGATAGGACAGTCAGATGCCTATGTAAACCTAGCTCTCCCTAATTACATTGGCAAAAAAAGACCACAGGCCACAATCTGGTCTTAGTCAAACTGAAGTGATTCCACTGATGTCTGGAAAATTAATAAGATATGCACTGACAGAACCGAGAAGAATATTGCTCCATATTTATTTAGCCCTCCCCCACCCCTTTTTTTTTTGCGTTCATAAGATAGTGGCTGATAGCGTGACAACCAAATTACCATACAAATCAGTCCAGATTCACTTGAATCAGTTAACACAATTCTCTAGTCTCTTAGTGCATTGTGACATCATAATATACCATTTGCCTGACTAACTAAGTGCTAGCAAAAGAAGCTGCTCCTTAGGCAAAGTCAGGAGTTATGCTGTATGAGAAATCCCTTCAGACTCTGCTTCAACCTTTATTTCAAGCATTTCTTCACTCTATTTTTTCCAGTATCAAGCATGCTATGCCAGGCCTGCAGTTGACTCTTCAACCTTTAACCTTGTCTTTCCCTGTCATTCTCTCTCTGTCTTATGTGTTGGTTTTGTTTTTTTATTTTGCCTTTTGACTTTCCGTTCTTGGATTTTGAGTTGTTTAATAAATTGTTCGGCATTATAGTTTTACCAAACTGACTTCTTCTTTCCCTCCTTAATAATCAGTGCTATTAATTTTGTCTGACAGTGTTCATGACCTCTTAACTGGTGTGTTGATTTTCATTGGGGTTGGCTTGTAGGAAGATTTTTTTTTTTTTGTGATGAGGTGCATTGTATCATGGAAAATTAATATGCTTTGTCTGCCACAGGAAAATTTCCATTCATAATGAAACTTGCATTCCATGGTGACCTTGCACGGCTAGTTGCTATATGATAGGGAGGTTTTGAAGAACAAATAATACCTGTGTGACTTCCTTGTAGACCATGGTAATGTTCATTCTCCAATGAGCAATGCATCCTTAAGTATAGGTTTGTTCTTGAAAAGTGTTTCTTAAATTAGCCAGTATTTCAGAAAATATTACATAAACGTCAACCAAAGTGCTTGCAGTCCCTGTTCTCCCAACAAGACCCTCCTCATGTTGGGAGCATGAAGATACATCAGCAGCTACCTTGTTACTTGAAAGAGCAGCCTCATGACCAATATTGACTCTTTCATGACATGACAAACTGGGAACCACACCGAGTGTGTCTACACATTCATTAATGCACTTTTGCTAATGCACATTAAAATAGACTAATGCGCCTTTTTCCAGTAGCTCACAATGAAGGTACTAAATTTAATGCATATTAGCAAAAGCGCATTAATGAACATGTAGAGGTGCCCAGTGTCTCCTACCAACTTAGATACCACAGTATGCAAGATGATTCTAAATCCTGTCTCACAAACACAACTTCCTTTTCAAGAGCCTCATGCCACAAGCTACGTAACACTAGACCAGGTGACACCTGGAAAAAAAAAATAAAGAAACATTTTTTAAAAGTTTCAAAAAACCATTAGCTGTGACATAAAGTATGGTGAAAGCAGTTCTTCACTTCCTTTCTTGCCTTACAGCTTAACTTTGGCTGACTGAGTTCCCACGGGTTAAGGAGATATTCATAGAGTATTATCACAAGCCTGTATAAGGGAACCCTAACAGTAAAGGAGCAGAGTCAACTCACCATTGGGGCCTCTGTGCTTGCTAAGGTAGCCATACAAAAAAAAAAATGCACCCCCTGATGACCATATTGATCCCAAAGAGAGGAACATAGTTTGGATCCACAAAGCTTCCCTCTCTATCAGTACACAGTTGGCATCTTCAGTCCAGCACTCTAAGCATAACATTTCCCTAAGATAACATGCAGTGTGGTTTTTGCCAAGTGTGACCAACTCTGGAATGTGGGGTGTGCTCCTACCTAAACATTGCTGGTGCTAATGATTTCTTCATAACCGTAAAATATCTCTGAATAAGAGGTCAATGTTTTGTCAAAGGAAAAGGTGACACTCTAGCAATGGCAATTTCTTTACTATAAATTATGATAGGAAACTTAAATGCACAATATTTCTCTGATACAATGCATCACTCATCTCTGGTATCACCATATTTTTTAGTGTTGGGGGAAAATGAGGCTTAACCATTTTTTTTTTTTAACCAAACTGCTGAGCCTGTCTCATTTCCATCAGCGATGTAATTACAAGCCAAGCTCACGCTAAAAATGTAAAAGGACATTCTGAAATTTCTCCTGTAAAGACCACTGAGATATAAATAGATATTTTGTGGGAGGAAAGAAGAGAAAAATTGGTTTGGGGGGGGGGGGGGGGGAAGAGAGGCAAGAACAGGAGGAAAAAAGATACAAGCTAAAAAAAAATTCCAGGACTGATAAGGGATGGCCATTCCAGCTGTCTTTGCAGGAGTAAAACATCCCAAGCAATTTCAAATTCATATGATTACCTTAATGCATTGCATTTTTATTTTAAGTAAATGCTGACAGTTTCTCAGTTTTAAAAATATACATTTAATATCATTCTAGTTAAAAATAGAAGTATCTTGTTTATTATTTTACTTCTTTTTACTGGCACCCACCAGGCATCAATAGTGTTTTAAGAGCTTACAGTCTTACCTAGTTCCCTTTGAAGCCTATAATGATTTTTTGGTGGTTGTGTTTTTTGTGTTACTGTGTGATCTTGCAGTATGTAGCATGTCAGCTGTTCATCTGTCACTGCTTCAACAGTCAGTCTGCATCTTGTAATCTTCTCTGTTTTTGTCCCTTTCTAGAAGCTGAGGAACTGTACCAGAAAAGGGTGTTGACCATAACTGGCATCTGTATTGCCCTCCTTGTGGTTGGCATCATGTGTGTGGTGGCCTACTGCAAAACCAAGTAAACTTTTCTCTTCCTTTTTATTTCTATGGTTGTCACTAAGGGCCTGATATTACAAACCTTCACAAGTTGGCACGTAGCATCATGAGTTATCCCATTGTCTAGTCACCAATGACATTCTTTGCGTGACTGAAACCTGCCATAGACCTGCAAGCTGATCTGAACCATTATGCTATAGCTTTCTTTGAGTCTGTAGGTAGCATGACAATTTTACCATGGTCAATCATAATCTGTCTTTATCTAAATTTGAATTTAAATAACACAGCTGGTAGGCTGGCAAAAAGGCTCACTCATTATCAGGTGAAAGTATCAAAATAATAATATTTATGTATGTTTTGCACATCAAATATCACACAGCCTAATATAGAAGGGCTTTACAAACATTAATTAATTCACTGTCTCAGTTGGAATGTGAATCAGAGTAATATCACTGAAGCATCTGTTCCTTTTTGGTCATGTGCTCATAACAGTGTGAGAGAACAGACCCCAAAATTTAAAAAATGTGTGTCTGGGATTAAATGTAAAAGGATTGGTCCAGCTTGTTTGCAGTTGAGAATAAAATTAACAATCATGGGGAATTTGTAAATACAAAAGGCTAAAAGTTCAAATTTGAAATTGTCCCAAATACCAGAGTGCTGTGAAATTAATTCAGCAATACCGCTGTAAATTAGGGCATACTTCAAAAATATATTTGGAATTGAAGACAGGAAGTTCCTGTAAAAGTCATTGGAACTTTTATTGCAACATCCCTTATCTTCTCTGGCTAGTCTTCCCCTAACCAAACCTGCCAAGCTTCTAAAAACATAACCTGCATTTACCACATTTGCACCAAACCAAAGCAAAGGTCCATAAGATATGCTATCCTGATCCAACCGTCAGCAAAACTGGTGGCAGAGCCTTTACTGATGGTGAAATTGGTTTGGATCAGGCTTCAAACTTTCAAGTTTTTAAACATAGGCATCACACACCACATCTCTGGAAATCACCTAATGCAGTCTAGGGTCTCTAGACAGTCCTTGATAACCAGGAAGAACATGATAGTGGGAGTTCCTGCCAGTAGTCTGTGTGTGGTTTTAAAACACCACTGATGAATGTTCAAAGAGGACTAACAAGTTAAGCCACCAAAGTGCAGCAATACTGTCATTAGCATGTGAGATCCTCAGGGCTCCTATACACGTGCATTGAGCCTGCTCTGACGCACTGGAAATCCAGTGCGTCAGAGCAGACTCAATTAACTGAGTGTACTGAAGCACGGAAATTGATGCGCTCTGGCAGCCTTCCACACCATATGTATCATTGGCACAGTACATCTCTGTGCTAAAAAAATGGTGGCAGGGTGCTTTAAAGTAAAACATGTCCAATGAGATTCAGTTCAAAGTGCCCCACAACTATTTTTTCATTGCAGGGACACACGGGGACAGATCCACGTGACGTGAGGGCACTTTTTAATTAGCGCAGCTCACTAATTAAAGTGCCTGGTTCCGCATCCTGCAGCACATGTAAAATGCCTACAGTGTGTCTTATTCCACTGTTGGAAAAACCAAAGAAAACCTTACAGTGGTTTGAAAAGAAAACATTTTTTAAAAAGTGAGGCATGCATGGGCACCTTGGCAAATGACACTGCTGATAAGTACTAAAATGACATCTTCTAACATTTAATCTTAAATTTGAAAGTGTTCTATCCACAAAGCAATTAAATTAATAAAGAGACACCACAGAACGAATGACAGGCATATTAGGATTCCCATTACTCTTTCCTCTTGGGTTCCTTTAGTAATTTCTCTTTAGTTCATTTATGTCCCTTTAAATGCAGGAAGAACGACACGTTTGCAAGTGTGCAAAATCCAAATAGCTTTATTGCTGAAAGTGAGAAATTGAATAGACTCACAGGGCCAGATTCCCAGCTGGTGTGGATTAGTATAGCTCCATTGATTTCTTTTATACCAGCTGAGAATCTGGATCATGGATCTGAAAGAGGACTAAATTGCCATTCATTTACTGTGGGTAAAGAGAATTCGCATGGGCAGTTACTACAGCTGCACCGTAAGCCCTTGCTTTGTTCATACGCCTATGAATTAAGCCTCTTTAGAGCCCACCTACATTGTAGGCACAGCTGAATCAGGGAATTTGGTCAGCACACAGCTAACCACTACCTTGGCTCCGAGATATAGGGGAGATGGGACCTGAGTCATGTTCTCTGACTGGCTTAAACCCTCATGTATTAGAATATATGCAGTAACCAGGGCACCTGGCTCTGGTGTGTTTGGAGTATATACAGGCTCCTATGCTACCTCTTTCCTGCTTGACTCTGGAGAGCTAGTCTGGGACAGATGGTGGCTCAGCAACCTGCTGTAGAAGAGCAGGAAAGCTCAGATCATCCCCAAAGAACAGGAGGAATATGTGTACCACTCTGATGGCTGCAGGTCTGGCTTGGTTACCCCGTCTTCACACAGCCAGTGCAGACCATGTTCCACATGTCCTTTTTTGTGCCATTGAAGTGTGCCATCCAGAACCTCCCCCACACCAGCCCAAAGTTAGTCTGTGTTTCTCCTTCCTGTACAAATGCATATGCCATGAGTATATGAGTGGGGACACTAAATGTGCCTCCAAAAAATCATGCAAAAATATGTAAAATGCACATTGTTCACTAATACATTCTTTGTATGCAAGTCCCCTTGGTTGTTATATATTTTAAGCTTCAACATTTTTTTCTTTTTGGTAAGTGTGAAATACTCTTCCCAGGAGTTCTGAATAGTTTTGAAAATAGCTATATTTTATAGTATCTTATCCTGCCAAAATAGCTGCACTTTCGCATACAGCACTAGGAACTGCCTGTGTCAACTACTACTGAAGCCAAGGCTCTATAGACTTTGCAGTCAGCTGGACATAATTCTGCACAGCTGGATTCTCTGGTGCTGTGATAAAAATTCTGCAGTAGCAATGGATAAATTTTGAGGATTTTAATAAATTCATTATGAAATTGAATAATACAGCTATAATGCTATCTCCCCTATGTTATTTATTCTGCTGTCAAGTTCAGTGCATTTTATACTATCTCCACAGTTTCCATTGTTAGTGTTCTGTGGATTGTGTTACCAACCACTTGTAACTGTCTCATAGAAGTTTTCATAGGAGGAAGCTAGAAGGGTTAGCAACTAGATAGGGAATAATTTAAGTTTGGGCACAAGAGAGACACTTTGAGGCTGTGCTATAACTATAGAAGTTGACTGTTTCTGTTGCAGTGATAGGCCTTGAACATGTTACCTGCATTGACAACAACATGGACAAACATTGGGCTTCAGAGTCAACAGGCTGTTAACATGAGACAGTTCACACTGCAAAGAGCTGTGGCTGCACGCAGCCATTTTGCATTCACAGGCAAAGCAATCCCACCATGTTTTGCATCTGATTGCTTAGCAATTAGGAATGGCAGCTCAGCAAAGCAAGGGGAACCCAGAGATATGTATAATCCAGAACACTGTAAAAAGCTGGATGTAACCTTGTTGAGATTTTAATTGTAGGGCTAACATCTCTAGCCATGTTCCTTTTGAGTTTCAGAGTGGAACTGCTTTTAAAATAGAGTACATTTTAAAATAACCTTTACCTCTCTTCCCAGCTCTTAGCAATGGCAGTGTGTTGACCCTACAGTGACATGACTGTGCTGACAGGTGCAGCCGCTTCTATTAAAACTATTTCCCTCTTACATGCAGAAAGCAGCGGAAAAAGTTGCACGACCGTCTTCGGCAAAGCCTGCGCTCGGAACGGAATAACATGGTGAACATGGCAAATGGACCCCACCATCCCAACCCACCACCGGAAAATGTCCAGCTGGTGAATGTAGGTTTTACTGTCTAGTACTAGCTCTCACCTGTCAGTGTACGAGCAGCGTTCACCTCACCGCCTTTAAAATCTTATTAGCTGCTACAATTGAATGGCAGGATTTTCCAGTAATCAGAGATTTGTCCACCTGGAAATGATTTGAACTACCTCTAAAAAAAAATCTGATTTAGGATGAATTCAGAACATTTTTATATATGATCATTTCCACACCGCATTAGACATGAGCCACCGGATCTCTGTAGCAGACAGAGAAGTTAAGATACCAGCAATAGCAGAAGACTATGTGCAGAGATGCTTCTCTACAATGTATCAAGTGGGTATGTCATGCCTTTCCCACTGTTTTCCCCAGTTCACTGGCCTGGTAAATGCTGAAGGGGTTCTACTTACCATGGCTCAGCAGTCCTTAATGCCGATGGATATTTGTCTAAGCAAGAACAGCAGTACTAGGCTTTTTATGTAGGGGAGGTGAAGGCCATGCCAAGCTTTAGGGAGAAAATCGGTGTCCCACTTTGTCAATTGCAAGATTTTCATTGACTTCCACAAAGCAGGATTTCTCCCAGAGTCTTCCAAATTGTAGTGACACAATACAGAATAACATGGAAGTCTCTGTGAAAAAGTGGGTTGCTTGACTCCATGAAAAAAAGGAACTGTCACTGCTGACTTATAAGACTTACAAGAAGGAGAATAATGAAGAAGAAAAGGTTGCCTTAGAAAAAAGAGCTGGATTAAATTCCCACCTCAGATAGCTACGTAGCAGTTTGGGATAATGCCATAGCACCTTGGTCAGCTGAACAGCTAAGGATAAACTTTTTATCAGTGACGCACAAACTCTGTAGCTAGGGACAGAACTTGCACATAAACCGGTATAAGTGATCAGAAACCAATTCTGACCTTGGCTTAGGTTCTGTGTAAGATTCCAGTGTCTACAAGAGTTTCTTCCTTCCTGCCTTTCTCCCTGGGAGTCTGGTTTGTCCAGAAATAAAGTGGGCTTCATGTAGCCTCCAGTCATTCCAGCCATCCTTTTTCAGTATTTCAACATCATTGTAAATCTGTGTGTCAGGACAGGACAGGGGTGAGATCCTTGCCCAACTGAAGGTAGTGGCAAAGCTTCAGAAGAAACAGGATTTCAACTCCTGTCTTCTGCTGAGCTCAGTATCCAGTATTTCCCCTTCAGAGACCTAACTAAGCAGCCAGATTCTTAAGAGCTGAGAAACCAACGGTTTGTATTAATAGCAATTGAGAATTCCAGCAAGCAGCCTCAGCAATGCCCTATTGAGGATATTTGGAGATCCCCAAATATGACCCATGATCCATATGACCTGTACTTTTTTTTTTTAATTTGGCTGTACCTGTGCAGGTATTTCAAATTGTTCCTTATGTTTTCATTGAGAATTATGCAACAGACTCAGACTGGTGTTACTGACAATATATGAGCCATAGTATAACCTCCACTGAAAACAGTTATTTGCAGACCAGGTACTTGACAATATTCACAATATGTTCTTCATCAAGAAAGGCAGCAAGTAAGATGGTGCTGCTAAAGAAAGTGTCTCCCAGTGCCTGAATAAGGGTGTTTGTGCCCAAAAGATTGCAAAGAACTTTTTTCCAACTATTTAGTTGGTCTAATAAAAGATATTACATCTACCCCCAAAGAACCTTGCCTGCCTGTGTCCTTAGACCAACATGGCTACAACCAACAACACCAGCTATAGAAAGTGTTACATTCAAAGTCCCCATCCATGAAGTACTTGAATTTGCCTATAAAGCATATCTATTTTATAAATCCTAAACTGCAGGCAGCTCTCACATTAGCTGACTCTCTCCTGTTTGGGATTTAAAGTGTGTGTGTACACATGTGAATATGTGTGCGTGAGCGAGTGAGTTGTACGCTCCAGTATATAAAGATGGGGGTTTTCTATTTTTTCAGCAGTATGTATCGAAAAATGTAATATCCAGTGAACATGTAATTGAGAGAGAAACAGAGACATCATTCTCCACGAGTCACTATACCTCAACAACGCATCACTCTACAACAGTCACCCAGACACCCAGCCACAGGTACGACAGTGAAAAAGACAGGCGGTTCTTGGATGTCAGTTCTAGAAGAATGCAGGGTAGATTTGCACTTTGTAATCTAATGGAATATACCCTTCTAACAGAAGTTTTTATGAGCTCTAGTTTACTTCATAAGATGCTGTTAAAGGATATACATAGCACAGTGCATAAAATGTAGAGAATTGTTTTAATATAAAAGGGAGGGAGGGAGGGAGGATGGGAGGGAGGGAGAGATGGGGGAGGTGAAAGGAAGGTGGGAGGGTAATGCTGAGAGAGGCAAACAAGCAAGGCATAAACCCATAAGAGTAGAGGGGTCACAAAAGCTATCCAGGTAATGGGATAAAATAATCCATGTTTAGACCATACTTAACACAGTCCAAGCTGTGGATGGTTTCTTGTTCTGCAATTTCCAATTTGAGGGTTTTTTTAAAGTTTTGAAGTTCTGCCCAAGAACACCTACCCTGAGGTCAGCGATGGAGTGTCTAGGGAGGTTGAAGCATTCTGCCACGGGCCTTTGTGTCTTTTTAAAGCTGATGTCAGATCCGTATTCATTCATTCTTGCACGTAGGGATCACCCCATCTGCTCAGTGTATACAGCAAAGGTGCACTATAAGTAGGTGATGGCTTATATGATGTTGGTAAAGATGCAAGTGACTGTGCCTCGGACGTTATATTCTGTGTTTTCTAATCCAGTGATGATGTGGTCTGAATTAATGAGGCAGCACAGCTTCCATCTAGGTCCACTGCAAGGTTTAATGCCTTGCTAAGAATGGGAGTTAGGGTAGCCTGTGTTTAAGAGATGCTGTTTGAGATTGTTGGGGCTGTCTGGAAGCCAGGACAGGTTTGTCCCCCATGACTACCTTGACACGCATGGTCCTCTTTTTCCAGGAGAGGTTGGAAGTCATTAATGATGTATCAAAGGTATTCTAGCCAGGGGCTGTCAATGACAGCCAGAGGGATTCTGTTGTCCTGAGGTTGGTACTGTAGCAGGTCAGAGCAAAGTCTGAGTTTGGCGGTGTTGATTTGAGTGGCTACAGTTTTGGGATTGCATTGTAACTGTAAGATTCCCTGTTCCAGTTCCTTAAAGCGTACATCCCAGTTGGTACAATCAGAGCAGATACAGCTGTAACATAGACGTTGACTGTACACAGTGGATCTACTGGTGCGCTTAGAATAAAACCTGGTGGCATGAAAGTAGCTGTCCCTAGGAAATGAATTTGGTGGATGCAGTATTCCAGCATCAGTTTCATGAAGGGGCTGATGTTTCTCTAGAGATTCCTTTCCATATCCCCAGACAATGAAGATGTCATTGATGTACCTTAGGCATATCACAGGGATGAGAGGGAAGCTGCAGAGGAAATGGACTTCAAGGCCTGTCATGAATATGTTAGGATATTGGGGGGCCATCCATGAGCCTATGACAGTGCCATTTGTTTTTAGGTAGGGCTGTGTGAAGCTTTGGTCCCTGATTTGATTCGGCAGAGATTCGGCCCGATTAGGTGACTGAATCCAAATTGAATCAAAGGACCCTTTAATTTCTCTGAATTGAATTGGAACCCTCTGAATCAATTCGGAAAGATTCAGAAAGATTCAGAGATTCGGACATAGACACAGTTTTAAATGTTTTTTCTACATACCTCCAGGTAGCTGAGGCAAATGGAGTGTCCCACAAAAGCGCGGGAGGCTCCCCGGCACACTCGGCAGCAGACCAGAAGTGGATCACAAGCACTTCCGGTCCACTTCCAGGTCCTCTGGGAAGTGTGCTGCCCCCCGCCCCCGCACCTCTTCTCTGGCTCAGCAGCTGGTGCCTCCTGGGTTGGGTGGGGGCACCCAGTGTCCCACCATGGCCGATCACCAAGCCAGATGGGCACGGGGGCACCCCCTAGCGTGCTCCTCAGTGGACCACTTCTGGGTTCGCTGCTAAGCACGTGGAGGCCCTCCCCCACTCCTGTGGGACGCTCCATCTGCCCCAGCATCATGGCGATCACAAGCCGCGCTAGTACCTCGAGGTATGTAGAAAAAATATTTAAAGCTGTGTCTATGTCCAAATTGCTGATTCTCCAAATCGGCACCAAATCTTCAGATTCGGATTTGGCCGAAACAAATCAGGGACAGTGATCCAAATCAACAAATCAAATCACTGTCCCTGATTTGGGCTGAATACAAATTGAGTAGGGCCTACTTCGCACACCCCTATTTTTAGGTATAGTCAATTCCAAAATCAGAAAGAGGTGTGTATGAGGACAAAGTAAGATAGTGTAACAGAAACAGAAGCAGCGTTCTCATAAGATATAATCTTCTTTATAATTTGCAATCTTTCCTTATTGGGGATGTTGATGTATAGAGACGTGACATCCATGGTGGCTAATATGGTGTTTGCTGGTTTCTTTAAGAAATGTGCAGTGTGTTTGAAAGAGCTAGAGCTCCAGTGGCATATGGGAATAGGATGGAGTCAATTTAGCCAGAAACTCTCTGTGATGGTGCCAGTACTGAGACAATGAGGCATCCTGTGTTGCTTGGTTTGCGGATCTTGGGTAATAAATAAAAATTGCTAGGCCTGGGATGCCAGGAAGAATTCCTGTACCACTGCAAAAAGAGATGTATTAAAAATGCTTGGGTTTGGGGTTTTAATCTGAAGATGAATGGCACTTGACGTCAGTTCACTGAAACTAATTATCTTTACCAGAATTTACAAAGAGCTTTATTGATTGCATGCAGTTTCATTACGAATACTGTGAATTGTAATTTATGCTGATTGCTAAATTAGTGAAAGGTCTTTTTTTTTTTACCACTGTAGCTAGTGGGAGCTGCCTTAGTAGGTACTGCCTCATGACTTGTGATCCTTTTTCCTTCTCAGACTTCACCTTTCCATGGTCTTCACAGAAGCAGAGGCATCTTAATGTTTTTGAACACCATTATTAATAAAATGCAGGGTCTCCTATTAAACTGCTTCTGTATGAAGTCTAAGATGCAGATCCCAAGCTGTAGACAGATTTTTCTGTCCCATTGTTAAACTTTAGCATCTGCTTCTGAATTTGAAATCAAAGTTTTCTTTCCTTCTCTCTCCCTGCTTTCCCTCCCACCCTACCAAATTCTCCTCTCTCCCTTCCTCATCATCTCTTCATCAGTTGGAGTAATGGCCACACTGAAAGCATTATCTCTGAAAGCCATTCAGTGCTTGTGAGCTCATCTGTAGAGAACAGTCGGCATACAAGCCCAGCAGGACCCAGAGGACGCTTGAACGGAATAGGAGGTCCACGAGATTGCAACAGCTTCCTCAGGCATGCAAGAGAGACTCCCGACTCCTACCGAGACTCCCCTCACAGTGAAAGGTACTACCACGAATTGATTTTCCTCTCTCAAACTGGCAGAACAAGGTGGTTCTAAATCTAAATAGATCCAAAGCAGACCTTAATAGCTTAGATCTGCAGACGAAAACTTAGCACCTTTGCTCCTTTAAGGAAGGCCCCTCCTCATTCATAAATATATGAAGCAATATACTAGTAGTTTTAATCTATCAAATACATGTCTTCCTTTCCTTCCTCTTCTGGACCTAGCTTATTGCTAATGGGTAGCAGTTCATGCTTGGAGAAGATACACCAGTAATAATTTGCCAGGGATTTTCAGTGCAACATAAAGATAATAAGTGATGTAGAAGCAGACCTTTTGCCTAGCTCCATTAGTCTGTACACAAGTAAGGAAGCATATGGCACTTGCCAGAAACAAGAAGTGAAGATAAAAGGGGAAACATTTCAAAAGCACCTAAAGGTATGTCTACACCTGTGGGGCCCAAACTTTTGGCCCCATGACCTGGTTGAATGGTGTGCGGTTCAGTCTGTTGGCCAGATCCCGTACAGGGTTGGTGCATGGGGTTGTTCCATGGGTGCACTCCTGCACAATGGCTTGACCATGTGTCAATATGATCAGTCATTGAGGACTATATTATCTAGCCTCAGGGCTCTCCGTGCATTCAGAAATTGGGCAGCAAGGGAGCATCAATTAACACAGTCACTGCTACTTCACCACCACATTTCTGGACACTTGTGGAGCCCCACAGGTCAGATGACACAGCTCTGTAGGCCAGAGGTTGAGTGAGCACCACTGGTCTACACTACTAGCTAGGGCCACTCCCAGCAACCCACTCCCAAACCCACCAACAATCTACATGAAAAACCCCTTCACTAACCCACCTCGCCGTCTGTCCAATCTGTACACAGAAGGTCTCCTGGTCATCAGGGTCTAAATGTAAGCCTCCCTTTATGTCAGTCCCCCTGCAATATAATCAGAATTCACCCAGGATGAAAGCTGAAAACACAGGAAGTCTGGAGCACCTGACTTCCAGCCCTTCTGTACCTGACTTCCTGTCTCCCTTGGTTATAATCAGAATTAAACATAGATGGAGAGACAAGTAGTGGACAGACAGATTTTTCGAAGTATTTTAGTGAAACCCTAGAAATTTTAGTGTAATTTTAGTATTTTAGTGAAACCCCTAGAAATTCTTCTGCCCATTAACATCTCCTTCTATGTATAGTGTGCACCTGTAGCAGTGTTATAGAGAGGGAATAGTGGCTCTTTTGGGCTAATTAAGAGCAACTCTCAGGTTTGATCCTAAATAGCATGTAAACATGCCCTAAATGATTTAGGAGCTCAAGACTCATTGACTGTTAGTTTGATTTTTGCTCCTAAATTCTTTATATACCTTTTGAAAATTACTTACTTGAATGATTTAAAAATAACACAAGGATAGCAGGAAAAAGATCTCGGGGCATGATCAAGTTACTTTTGCTATGAACAGTGCTAATTGAGAACTTTTCCACAAAGTGAATTTCCACTTTGTTCATCCAGACCACAGCTCCTGATTGAAATGCACACGTTTCAACAAAACTGGCATTAGGAGCAGTATTCCAGATCCAGAGTAGACCTTGTTCAAAATGATACCAGGATAACTAGGTGGACAGACATTTTCCTAGGATGGAGGAATCTCAGGTCCAAATCTCTGCTTTGCTTCATTCAAACCTGGTCTCCCAGATAGCTATTCTAGGCTGAGTCAATCTATCCTTTGAAGCCCGTGCCTGCTACAGGGCCGGGAAGTCCGGGTGAGGGTGATCCCCTGCCCTCCATTAATGCTGACTTTGTGAAGGAACATCTTGAGAAGCTGGATACCTTCAAGTCAGCCGGCCCTGACAATCTTCACCCCAGGGTACTCAAGGAGCTGGCGAGCATCATAGCCCAGCCTCTAGCGCGGATCTTTGAAAACTCTTGGCACTCTGGTGTAGTGCCCGAAGACTGGAAGAAGGCCAACGTGGTGCCTATCTTCAAGAAAGGGAGGAAAGTGGATCCGGCTAACTATAGGCCCATCAGCCTGACTTCTATCCCGGGGAAGATCTTAGAAAAGTTTATTAAGGAGGCCATCCTTAATGGACTGGCCGACGCCAACATCTTAAGGGATAGCCAGCACGGGTTTGTTGCAGGTAGGTCTTGCTTGACCAATCTCATTTCCTTCTACGACCAGGTGACCTATCACCTGGACAAGGGAGATGAGATTGATGTCATATATCTTGACTTCAAAAAAGCCTTCGATCTGGTGTCCCATGATCGTCTCTTGGAGAAACTGGCCAATTGTCGCCTTGGGTCCCCCACGATCCACTGGCTGGAAAATTGGCTCCGGGGTCGGACCCAGAGGGTAGTAATTGATGGAAGTCACTCATCGTGGTGTCCTGTGACCAGTGGGGTCCCCCAGGGCTCTGTCCTTGGACCCATACTGTTCAACATCTTCATTAACGATGTGGACACTGGAGTCAGAAGCGGACTGGCCAAGTTCGCCGATGACACCAAACTTTGGGGCAAAGCATCCACGCCAGAAGACAGGCGGGTGATCCAGGCTGACCTGGACAGGCTCAGCAAGTGGGCGGATGAAAATCTGATGGTGTTCAATGCCGATAAATGCAAGGTTCTCCACCTTGGGAAGAAAAACCCGCAGCATCTTTAGCCTGGAAAAGCGCAGGCTCAGGGGTGATCTGATGGCCACCTACAAGTTTATCAGGGGGGATCACCAGTATCTGGGGGAACGTTTGTTCACCAGAGCGCCCCAAGGGATGACGAGGACGAATGGTCACAAACTACTACAAGATCGTTTCAGGCTGGACATAAGGAAGAATTTCTTTACTGTCCGAGCCCCCAAGGTCTGGAACAGCCTGCCGCCGGAGGTTGTTCAAGCGCCTTCATTGAACACCTTCAAGATGAAACTGGATGCTTATCTTGCTGGGATCCTATGACCCCAGCTGACGTCCTGCCCTTTGGGCAGGGGGCTGGACTCGATGATCTTCCGAGGTCCCTTCCAGCCCTAATGTCTATGAAATCTATGAAATCTATGAAGCTGCTGTATTTTGTATAAATAACTAATTATTCAGTGGGCCAGAGAGGGAGGAGGGCAGGACACAAAGCGATGTGTCTAAAATGCAGCAAAGTAAATCTAGGTTATATCCCTGGAAAAAAATTCCTTTTGGTAAGAAGAGTAGGACAGTTGAACAGGCTGCCCAGGGAAGTGGTGGAACCCCCTTCACTGGAGGTTTTCAAGCAAAGGCTAGACAGGCATCGGTCAGGCATGGTTTTGGAGCAGTGCATCCTGCAGCTGTGCTGGGGTCTGAGACTTGAGGTCTTTGCTGGCCCTATGACACCAGAATTGTAAATCCTGAATCACATCCCCCCACATCCCAGGCGGTGCTTGGAACACCAAGTGGTTGGCCGTTCTGAATTGGGTGATTCTGTATAGATTTTATCCTGGTGTGGAACGGGAACTTTTTTGAAACTCTTGGAAACATTCACAGGAAGGGAAAACAGCTTGCAGCCCAGCTCTACTTATGAACCAAGCCGCTGCAGTTGGTGAGTATAACTAAAGCCCTGTGGCTACAGTTGTCCAAATTAGAGTGTCAGTACAAATAGTACAGAGATGCAGCCACAACGGAAGAAGCAAATGGATATTTGCAATGACTGTAAGCTGCTGCTGCTGTATTGCATTTACAGCAGCACCTGGAAAGGCCAGTCTGGATAAGGGCCCTACTGTGTACGTCTAAAGGAGCAGGAGGCAGAACTACAGTCACTGTCTAGCTACATATTTGCATCTGCAACTTTTAAAAACAGGAAGCTAATGCCAGTTATGCCTGTCTGACTCTGAGGCCCCAACTGATGGGCTATAAATTAAGCTGCGGGTGGTTACAGAATTCTTTGGGTTAGTATCCAAGGAATGAGATAAAAGAAATGAGAAGGGGTATCCGCCACAGACCAGCAGGATGTGAGGACAGGGAGAACAAAATATTTCTGGACTAACTCTGAGTGGTGTGAAATCGCAGTGAAATTTTAACGCCCCAGATGTCTGTGGTGTCATAAATACAGTCAAACCAGCATCATCAGAGAGGGTCTTCAGTTGGATTTTACTATCCAAAAACACAGAATGTGCAACTGGAGTAGAAGCCATCTGTCTGATAGCAGTTCTTACAAGGACAGAGGAACTAGTTAAGAATGTAGTGACGAAAAGGAAGCTTGAACCACATGGTGTGAGCTGTCTGAACACAGTGCATAGGCCTGCTACCCTTAGCAAGTGCTAGGTCATTGGTAGCTGCAGGTTTGCTAAGGAAAACTGTCTGTAACTTACCAAGGAATTTAGCTTTCAAACAATGCAAGTGTCTAGCAGCTATCAGAACCTAAATCATATAAACAGCCATGGCCCTGAACCAACAGAGCACTTAAACACATGCTGCACTTCTAATCATATGTGTAGTGGATTACTCAGGTGAGTAAAGTTAAGCATGTACTTAAGTGCTTTGCTGGATTGGGCCCTATAGCAGTGAATACAGCATTTTGAACCATCTGGGAGCCACGTAGATTGTACTGCCAAGTTCACACAGATGAAGTGTATCATACTTCGGCATATTTGATCCTCTGGATGCAAGGAGAAGAGATTGTTTGCCTGGCCCTTCTGGACTATCCAAGGTCATCTGAGCAGCATTTTGACACATTAACTGTTTTTTCAGGTATATGTCTTTTCATTCCAGCTGGGAGGAAGAGGGCATCTCTCCAAATATTACATTTCCTGAAAGAAAATGTTCAGGGAAAAATACAGGCAGCATTTCTCTAATAAATCACCAGACCTTGATCTCTTCCCTGAAGTGGCAATGACCTCTGAAGAGGAGAGACATTTCCCTGAGTGGCAGACTAGTCTTCAGCTATCTTCACCATGCACAAAATACATGGCAAATTATTTCTGGTACCTGAAGGGGGGTGGGCGCGCGCGCGCGTGTGTGTGTGTGTGTGTGTGTGTGTAAGTGAGCAAGAGAGTTATTTTAAACCAATGCTAAGTTTGAAATATAAAAATATAAAACATTCCATAAAGTAAGAATTACTTCCTTACATACCAACTAAAACTTGGCTGTACTGTGAGTTAGGAAATCAAGAATGTGTTTCCCTCACATTCTGGACCCAACAGCTTCTCTCAAATTACATTTTGCATTGAGAGTGCAATGCAGGTTGGGGGACTTTGTCCTCATCTGCTGTTACAACAGCTCTAGTTCCATGGAGGTCCCTGAAAAACCATGAGCTGCTGCTAGCTTGGTATTCAGTCAACTATTCTGTAGAAAATACTTGCCACTTCTCAATATAGAGAAGCTTGCAGAAATTAGCTCTTCCCTGACATCTGAAGCTATACTAACATAACTAAAGGTATAACTTCCTATGGATTTAGTTCAGCCAACACAACTTTGTATGTGGATGCAGTTTAAACTTAGCTTATATCAGTTGTGTCAGTAAATTTACAGGTACAAGCTAACTCTACATAACTAGCTTTATGCTAAAAGAAGACTGTCAACACACAATTTCACACTGGTGTGTCTAAAACTGATTTAGTTAAAATTCCTGTATGTAGACAAGCCCTACAGTTATAAGCTGTAAACCATCTAAGGCATGTTAGTGGAGGTAAAAAGATTTCAGTTCCCTGGACACCAGCTATCTTAACACTGAGTGGAATAAGAGGGAGCGTTTCTGAAAAGAGGGAGTGATTTTATTTTATTTATTTGACAAAATGAGCCTATTAATTGCTCACAAGTAACCAACTTGACTCCTTGACAGGAAGGACTGACTATAGCTTTCCTTTTTTTCCTAGAAGCAATGGGCCAGTTCCTTAAGTCCTTTAAATCTATGTAGCTCTACTGAAATCAGCAAATCTAGACCAGTTGCCAAGAATCTAGCTCGGTTTCTTTTTTTCCCAGTTGTCTTGCTGTGCGTAATCAAAGCAAATATGCAAACGTTGGATAGCCAGAGATTAGATAACAAATTCGACTTCATTTTGATTCTGTTAATTTCACTCAGCCAAATATCCACTAATTAAAAGCAAAGTGCTCTCACCTAACTTGCATGAGCAGGTCTGTGGAAGACATTCATCTTGGGTTGAGCTTACAGTTGAATATGACTGAAATGGAGGAAAGCAAAGTTCAGATTAGAGGAAAAATGGGCAAATGATGCAAGATTTCTTACTGAGCATAACAACAGGTAGGTGAGTGGGGCATAAACCATGATGCTGCTTAAGGGAGAGACAGGAAAATGGAGCTAAGGGGGTACCTCATCCTCCTGTCCCCAGGGACCACCCACTCATGCACATTCTGCACCTTGCCTGCAGTGGCTCTGACAGCAGTGGCAGTGCAGGATACAGGACCAGGACATAGGACCAGTGGTCAGAGGTCCACTGCTGGAAGGAAAGGAGACATCAGTTCCTTTTTTGCTGCTAAAAATCAGTGTTTAAGTGAACGTGTGGCACGTGT
This sequence comes from Alligator mississippiensis, assembly GCF_030867095.1. Lineage (NCBI taxonomy): Eukaryota > Metazoa > Chordata > Crocodylia > Alligatoridae > Alligator > Alligator mississippiensis. The sequence goes on along the minus strand of NC_081826.1, from coordinate 156,337,498 downwards.
CAATGGCAAAGTAAAGGAGGTGATGTTTCCCTCCTGCCAACCCTACAGCAGCCACTTCTGGCTGCTGCTCCTGTACCATGGGCCATCACCACCTGGGGCATGTTACTGGTCATCTAGGGATGCCTCCTAGATGATGGTTTAGTTCTATTTCTAAAACTCACTTCAACTGCTAACCTTCCCCAGAAAGATATCAAGGGACTCAGAGCAAATTCTCTACAGGGCCATTAACACTGAGCCAAAGTATCTTTTATGTCTGTTGTTGTTACCACATGAGGATAGGAAGTACCACAAGTTTGGATTTAAGAAGCTGTCACAAAGCCGTTACATCTGGGGTTTAGCTCCACATCCCCTGTGAAACAGGCAGAGATCCCCACACAAAAAATAATAATTTACAAAGTCTGAATGAAACGCCATAAGGATCATGTTCCACTTAAGGTAAAGCTGCCATGACAGGGAGAGATTTTTCAATATTCAAAGACAAGCACAGTGTTTATGAGATGGTAATTATAGTATGGGCCAGATACTCAAGTGCTCAGTAGCCAGCTGCTTCCATTGAAAAGTGTGGAGTATTCTGAGCCTTTCTGGTTGAGTACGTTGTAACGTGAGGGATTGGCCTGTATTACTAAACCCTCTGGCTCCGTTTTGTACAGTCAGTGGAACTAACTGCTGTGTAACACACTACTTAAGCCAAATAAAGGTGGCAAAACTTCTGCAGACAATTGCATGCATCATTCAGAAAAGGCATTCCTCTGTCCCTGGAGCTATCCAATTTGACATCACAAAAATGTGAGAAATGGGTAATGGTAAGATAACTTGTTGTTCTTGAAGTCAGCATTCCTTAATGATTTCTTTTATGTTTAATCCCTTCTCCACCTTGATGGGGCCTTTCTGTGTGTCTCCTTATTCAGGTATGTATCAGCTATGACCACCCCAGCTCGCATGTCACCTGTAGATTTCCACACTCCGAGCAGTCCAAAGTCCCCCCCTTCAGAAATGTCTCCACCAGTATCCAGCTTAACTGTGTCAGTCCCTTCTGTGGCGGTGAGCCCCTTTATGGAAGAGGAACGGCCTCTCTTGCTGGTAACTCCACCACGGTTACGGGACAAGTATGACCATCACATTCAGCAGTTCAACTCCTTCCACCACAATCCTGCCCATGAGAGCAACAGTCTACCCCCTAGTCCTCTGCGGATAGTAGAGGATGAGGAATATGAGACCACACAGGAGTATGAGCCAGCACAGGAGCCTCCAAAGAAACTAGTCAACAGCCGGAGGACAAAGAGAACAAAACCCAACGGCCACATTTCCAACAGAATGGAAATGGACACTGACACAAGCTCTGAGAGCACCAGCTCTGAGAGTGAAACAGAAGATGAAAGAATAGGCGAGGATACACCTTTCCTGAGCATACAGAACCCCCTGGCAACCAGCCTCGAGTCAGCCGCAGCCTACCGACTGGCTGACAACAGGACTAACCCAACCAGTCGGTTCTCTACACAGGAAGAATTACAAGCAAGGTTGTCCAGTGTAATAGCTAATCAAGACCCTATCGCTGTATAAAACATAAACACACACATAGATTCACATGTAAAACTTTATTTTATATAATGAAGTATTCCACCTTTAAATTAAACAATTTATTTTATTTTAGCAATTCCGCTAATAGAAAACAGGAGAATTAAAAAAAAAAAACTTTTATAAATTAAATATATGTATGTACAAATGTGTTATGTGCCATATGTAGCAATTTTTTACAGTATTTCAAAATGAGAAAGATATCAATGGTGCCTTTATGTTATGTTATGTTGAGAGCAAGTTTTGTACAGTTACAGTGATTGCTGTTCCACAGTATTTTGCCTAACCTTCCAACCTTCAGTTTTCCTGGCTTTTTTGTGCATTGCATTATGGTAACTGGATGTATGATTTGCAAGAATTGCAAAAGTCCCTCTGTTTGCTTGTAGTAGTCCCCAGTCAAAAAGCCCTGTAATGAATGGCATACTCACCCATCCACCTCCCCCAAAAAGAGATACTATTTTCTTCTATGAGGTTTTATTTGCTTTCCATATATGAAATTAGTTTTGTCTGCTCTCTGCCAGCCAAAAGGTTTGCTTCGTTGGGCACTGGAATAATAGTAGATCCAACAGCATGCTACTATTAGTTACAGCAGGATAACAAAAACTGCATTAAATAATGTTACTTATTAGAAGGAAAGTAATACTGTGATTTTAAACTGAATATATTATTAAGCAGAAGTCAGCTTGTACTCACTAGAAGCTGTCATTTCATTTTTTTCAGATATTAATTGTTCTAGTTATCCCTTACAAGATGGGTTCAGTGTAGCTGAGGCTGCAAACCCAGAACTTTACAAAAGAACAAGATTTCTATTAGTTTAAGTTAATAGGGAAACTATTATAGCAGGTATCTGTAACCAACCAAGGAAGAGAACTAGTTGGAACTAGTTGGAAAAAAATGCCACTAATAAAGGTGCAATCATATTTTACCTGTATTTTTAATGTTGATTTTTAATAGACAATTTAGTCTTTTGTTTGCAAAAGGATGCAATCAGAAAAAAAGCCAACCTATAGGAATAAATGTTTTGTAACTTGGTCGTGTGGCTATTAGAATGAGTTTCATCCTTGTACATAGCAGCAACTGGCAGGGTGGAATTAGTTAGCTGAATCATTAAAAAAGAATAGATGGTGGGAAAGACATAACCTAAAACTTACTGACTTTGCATCCGGTGGCCTGTTTCAGTTTGTTTATATATTTATTTAAATTTTCTATCAAAGGCCTATTTCTGTAGACAAGCACGCTGCATTGATCAGGCCCATAATGTGCATGGGGACTTGTTATGAATGTGCATGTGACCAGTGACTGCATTAGAATCTGTGACTGGGAAATAGACAAATGTGGTATCAATACTGGGATTGTTGCTCCTTTTCAAACCAAAAAAAAAAAAGCAAATGGCCTCTTTTGCACTGAATTCTGATCAATTTAGTGAGGTGACTGCCTCTTACTTGATTTTGCTTAAGTTCAGGCGGCACAATGCAGCCTCAGGACTGATGTTAAAAGCAAATGTTCTGTGTGGCCTCCTGAGAGGATGATAGGAGCACATCTGTTCTGTAAGTAGTACTGATTCTAAATAAGAACCATCTTAGTACAACAGAAACATCAGCCAAACTGTATCTACGCCTTGGGCCATGCTCTGATCCTCGTTGCTCAGAGGTAAACAAGTAAAAAAAAGATTGTGTTGGACCTGAAGTCCCAGTTCAGCAAAGCACTTAAGCACATACTTAAACCCATCCCCAATTGGAAAAGCACTTAGCACCATGCTTGAGTCCCAATGACGTTACTAGAACACAAAAAAAAGTTAAGTACATGCTTAAATGCTTTGTGGAGCTGCACTGAACTGCCGATTCAGGACCTAAGATTGGGATTTGGCTTCGTGCAGAAAACAAAGCTGCTTAGTAGTTTGGATAAAAACACTGCGCTATAGCACTGTATGTTCAAAACAGAGTGTGTAAACACAATTTTATTTTGAGGTGAGTAGGGTTAACCATCCAATCAAAGCAGTCAGGGAGTAGCAATAGGGTTGCAAGATGGAATCCTTGTGGTGGTGTACAAGAATGAGCAGGTGTTTTCAGTGAAACAGCTCGGGCAGTGGGCTTGCGTGTGTTTTGTGTACAGCCACGTATTTGAAACACATGCAAGAGACTGCAGAGTTCTTAATTACTGTATTACCATGATGCAGATACCCTCTGTTTTCCCTCTTGTTTGCATGCATATAGTATATCTTCATCCTGCTTCACAGTGTCTTTTTATTCCCTCTGTACACAACCCAGGGCCCTGTGTAAATCCTGGATGCCAAGTACTCATTTTGCACGCTATTTATTATTACTGCTTGCAGTACAGTAGTACAGGTAGCCTCACCAGAGATCCTATTGTGCTAACCACATGGAAGAAGGCCTAGTGGGTGGAGGTTTCAAAAGTGCCTGGGACATGGGCTCTTAAATTAAAAGCCTGTTCCAAAACCCACTGAGGTCAGTGGAAAGTTTTCCATTGATTTCAGTGGGGTTTGGATCAGGACCTAAGACCTGTTGCTTAATGACTAGGTTACAGAGATAAAAGGATGGGAGTAGAATCAGGTAAATCACTGTCAAAGCTTGGAAGAAAATCACGTCTTTAGTACCCTTCCAGTGAACCAATTTTATCCACATAGCAAGGGCACCAACACAAAAGAAAGGAATGCCGAGGACCTGTGCATGTGTGACACTCTCCATGCGGGGCTGGGGAAATAGGTTGCATTTCTTCTATTGCACTGAAGAGCTATCAAGACAAAAATGGCCTCTCTCTGTACATGTGGTATAGGTCGCAATAGGGTATGAGCCTGAGAGTTTTGGGATGGGGCTTTCAAATGGCCCCAAGTGAAAGTCCATGGGAGTTGGCTGTCTCACTCCACTCCTTTGAAAATCACAGCAGGGCCTGGGGTGAGCCAGCAGAATGACCCTGGGTTTACATTAGCCTGAGAAGAGCATCTGGCCCCTCACCTCTCGACTTATCTAATACCCCTGGAAGGACTCAACTCCCACAACTTGGCCACTCCCAAGATGTGATTCCATCTTTTACATGCAAGCTGCTGCTGGGGGAAGAGGGTTGTCACCACTTGTATTTGGGCTTGAGCCTGCAGAGGTGCTGAGTAATTCCTGGACTCACTCTGTGTCTCTTGAAGGACTGAGCCTGACATGCGAAAAACCTAGCTGTTAGCATCAACTTCAGGAAGGAAAGCCTATTCTCTAAGGCAGGACCAGCAGCTCTCTCAGGGCCACTGGCCCCATCCACCCGCAGCTCTTGGTCTGATAGGGAACCTCTGCCAGACTTTTTTCTAACCCTTAATTGGAAGTGAAACAGCAATCTGAGGAGGAACACAGGAGCAGGGAGGTCAGGGGCAGTAAATCTGTCCTGATTGTCCTGATTTCAATAATGACATCCCCCTGTTTGGCTTTGAGGAAATTCCACATGACCTGACAGTCCTGTCTGAACTGTATCCCAGAAAAGGGTGTGCAAAATACAGTGGGCCTCTTCTTCAGTTGGTACATGTCAGCACAGGTTCACCAATGCCTGCTTCCACTGGCCAAGAGTCGCCCGCCCCCCGAGGAAATGACCAAGCTGCTTCTGCAGAGCTCCTGACAATGACACTGAAAAGCATCCCCCACCTATTTATCCATGCTTTGTGAGCACTAGTCTAGGAAATGAGGCAGGGAAGGCATTGAGGCTCCATGCTCAGTATCTCTGTCTCCAGCATGCTTGAGATCAGCAGCAGGGGCAGCCCCCAGGGCAGCTTTGTGGCTTCATTTCTGGGCTTGGCATGCATGGAGAAGAACAGGTCAGCAGGGCAAGGTTCTCAGAGTTGCTGCCGAAAGTACCGTGAACCTGAATAGATAGACGTACGCTTACCTGTCCCATGGTTTCCTACCTCATCCACCTGCGAGAGTTGGGGGAGGACAATTATTTGCTTTCCCAGGGAAACAATAAGCCTTCCTTTCCTTTCTCTCATTTCATGACAAAGAGACACCATCTTCCTGTTCCCCTCCAGTTCCCGTACCTTTACACAAATGATAAAATGATTGCTCGTGCATCCAGGAAACCAATTTTTTGCCTGTGAAGCAGGCATCTCTCACCGTGATGATCCTAAGCAAAGCCTGTTCTCAGCCGTTGGCACTGGCTACGTTCCATCAGCCATACTGACTTCTGACCAGAAAAGCACCTATGAAATGCTGCAGAGAAATGCAGACAAAGAAAATGGCCACATATCATCATTTTAATTATATATTCTGTTGTAAATACATCTTGTACATACTTGGATGTTTTTGTGATCATTTACTGTTATTATGGGTTATGTATCAATGATGCTCTCTCAGTTTATTGTGTAACACTGTAAATAACATAATCTCCTTCATTATTTATACTTAGGCATCTAACACACAGAGAGAGTTGTCTTCATATTACTTTAAGATCTATGACAAAAATCTGTTTGTTTTCCTTTTGCTTTACAATGTAATGTATCATTTTTCCTCCCCTTCTTCCCCCTCCCCCTGCCTTTTTTTTCCTTTTAAAGAGAGTAATAATTTATTGTTCAGGAGAGAGAGAATGTATCTGTAATGCAAACTGTTCAAAGAATGCACCACGGAAGGCCATAAGGTACTGATAAACTAAAGAATTTATTATCCCAAATACTAAGCAATAAGTAATTGTTGATTTATTTAAGTTTTTATTGTTCATTCTCAGTAAAAGAGGTCCTGGAATAAATTGCTACTGTGTTGTACTGGCACAGTTGCTCAGCAGACTGCTTCAGTCCATTAGGTTTTACCTTTCTGGCTCCCTACCCCAGCATCATGCTACAGTATTATGTTATCTAGCTCCAAAATTTTCTTTGGTGAGTTACATACCTTATTTGTCATTTTAGCTGGATTTTTCCCTTGCCCTCATTTCTGGAGTGGAGTGTCCCATCCAGTCTGCTGACCCATGCCCTTATTCCTAGAGCTCAGATGGCTCATTACTGATACAAATATAGCATTTTTCAAGATGCAGTTCAAGTTTTAAAAAAGGACATCCCAGCATAAATGCATTGGCCATTTGGTAGGGATTCATAGTCTGGTTCTACCAAGTTTTCCTATCAAAAAAATTATTCCAAAGTTTGTGTTATATCCTTACATTGCTTTCCTATGGCTGTGATGCTGTCTTACATTGCTTTCCCATGCTGTGATGTGACTGGAGCCACAGGGGGCTGAGCATCTTTGATAATCTGGCTACTAATATAAATGCCCAAATAAGAGTTTCTTTGAGGTAACATTTTCAAAAGCACCCAGGTGATTAAGGAGCCAAAGACCCATTCAGAGCCAATAGGACTCAGGCTCATATGTGCTTTTGAAGATTTTAGTGGAGGTGCTGAGCTCTTCAGCACATGTGTTCCTGTGGTTTCCAGAAGCCTCTTCTTGTGCAAAGGATGGGGAACAGCTGGTTTGGTCCAAGTGTGTCTCTCTCGCTATCTCCTCACACATATTAAGGGTAGTGGAATTGCAGCCTCTGCAAGTCTCTACTGAGCCAGGCAGCAGATGAATGCCAAGAACTTCAGGGCAAAGGAGAACAACAGCCTGCTTGTTTTCCAGCATACCACAAGTGCAGTCCCACCTCATTGCAATGAAATGGCATGGCTGGATAGTTCCCAATTCTCATTTGCTTTCTCTCAGGTGCAGCTAAGAAAGAGCAGAAGAGACCACTTAAAATGCCCAGTCAGCTCTTGGCTAACCCTTGATAAAGCCCTTGGGCTATGAATGCATTAACACATGCCAAGCCGTGCCCTCTGCATTTATCTCCACCTCAAGCAGTCAGTCATGTAGCAAACAGGCCTAGAGTTGTCTCTGTGAACACTTTCTCAGATACCCCTTACTACTGGTTTTGTGAATCCACTTCTCTCTTACCCTGAGTTACTTTTATACCACAAAGGGATCTTAGTGGCAGTGAGAATCCAGTCCAAGATTCTTCTTTGTGGTTAGAGGGAGCAGCATTTTGCTGGAGCAACATGTATGGCATTTGGTACCTTTAGAATGATCTGATTTGTCTGCCTGATAGTTTCCCAAGTTAAGGGGAAATCTCATGGGTGGGCTGGTAGTAATAAAACTCCAAAGCACTTTGGCCATCCGAGGCACTTTGAATTTTCTTTGCCTCTCAAAAATGTACTTTCCAAGGTTTCCTTCAGCCTGAACACCCTTCTGCTGTTCTTCTTACGCTGAGCTTCTTGGATTCTGAATTGCTGTGTTAAAGTTGCACTGGTCCTCAGCCACCTTTTGTAAAACATCGTGAGAAACATCAGGGTGCCAGATTCCATTTCCCTTTCCAGGGCAGAAATAGAGTAGCCCACCCTTGCCTTGCCATGGGAGACAGTGAATCTGCCATTAGGTTCAACTGGATCAGTCTCCCAGCGGTAGGATTTCCAGTCATATTACATTCTGCTTCTTACCACCCATTGTGTGTCACACACAGGTGGTCTAGTTTCCTACTTGGTAAAATAAACTGTAATGTTTTCAGGATTATACAGATGCACCAGGACATTGCATAATTAGACAAGACCCTTGGTCTATCCTGTTATTGGGAATCAGTTGACTCTTGAGTGAAATCATGTCTATATCAAACCATTTTCCTGACATACATCTTCCTGTGTTAAGGGAAAGCCCTCAGACAGAATCTTCCTAGAAGCTAATGTGCCCCCAAGACAAAACAGCCTGGCTTTACTTTGATGTAGCAATACAAAAAAAAAAGGGAGAATCATTTCCATTCATTATCAACATACCAAAAGCCAATGGAATTGTAACACCGCTAATGTTAATCGCCTACACATACACATATATAGTCCTATTTAATGTTCTGTTGCAGGAGTTGGCAACCTACAGCCCATGAGCTGGATATGGCCTGCAAAGTGCTTGGATCCAGCCAGTGGTGGCATGGTGGATCAGCAGCATACAGCTCAGCCCAGCACATCCCCCTTTTCTGCTGTGCGCCATGCTTGTGATCCCCTTCAGAGCACTCCCTATAGCCTTCCCTGCTCTCTCACCTGCCTCTATAGCAGGCACTGCTTGCCATCATCACCATCACTGCTGAATTTGTCTCTCCCCACTGCCACTGAAGACAAATCAGTAGCACCTGGTGGAGATGGTGCCACATGGCAGAAATGACTTGGGTGCTGCTGAAGAGGGTAGCAGCCTGTAGCAGTGGCCAGATCAGATGCAGTCAGTCTATGGCTCTAGAAGATTGCATACCTCTAGCTTACGGGCACAATGAAGGCCTCCTTACACTAGGAATTCAGAGTGAAAACACTAGAAGATGGTTGTAAAAATCTCCATAAACAAAAACAGTTTTTTGATAGCAGTAAAATGAGTGACGGAATCATTCCAAATTTGAGTGCTAATTGGCTGGGGGATAGGAGTTCACTTACTGTTAATAACTAATTAAATCATTAGTCTTTCAATGACTGATTTGGAACCAAGTTATGGAACATGCCAAAAAATGTGGGGGAGGAATTCTAACGACTCTGTATGTTTCACTGGCTGAGGACAATTAAATTACATTGATGGTCTCTTGAAATTCTTGTAATGGTTTCCTGATGCGCAGCCCACACTCAATAACAATAAGCAATAACATTGCTACAAATGCTGACTTTCTGTTTTCCTGAACAAAAATACCTCAGCTGGTGAGCAAACTCAGTCACATTATTGATTAGGCATCTGCAAAATTACCGGGATAAAAAAAGAAATGCAAAAAAAAATGAGGTTGAGGTTGTAACTCCATGCTAGTGGAAAGGAGTAACATGGCCTAAGGAGCCCCTTTCTGCCTCTGAGCTTTCTACCTGTATCATGAGTTACAGCACTAGTTGGGAGGGCAGAAGAGCCTCTGCACCACTACTCACTGTCCCACCCAGGTATGACCTTTCTCCTGACTCTCTTGACTCTCCTCCAACAGCTAATGAGCAGAGGAGTCATTAGCACTAAGTACAGGGGATGGCACCTGGATTGGAGTATGGTGAGGAACAAGGAATCAGACTAAATCACCAATTCCCAGCCTTGCTCCTGGGGTAGCACAGCTACCTTATAAGCCCTGTTCTCAGGGCTTCTGGTAGACTCTCCCACCCCACGCAGAGCCTCAAATCTAAAGCCAAGTCATTTTACCCTGCAGTCAGTTAACCAAATAACCAAGAAGTATAGCTAGCAGGCCCTGCTAACCCATTCCATGTTACACTACTTAACTAACCAAAGAATGTTACCCATTTTGCAGACTAAAACTCTGGAAACAATCACTCAGAACAGGGGTTGTCAACCGGGGGTACACGTGCCCCTGGGGTTACTTGGGAAGGGGCTAGAGAGTATGTGCAGGCGGGCAGGGATGGAGTGCTGCCACCCAGGACCTGCAAGGCTCTCCCTTCTACCCCGCTGCTCCACATCTGGCCGCTGTCATCCCTTCCCTCCCTGCCACTCTGCCAGAAGTGTACCCAGAAGGGGCATGCCCCTTAAAAAAAGGTTCAAAACCCCTGATTCAAAACAATCATTTCTGGGCTGGGACGTTGTGCACCAGCCATCATCCTACAGAAAAACCCAACTACTGAGTTAGAAACCTCTAATCATGGAGCCTGAAGCAGAAACACTGCTAATCTCTCAATGCTACAGAGCATCAAGCTAATAAGAGTCTGAGTTCATTTCAACATGTTTATTAATGATCAGGATGCTGGAGCTTCTTGAGCAAATTTGAAAATGTCCAGAACTAGGAAGGACTGAAAACATACTAGAGGACAGGAGCACAATTCAGAAGGATTTTGACAGATTGAAAAGCTGGGCTGGAGCTAAAAGGATGAAGTTCAGTGCTGACAACTGCAAGGTGCTACACCTCAGGAAGAATAATAAAAAATACAAATACAAAATGAGGACACCTGGCTGGATGACAGCAATACAGAGAAGGATTGAGGAGTCTTGGTGGATCACAGACTCAGTATGAATCTACAGTGACATAGCTGTGCAAGTGAACACAAGTTTTAGCTGCATCAACAAGAGATTAGGTGTAAGACACAGAAGATGAGAGTGCCTCTTTATTTGACAATATTTAGGCTTCATCTAGGCTGCAGCTTACAGGTTGGAGGGGCTACAACCCAGCTGTAGGCAGTGGGCACTGGGTGCAGGTTGCCTAGGGAGACTGGACCAGCTGAGAAAGATAACTTGTTGGCCACAGGAAACTAAAGGGCTCCCAGGGAAGGAACCAGGGGAGAAACTTCTGGGTGGGGGAATGGAGCAGAGTGGAGCTAGAGAATGGGAACTGAGCGCCACCCTAATTAAAGCACCCAGAGCATCACGTCTCAGCATCCCCGCACTGAAAAATGGTCGTGGAGGCACTTTAACTAAAGCTTGTCGAATGAGCTTTAGTTAAAGCACCCTGCTACCATTTTTCAGCACAGGGACACTGATACATGTGACACTGGAGTCTGCTTGAGCACAGTAATTACCACGCTCCAGCAGACTCGATTCATTCCCATTTACAAGAAGAGGAGAAAGGAGGACCTGGGTAACTACAGGCCAGTTAGTCTCACCTCGGTCCCTGGGAAGACCTTTGAGAAAATTATTAAGGAGCACATCTGCAAGGGCCCAGCAGGGGAGGTAATGCTCAGGGGCAACCAACATGGGTTCACTGAGGGCAGATCCTGCCTGACTAACCTGGTTTCCTTTTATGATCAGGTCACAAAGTCAAGATGGATGTTATCTTCCTGGACTTTAGGAAGGCCTTTGATACTGTTTCCCACCACATTCTCTGAAAAAAACTAGACAACTGTGGCATTGATGCCTGTACAGCCAGATGGGTGGCAAATTGGCTAGATGGTCGCACCCAGAGAGTGGTAGTGGATGGGTCATTTTCCACCTGGAGGGATGTGGGCAGTGGAGTCCCCCAGGGCTTGGTCCTGGGGCCTGTACTGTTCAACATCTTTATCAGCGATCTGGATGTAGGTATAGAAAGCATGCTGTCCAAATTCGCTGGCGACATCAAGATGTGGGGCAAGGTGGGCACACTGGAGGGGAGGGACAGAATCCAACTAGATCTAGACAAGTTACAGAAGTGGGCAGATGAGAATAGGATGGAATTCATCGCAGACAAGTGCAAGGTGCCGCATCTAGGCAGAAGGAACCAACAACACACCTATAGGCTGGGGAACACCCTTCTTGTCAACACGGTGGCAGAAAGGGATCTTGGAGTCATTGTTAACTCCAGGATGAACATGAGCCCCCAATTCAAGGAAGTGGTCAGGAAGGCTAGCCACACCTTGTCGTGCATCTACAGATGCATCATAAGCAGGTCCAGGGGGGTGATCCTTCCCCTCTATGCGACACTGGTCAGGCTGCAGTTGGAGTATTGCATCCAGTTCTGGGCCCTGCCCTTCAAGAGGGATGTGGCCAGCATCGAGAAGGTCCAGAGGAGGGCCACTCTCATGGTCAAGGGTCAGACCCTATGAAGAGAGACTGAAGTGCCTGAATCTATTTAGCTTCCACAAGAGAAGGCTGAGAAGGGATCTGGTGACCATTTACAAACTCAGCAGGGGGGACCAACGGGAACTGGGTGAGGCTCTGTTCCCCCGGGGCACCACCCAGGGTTACTAGGAATAACGGCCCCAAATTGATTGAGAGCAGGTTCAGGCTGGACATCAGGAAACATTACTTTACAGTTAGGGCTTCCAGGCTCTGGAATGGACTCCCAAGGGAGGTGGGGGTCTCTCCTACCTTGGGGGTCTTCAAGAGGAGGCTGGACAGATATTTGGCTGGAGTGTTATGACCCCGCATTCGTTCCTGCCCAGGGCAGGGGGTCAGACCTGATGATCTGTTTAGATCCCTTCCAACCGTAAGCACTATGAAACTATGAATGTATGGTAGGTACTATGCATTAATGAACATGTAGATGCACCCTGTTTGCGCTAAACAATAATCCCAAACCTCCTACATTCAGCTTGCAAAAAAAGGTAATTAAGAGGGGACATGATGGCAGTCTCCAAACAACTCCAGGTAAAAAGCTGCGGGGTGCTTGGCTGGACAGCCAGCTTGGGTCAAGGTTACCCCAGGATTTGCGGGGGAGGTGCAAAGTATCCTTGGATGCTGGGGGACTGTGAGTTAACTTGAATATGGAGGGGATCTGGGCATTGGCGATGTGTAGGGGGTGCATGCAGGTCTGCACTCCCCTGGTTAGCGTTCACTGCCTCCCTCCTGCCGCCAACAGCACTGGTAGCATCTGTGGGAGCTCCCTGCTTACTGCTGCCACACTCCCGCCACTGCCAGCACCGCCGTACCCCTCCCGCCTAGCCGTGGGGGCATGTGTTGTTCATGGATCTGGGACAGAAGTTCAGTAACCCAATTTAACCAAAATCAGTTAAGTCTAATATTACATCCATCCAGGTTCATCTTAAACTGGTTTTGGCCATTTTGAAAGCAGTTTATGTGCACTGAACTTCTGTTGTGTTGCAGATTTGAACTGGTTTCTGATCATTTATACTGGTTTATGTGTAACTTCTGTCAATATAACAGGGTGTGATGTGCAGATTTATGTTTGCTGTCTCCAGGTTGCAGAGTAGCATGGAGGGTGTTTAGTATTTCCTATGCTTCTGGGTATTGCTGGTTGCCACATGGAGTTGGGGAGGAATTTTTTCCCCTTATTGCTACAGATGTTGGGCATCTTTCACCACTGAGTGTTGACTGCATGGGGATTTTGACTATGGTGTGCCAATGCTCCTGATGGGACTAAAACCTGGAGGTTCCTGGCTAGAGGGTCTTGCCCCTCCACTCAAGGTCAGATTGATCACTGCATTTGGGATCAAGAAGAAATTTCTTTCCATAGTCCGATTGGTATAAACTATAGAGTGTTTTTTGTTGTCCTTGTCAGGTATGGCAGGGGGGTATAGCAGTCTTCCTTGAATCTCTCCAGTGTATTTTAACAACCCTTGCAGGACAACTAACTGCCAATGTCCTCATGCTCTACATGTGGCAGGCTACAGCACTATGCTCTGTGGTGGGTTGTGTGGCAGTTGATTGTGTAGTTTTATTAATAGGTTAGACAATGGATTTGTACAGGTTGGCTTGGATAGAGATGATCCTGCCTCTGGCAGGAGGTTGGACTAGATGAGCTCTCCAGGTCCCTTCCAGCCCTACTTCTCTATGATTCTATGAAAGCTTTAGCATAAGAGTTGGCTAGACCACAGCTAGTTTGAATCCAAGGATATCTGTAAATGTATATAATCAGTGGTTTGGCTGTTGTATTACTAAATTGAGGATTCTAGGCTATTTTATTGAACTACCAGAAGAGAGTGCCTCTTACTATTTCGATTACAAAACAACATGTTCTTCTAAAAAGGGGCTAACTGGTAAACAGCTTTACAAATGCCAAATTTGAAATTACAATCACTTTAATCCAATTAGTAGAAGTTAATTTAGATTTCAAGGTCATTTTACACTCAGCTCTTACATTTATTTGGCTGCAGTTTAAAGCCCAGAATGTATTGGAACATTTTGTGTGTGTATCATAAGCCATTACACTTTCTATTCTAGGATTTTGTATGCTATGAGCAGTCACTTTTAGGAAATGGCTCTTTGGCAAATCATCAAAGGTTCAGAAGATTATGGAACTTACGGCTTCTCATTGTGCTGCCTTATGGCTTCATCTAATTGAAAAGTCCTCTCTTGGCTCTCCAGCCCACTGCACTGCAGCAAACTTTAGGTTTGTCCATAAACATTTGATATCAGTTCTCACATGCAAACTATAGTGATCTTCTTTTTATTATTATTTCAGAAGGAACACAATATTCTGATGCTAGTTTAAGACCCACAACCATTTTCTGAGCTTTCCTAGAAACAATGGTTCATTAAAATATTAATTTAAAGAAAGAGAAAAGCCAAGACTGAATTTGTTCTACTGCAGGTGTGTTACCTGACAGGTTTAAAAGACAAAGCTTGCAGGGACCAGGAGGGTTGGGGAGGGATTGCACATACAACACTTCATTGGTGGTGCAGCTTCCAGGGGCAGTTCTCTAGTCCCAGTGGTGCAGGTTTGCCAGTATAAAAAGAAATCAAATAGCCTTTATCCACTGTCCATCAGCAGGTCAATCCAACTGACAAGAAGGGATATATGCCAGGGTACACATCTTTGTATATGCATCCTTCTCTGAGCCATCATCCAATTACATGGTGACACCTGGATGCACACAGCCCAGGTAATATTCCTTTCTCTTGCCTGTTACTGCATTACCATTTCAATCCACATTCCACATTCCTTGGCTGTCTGCCTGACTTCCAAATCACTTAGAAGACTACACCTGGATTGAGGTGAGAGAATTTTAACAGTCTTAAAACACTGCCACCTCCTAGTATTCCCAGGGTGTTCACCATGTTCTTGTTATAGTCATACGGTGGGTCTGACAGTCAAGCAGTCTCTTGGGGCTGTCCTATCATCTTAATGAACAACAGCAAGGGGGAAGCAGGGCAGGAGAAAGCAAAAGAAGCATCATAAGATTTGACCAAGTAGGTGTTTCCCTAGAAAAGCTTATGAGTTTCTGAAGGTGTTAGTCTGTACCACCCAGCCCTGCCTTCTTCCTGACTTCCTCCTAAGGGCTTTGTTACACCTTGCACTTAACATACCTTATATTTAGATTGTGGTAAGCATTAATGCAACTTAGAGCATTTTCAAAGCAGTCAAGCATTAATGCTTACCACTCTCTAAATATAGATTGTAGTACTTCACCTGAGTCTTGAACAGCTCATTTTAGGTCTCAGCCCTGGGATCCCATGGAAGTAGGTTCAAGATTCCTGTGTGGTTTCAGGGCTAAGACTGAAAATCAGATTATTTTGAACCATCCAGGCTGTGAGCCTGGACCAGCTGACTGGGCTCCCAGGCATGGGAGCACATGGTGTGCCTTGGCAGCTGTGGCCGCCTATACACAAGCGAGGAGGCTACTCCAATGCACTGGAATTCCAGCACATCGCAGTAGACTCAATTAATCGAGTCTGCTGGAGCATGGCAATTGCTGCACTCCAGCAGCTTCCTACATCTCGTGCATTAGCATTCTCATACTTAAAAATGGTGGTGGGGGTGCATGAACTAAAGCTCATTGACCAAGCTTTAGTTCAAGCCCCCTGCTGCCGTTTTAAAGCACAGGGGTGCTGATACATGAGTCATGACAGCACTTTAATTACAGCCACTCTAATTAAAGCACCACCACCTCCCCAACCTCCAGAGCATGTGTAAAACTGCCCTGGGAGTCCACTCAGCTCACCAACGTTCCTAGCTACAGGAGCTTGCTACTTGCTGGTGCAGGGGAAGCTGGGATCAGGAGGTACTTGTGGCATGGCATGATGCACAATTGTGGAGATCATGTATCAGCTTCCATCATGCCTTTAATTGCACGCTTGCCAGGGGCTTCAGGCTGACTCCCTACCCCCCCACCACAGCACCAGTCTTACCAGTTCAAGACTCTGGTGTGGTAAAGAGGCCAGGACCCCAACAAACAACTTTGTTAGGCCCCCCACACTTCAACCACCCCAGAGTCCCCTGATTTTATTACCTTCATGGATCACTCCCAAGTTAGGTCAACACATATTAGGTAATACAATGTGGAGATACTCCTTGTGGGAAAAGGCCTAACTTTAGTATGCTTACATGGCACTTAGCATGTGCTTCACTGCTGTAATGCTGGTATACTAGTTGTAAGTGCAGTTAGAGTGTGCTGTGTATAACGTGTAACGATACACTAACAGAGCTAACTTGCTCTCTCTCACACTATTGGTGAACAGAGCAAGACAACCAGGTTTGTCCATAAGGCCCAATTCTAAACCTGTTAAGCAGGCTGAAGGCATGAACATACCGCTACAAGGTTCTTTAGCAGTGGGGGACTCACTGCTGAAGGGAGCGTATCAGGTTATCTGGTGTAACTGTTATTCCCAGAGCAAATTAAGCTTAACTACAGTACTTTTTTCCTTAAATGAAACAAGAGGTAAACTAGGAGGGGATGCATCTGATTTAGCTGTACTGCAGTTGCTTACCACCACCCACTTCTAAAATGGTGTAACTGTTTCATGTGTTCATGCCTTGAACCTCCAGGCCTTTATGCAAGGTAAGATGACACCCAATGCAGCTAGGAATGGCCTTGTGCAATGACTTTGAGAAAAGTATTATTCACAATTATGATCCAAAACCTACTGAAGTCAATGGAAAGAATCCCACTGGCCTCAGGGAGCTGTGGATCATGCCCTGTGAGGGTATCAAAATCTGGCATTGCTACAGGTTGATTGGCCCCTTCAGAGGGAAATGTGTCTAGTAGTCCAAGGGTCATCAACCTGCAGCTGGCAACCTGGATCCAGCCTACAAGAGGTGTGATCCAGCCCATGAAGATTCGATCCAGCCTGTGGCAGGCTCCCAGGGAGTCTGCACCACTCTACTGCAGCCAGTGCTTTTCTTATCACTGAATCCACCATTTTCTGGTGCTACCAGCAATGGCAATTGGCAGCACCCAGTGACAGTGGTGAGCAGCAGTGGGGGGTTATGAGACTGCCCACCAGATTTGGCAAATGCCTTTCTCCCGGCCTACTATTTTACTCTCATCTTTATTAGCAAGGCTTACCTCAGAAAAGAGGTCTCCAGTGACTTACAGGCCAAACAACCTGTCATTCTAAGAAAAAAATTATATTCTGGTTATAAACGGTAACAGGAAAAGAGGATAGAAAGCACTTGGTTGACAAGATGCATTGGAGTCCATGACACTGTTAGGATAGGCAAATTACTTCTACTTCGTAGCTTTCAAACAACTGTGCCAGTGGGAAGATGGAGTCCAAAAAACAATACCGAATGATTAATCTTCCACATCACTTAGATTGAGCTGTGATGGCCGAGAGGTTAAGGCGTTGGACTTGAACTCTAGTGGGGTTTCCCCATGCAGGTTCAAATCCTGCTCACAGCGTTTGTCTTGGTTTGGGGGTCAGACTTGATGATATATTGAGGTCCCTTCTGACCCTAACATCTATGAATCACTGCTCAGGCCTTCTCTGCTGGTTAATATAGAGGTCACTTTGGGTAAGTTTGCTGCTGTTGTGTTTGCATGCTGGGGAGTGGGGGCTGATAGTGTGCCTAGGAACAAGTGGGGTTCAGGTATCTATGCTTATGCTAGTTTAACATGTTTCCTCAGCAGGGTACTCCTGTCACCATGATGATCAAAAGCAAATAAACAATTTTGATACTGGATAAAGCCAAAAGTGACTTCACCACTTTCATAACAGAGGTGGGGACATCTATCCTCCCCTGCTCAAGGCCAGTGACACACAAGATGGGTATGTGGTGGGTTAATACCTTGTGCAGAAGGAAATGTCACCTTGCCATGTTTCTTCAAAACCAATGGTTCTAGGCCAGATTACAGGCAATGAAGAATCACCACATTGAGTTTGAGCTCTAGAAGGAAACTCAAGGAATGCCTCTCCCTGTCCTTGCACCCTGCATAGTCACTTCTGTCCATGCAGAGCAGGTGTTCTATGATACCAACCCTGATTTGGTCAAATCTGCTTTGCTCGGGTATGAGTTGCAGTGATAGAGCAATGAAGGCATCCTCCAGAGGGGTAAGCCTGTACCTTGCTTAAGACTTAAGGCTGCCCCTGGTTGACCCAGCTGTAGTCACTCTTTTCTATGCTGTAGAGTCCAGAAACTGTTGCCAGCCTGATGGGTCAGCTGGGCTTAGGATGGACTTCCACACCTGTCCAAAGCTTAAGGTCAAGTGACAAAGGTCTAGGTCATTATAGAACAGACACTGCATCTGTGACAACATTAATCCCATTACTTTTTTTAATTTAATTTTGATCTGGTTCTAATCAAAGCTAATTCTGACTTTTAAAAAATCTAATTACAAGGGTTTAATCTCCCCCCCCCACCCTGTGAAAGCTTAATTATCGTTTTGCCTTCACAACAAGTCTCATCCCTGATATAATTTAGACTGCACTTGCACACAGCTTTTCTTATCCAGTGATCTGTATGCAAACAGCATCCAACATTTTAAAACTCTTGTGCCTAAAGTGAGTGCCCTCTTGGCATTGGTGAATGGGCTGGTACTGAAGTGGAATGGATGCGCTCGAAGGCATTGAGCACTTGTATCATTCCTTGCCTTCTATGAAAGCTGGGGCTGCCCAGCACGTCTGACAGCTTGGTTCATTTTTCCCTTCAGGTACCTACAACTGGGTGAGGGGAGTTTTATTTTAGGTACCCCACTTTAAGAAATAAAGTTATCAAATTGTTGTGCAATCCCTGATGCAGGCATTGGCTTGGAAAAAAATTGATATTACTAAATATTTCATTTAACAGATTTTTGTAGGAAGCACTGGCTTTACTTCAGTGTTCTTGGTTTCTGTTCAAAGTTGAAGCGTTAGGCTGAAGACCAATTTTTTTTCATTTTCAAGGCTGTGCTTGCCAAAATGGCAGTTTTCATGGCTTCAACTTTTTGTCAAAGGAAAACTCCAGATCTTGCTTTGCCATCCTCCAGCTGCCAACCAAGTATAGTTGGCCACTGTCTTCTAGCAATGAAGAAAGTAAAGCCCAGAAGAGCTCAGGCCAGGATTTTTCAAGCCTATGTGATTTATACAGCTATGTCTACCCAGACATCAAATGTACAACTACCTCTTGTGAGATTGAGCTGAGCCAAGTTGCTAGCTCTGCTGTAATAACCATGGCAGCAAGGAGCTCCATGACATCAGGGCACCTGACTGCTTTATCCCACTCAACGGTCTCTGTTGAACTCCATACTGGTGAGGCTGCCCTGCTGGCAGTATTCAAATAAGATAGCCTAAAGCTAGCTTGGGTATGTTTATGCAGTCTGGGATAATATTATCTGCTACCTGGTAAACATGCAATTACAAGCCCACAGTTGTATTAAAACTGGATGCTGCAGTCTCTTATGGTAGGTCTACACCATATCCACTGCACTCTCAGGAAGGGACATTTCAAAACACACCACACTTGCACGCCCCAAAGCCAGAAATTTGACAGTGAAGCCATTCCGGTGATATCCCTTTGTGGTCACTCTTAAGATGTCAGTCTCTGACACATTTAAGAGCAGCTGTGAGGGGTGCCCCAGAGTGGCTTCAGCTCCACATTACTGGGAGGTGATGGCATTGGTGCATGTGAACAGAAGTGAGTGGATGGGATTAATTGTAGGAACAACCCTGTAGATATGCCTAGACTTCAATGTTGGATATGCCTAGGCTTCAATGTCTTTAGTTGTCTAGGCTTCAATGAGTTAGACAAGCTTTTGAATGCAAGACATTCTCCATTAGGTTTGAGCAGTAAAAGCTAGTACAGCATACTGTACATACAAACAACATATTATATATAAAGCCAATAAAGCATACAGTACATGCACAGCCTCTTGATGTACAGTACATAAAGCCCTTAGGCTCCCTGGGAAATGCTTGACCATGAAACTTTCTGTACAGTACGTCAAGAGGATGTGTATGTACTGCATGCTGTATTGGCTTTATGTGTAATATGTTGCTTGTATGTGCAGTAGGCTGTACTAGCTTTTACTGCTCAGACCTGATGAAGAATGTCTTGCATTCAAAAGGTTGTTTAACTCTATTGGGCCAACTGCATTGGTTGAGATAAAAGATAATATCCTATGAAAATCCTGCCGGTTGCATAATTCCTGGCCCATCACAGCTACAAGAACATTCTAACACTTTGTGCATCAAATCATTGTAGCCCTGGGATTGAACAAAACAGGTCTTGCCATGGAACGGTCCTTCCTACTCAAAGTATGTCTGCCTCCCACAGCCTGAGTGCAAATAGCCTGCATCTCCAGGGGCAGATCCAGGGGGATGTGCACTTGCACCCCTCTTTGATTCCTACCCCATCCAAAATTTAAAACCAATTGCTTGGCAGTAGCAGCAGCATTTCTAGTCGGGCAATGCTGAGGGGGATCAATTGATTTCATAGCACATTATAATCTACCTGAGCCTCTCTAAACCAGGGGTGGGGAAAATACAGCCTGCGGGCTGGATCCGGCCCATGGAAAGACTTTGTCTGGCTCGCAGTGAGTCCCTTGGTCCTGCCTGGCCCAGGTGCTGTCTGGCCCATGGCACGTCCCATCGCCCCTGGGCATCCAGCAGGACCGGGATGGCTCCGTGGCTGGACTGCATTTCTAGTCAGCTCAGGCAGCAATGGCACTTTCCAGCTGCCACCACCACTGGCCCCAGTCCCATGGTACTGGTGGGGACCCACATGCACAGCCCCGCACCTGTCCCACCCCAGGCCTGCTCTGGACTCACCCCAGCCAGAGCAGATGAGCTCCAGACCAGCCCCACGCCTGCTCCAGCCAGAACCCATGCACACAGCCCCACGCCGCCCACCCATGCTGAGTAGTGGCAGCAGCAAGGAAAAGCTGCTGCTAGGCACAGAAGAAAAGTGGCTGCCTCTCCCTCACTGCTGCCAGGCCCTTCTTGCTGCAGCTGCCCGGATCCCATGCTTAGGCTGCCTTGTGGCCTCTCTCCGCCACTGTCACTGCCATCTCTGGGCTGCCCAGTAGGGCAGTGGTGGCGGTAGAAAGGAGCCACGGGGCAGCCTGGGCATGGACTCCAGGAGGCTGTAGCAAGAAGGGCCTGGCAGTGGTGAGGGGGAGGCAGCCACTTTCCCCCTACACTTAGCAGCAGCTTCTGCCTGGCTGCCGCTGTTGCTCAGCATGGGCAAGTGGTCTGGAGCAGGCATGGGGTGGGCCGGGGTCAGGGTTGTGTGCATGGGTTCTGGCTGGTTCGGAGCTGGTGCGCTCTGGTGGGGCAAGTCCAGAGTGGGTGTGGGGTGGGCTGGGGTCAGGGCTGGGGCTGTGCACTCAGCTTCTGCTGGGTGCTGGTGAGGAGGAGTCACAGGGCACACAGCTTCATGGGGGTGAGGGCTGACCGACCCATGACAGCTCCCTAGAGCTGCCTACATGGCCTATGTGTCTAATAATGCCCACCCCTGTTCTAAACTCTTCGTTCCACTGATATTAATGATCCTCTCTCCTTGTGTCATGCTCTTGGTGTTCTGCAATGCTGCTATTAGCTGCTCCTGGTAATGAAGCTCCTATTTCGCAGCCCTGCAGACAGCTTTTTAACTCATTCCAATGAAGTTACATTTGTTTTTCCTTCAATCTTAAACTGGATAATATAGCCTTAGGCCCCTAGCATAATAGTAAAGCTTCTAGTTTATTTTTAACTGGAGGAAAAAAATGTGTTGTTTCATATGTGATGAATGATGATGCACCTCAACATCTGCACCTCGCTCTTTAAAGTTCTAGATCAGTCCATGTATACCTCTCATGATGAATCACCCTGCCTTGGGCCTACCATGTTCAATCCTTTAAGTAACAATTTTAAAGCAAATCAAAATTAACATGGCAAGTGAAGCTCTGCCCTGCGAGAGGGATTGGCAGAGAAACTCATAAATGTTCGAGGGGCTAAATAAGGTGACAGCAAGCGAGTTCCTACTGGTGAGGCATTAACACTCCTATGCCTTCCCTGAGCAAAAGTATTCTCATTTTAATGCACAATATGAACAAATCAGCTTGAATAGATGAAGCCTTTATCTTGCCATACACTAGAAATGAGCCACTCTATTTTTCAAAGGTCAAAAGGCAGCTTGCCCTGCAGCAAAATAAAAATTGTATTTAATATAGTCCTCATTTGCATATGATGATTAGCCTTTATATAAACTTCATTAGTTTTGCAGATTAACGTTTTGTGTTCTCATTAAATAACAAACATTTCCATATTCATTCATAAAGCTAGTCTGGGGTTGGCAGTGGCATTAATATCTCTCTTTATATTGATACCAATTAGTAATGCTAAGGCTATGAGGTATGAAGGAGATTACTAATGCTATTAATATAAATGGCAATAATAATGCCTCAACACTGCAGCAAACCTTGGTACAATCAAAGCTCATTACCAGTAATATTCACCTGGGGTCTGTCTTGGCCAGGCAGAAAGCAAAACATCTGGAGTATTGGTTTTACAGGGTATTCTGTAGCTGATGTTTAATGCTAATCCCACACAATCCCATTGTTATCACGAAGAACATGTAGTAACAGCACTACCATGATAAAGGCATTTGTTATCATGAGGCAGTAAGATATCATTAAAATCCGTGGGGA
The DNA here is from genome assembly GCF_030867095.1 of Alligator mississippiensis. Taxonomy (NCBI): domain Eukaryota; kingdom Metazoa; phylum Chordata; order Crocodylia; family Alligatoridae; genus Alligator; species Alligator mississippiensis. The sequence continues at coordinate 156,314,778 of NC_081826.1, read as the reverse complement.
ACACGGCACAGGGGACACAATGGTGGGAGTCTATTACAGACCTCCCACCCAAAGTCCTGAGCTAGACCAGGAGTTTGCCCAGGAACTGGCTGAGGCAGCTTGCTCCAGGACCATGGTTGTCATGGGTGACTTCAATTACCCAGACATCTTGTGGGAGGATCGCTCAGCAAAACCTGAGCGGTCGCAGAGCTTCCTCTCGTGTGTGGATGACCTCTACCTGACTCAAGAAGTCTATGGGCCAATGAGAGGCAAAGCACTGCTCGACCTGGTACTGGCTACTGGGGATGACCTAGTCGGCGACCTAGTGATCGATGGGAAGCTGGGTGACAGTGACCACGAGCTGATCACCTTCACCATCCGCCGAAAAGCTGGCAAGTCGGTCAGCAACACGCAAGTCCTTGACTTCAGGAAAGCCGACTTTGACAAGCTCAGGAGTCTTGTCAGTGAGGCCCTAAGGGACCGTGACCACAGGGAGAGGGGAGTTCAAGAAGAGTGGTTGCTCCTCAAGGGAGCGATCCTCAATGCACAAACTAAGTCTATTCCATCCCGGAGGAAAGGCAGCAAGAGGGCACAGCAGCCCCCCTGGCTCTCCAGGGACCTAGCAGACCTCCTGAGGCTAAAAAGAAAGGCCTACAAAGAATGGAGGATGGGAGTCACCTCCAAGGAGGATTATTCTGCACTGCTCCGGTCCTGTAGGGAGCAGACCAGGAAAGCCAAGGCTGCAACTGAACTCCAGCTAGCTTTGAGCATCAAGGACAATAAAAAGTCCTGTTTCAGATATGTGGGGAGCCGGAGGAAAAGCAGGGGCAACGTTGGACCCCTGCTGAACCAGATGGGGCAACTGACAACTGACGCCCAGGAAAAAGCCAGCCTATTAAATAGATACTTTGCGTGAGTCTTTCATCAGCCCCATGGGACGCCCATGCCCGCTACAGGGCCGGGAAGTCCGGGTGAGGGTGATCCCCTGCCCTCCATTAATGCTGACTTTGTGAAGGAACATCTTGAGAAGCTGGATACCTTCAAGTCAGCCGGCCCTGACAATCTTCACCCCAGGGTACTCAAGGAGCTGGCGAGCATCATAGCCCAGCCTCTAGCGCGGATCTTTGAAAACTCTTGGCGCTCTGGTATAGTGCCCAAAGACTGGAAGAAGGCCAATGCGGTGCCTATCTTCAAGAAAGGGAGGAAAGTGGATCCTGCTAACTATAGGCCCATCAGCCTGACTTCTATCCCGGGGAAGATCTTAGAAAAGTTTATTAAAGAGGCCATCCTTAATGGACTGGCCGACGCCAACATCTTAAGGGATAGCCAGCACGGGTTTGTTGCGGGTAGGTCTTGCTTGACCAATCTCATTTCCTTCTACGACCAGGTGACCTATCACCTGGGCAAAGGAGATGAGATTGATGTCATATATCTTGACTTCAAAAAAGCCTTCGATCTGGTGTCCCATGATCGCCTCTTCGAGAAACTGGCCAGTTGTCGCCTTGGGTCCTCCACGATCCACTGGCTGGAAAATTGGCTCCGGGGTCGGACCCAGAGGGTAGTAATTGATGGAAGTCACTCATCGTGGTGTCCTGTGACCAGTGGGGTCCCCCAAGGCTCTGTCCTTGGACCCATACTGTTCAACATCTTCATTAATGATGTGGACACTGGAGTCAGAAGCAGACTGGCCAAGTTTGCTGATGACACCAAACTTTGGAGCAAAGCATCCACACCAGAAGACAGGCGGGTGATCCAGGCTGACCTGGACAGGCTCGGCAAGTGGGCGGACGAGAATCTGATGGTGTTCAACGCCGATAAATGCAAGGTTCTCCACCTTGGGAAAAAAAACCCGCAGCATCCTTATAGGCTCGGCAGTGCTATGTTGGTTAGCACTATGGAAGAAGGAGACTTGGGGGTCATCATTGACCACAAGATGAACATGAGCCTGCAATGCGATGCGGCGGCTAGTAAAGCGACCAAAACACTGGCTTGCATCCATAGATGCTTCTCAAGCAAATCCTGGGACGGCATTCTCCCCCTGTACTCGGCCTTAGTGAGGCCGCAGCTGGAGTACTGCGTCCAGTTTTGGGCTCCACAATTCAAAAAGGATGTGGAGAAGCTTGAGAGAGTCCAGAGAAGAGCCACGCACATGATCAGAGGTCAGGGAAGCAGACCCTACGATGACAGGCTGAGAGCCCTGGGGCTCTTTAGCCTGGAAAAGCGCAGGCTCAGGGGTGATCTGATGGCCACCTACAAGTTTATCAGGGGTGACCACCAGTATCTGGGGGAACGTTTGTTCACCAGAGCGCCCCAAGGGATGACAAGGTCGAATGGTCACAAACTACTTTAAGATCGTTTCAGGCTGGACATAAGGAAGAATTTCTTTACTGTCCGAGCCCCCAAGGTCTGGAACAGCCTGCCACCGGAGGTTGTTCAAGCGCCTTCATTGAACACCTTCAAGATGAAACTGGATGCTTATCTTGCTGGGATCCTATGACCCCAGCTGACTTCCTGCCCTTTGGGTAGGGGGCTGGACTCGATGATCTTCCGAGGTCCCTTCCAGCCCTAATGTCTGTGAAATCTATGAAATCTATGAAATCATGTGCCCTCGAAAACAGCTTGGTTACCACTAAGGTGTTCAGTCCGCTAAGCAATACATGATCCATTTATTATGTAGTTTCTGAGCTTCAGGGTACCCAAAAGGCCTCTAACGGTGGACCCGTATTACTTGATAACTACTCTGAAGAATGGATACTAAAGCAATATGCCTGCTCCCGCTCTGCAGGAGCTTGAAGACAATGGGCATAATAGGACATATAGATAAATTTGCCTGATCTTCTACCTTCCTTGTTCAGCTGGAGAATCAAAGGGAAGCCAAATGGGAAACAGTTTACAGTGGGCAGGGAAGGGAACAGTGCCAACAAGCAGCAGCTTAGTTTTACCCAAGAGAAGAAGTCGGAAGCAGTTTATAGTAGACAGGTGCAGAGAGCAGTACCGTAGCAAGGGAGTTTGGTGCCCAGGCAAAGCCCATAGCGGCATCCCACACTCGCCCTATGCACAGATCTGGGGGGCACATGCCCCCCCCCCACCATGCTTGCCCAGGAGTTCACACAACAGTGGGAGCCGCCCTCCTCCCCATGCCCATCCCCGTGCCCCCCCAAATGATCTGCTCGTGTCTCCATGCCACACCCCACCAAGGCTGAGCGGCACCTACTGGTGCCCCTTTGCCTTGGTGACTAGGGCAGTCACACCACTCATGTCCCCCCCTTTGTTACAGTGCTGGTGGAAGACAAGGTTTAGGATGAGGTGCCAGCAGCAAGGGTTTAGAACACCAAAGGGAGCAGTTTAATGCGAATGCCCAGGGAGGGTCAGTTTGGGGTTAGCACCTGGTGGAGGGGAGTATTTCTAGTGCTTTAGGTGGCCAGCCTAAACTCTTCTTCCTCAGAACATCCATCTTTGAAGTGAAAACCTGGGAGCAGTCTCCATGATAAGCAAGGATGCTGGTTTTGTCTGTTTAAAAACTGCAAATTCTCTGATTTTAAAAAAATCACAAATTCTCAAATTAAAAAACCCCCAAAATCTCTGTTTTTCCACAATTAAAATGAAATGCTGCTATATGTGTGTGTGTGTGTGTGTGTGTGTGTGTGTGTGTGTGTGTGTGTGTGTCAATTGAGCATATTATTTTATTGATATATTTATAATTTAAAGTAATATGGAAGCCTACCAGTGCCTCAATCATTATAATAAAATAAATTTTAAATACCTATACATTTTGACATTTTATTTTTGGTTATTTTTAATATGGGAGACCAGAGCTTTCCCTGCCCCTTTGCTCACAAGGATGCAAATCCAGTTGCAGCTGCCCCCCATCCCCCACACTGCTTTGTGGCGCTGAGCAGCCCTGATATGCCAGTGACCTGCTCCTGCCCATGCTATTACTCCTCACTCCTGACCCACAGCCCCCTGACCCTGCTGGTGCCCCTCACTCTGGACCCATTGCCCCCTGGCCCTGCCAGTGCCTCTCACTCCCAACCCACAGCCCCCACTAGCCCTCCGAGCCCTGATGGTGCCCTGCACTTCCGACTCACAGCCCCCTGCCACCTCCCAGCCCTTCCAGTGCCCATCATGGAGACCATACCTCACTTCTCCACCTGCTCCAGCCCTGCCTATGCCAGGAACTGAGAAAAACTCTGTGGGAGCCACGCCTTATCAAGGACAGGATCCGCATCTCTGCCTACCTTGAAGGACTGCATGGGTAGTTGGGCAGTGGTATTATTCGTCGCTGCCCCCTGCCACTCACCAATGAAGCCATATATTTATAAAAAAACCAAACCAGGCACTTTACTTTCAGCTCAGCACGCCCCCACACTGAGTCCAACTCATGGCCAGAAGAGACAGCACATTAGATGGACCCAGCTCACCCAGTGTCCGTATAAATTGGGTGCTTCAGCAGGGGTGGAGTTTAGTGCTTTTATCTAATAGCTGGTTGAATTGCCAAAAAGCCCCACTGAAGTGCCTGAGCTATACAGATACAGTGGAGCCAGGTCCAACTAATATGCTGTCTCTTCTGGTAAAAAAAATGGTTTTGTTTGTTTTTTCCCATATCCGCCAGCGGCACAATCAAAGAAAAAAAGGAGTGGGGGGAGGGGGGGGCATGCATGGCAGGCCAGGAGGGATGGGGGTGAGTT